>NC_089594.1:37284938-37628909 GCF_019320115.1 Miscanthus floridulus
CCACCGCGCCAACCGACTCCTCCGGCCACTCTCCCGGCCTAGGCAAGTTCGCCCGCACCCCCTCTCTCCCCCAGTGCTCTCGGATGCGCAAACTGAGGCTGCTAGACCTTGTTTTGCATGCGCCAGTGACCTCCTTGCCGCCGGCCATGGAGCCCCGTCGCGGACGTCACTGTTCCAGCCGCCGGCCTCCTTCTCTCTCTCTCCCCCAAATCTAATCTGAGCCGTCCGTTGCTTGATCAACGACCCAGAGAGGTCGATACCCCTTCGCGGGACATTTTGCTAAAGAGACCTCCAAATTTGGTGATTTTGAACCCGCAGTCCTCGGCTGGTTAAATATCCTAGATTTAATTTTAATTAAATTCGAAAATAGTTCCTTCTATTTATAGAAATGCCACTTCACTGTTTTGCTCATAAAATCATCGTTTTAGCTCCGAATCGACCCGTTCAAATTGCGTTAGTTTTGTAATTGCATAATCTACATGTTAATACCACTGTTAACCATGTTTGCAACTTTTAAATTTCATGGTTAGGTTTAATTAAATAAATTGCTATATGAAACCCTGTTTAATTCATAACTTTCGTGTTTTAGCTCTATTTTTCGTGAACTTCGCGTTGACGTGATCGTAGCGAGATATAGATTCTTTTCACAAACATTTTATCTTGTTTACTATACTGCTGGTGTACTATTCTAACTATAGGATTGTTTGCTTTGCAAGAATGCCTTTGGAATATTGTATGTTGCCGTGTTGGTCGTGTTCAGACGGTGAGGAGAACGTTGGAGACCAAGAGTTCTTCGACGACCAGCAAGACCAGTAGGAGTTTGTTAACCAAGGCAAGTATAGCATGGGATCTACCTTGATGTCCTATTCACCATTTATTAATTACTTATTTGCATGTGTCTAATTTTGATACCCGTAAGGACATCCTAGTGTTTGATTATCATGTTCCTTGTTCTCCTACGGGTTATATGCATATGGGTAGTTTGCTAGCGCTCAATGTAACTATACATGATCTACATAATGAAATAATGGTTCTATGGAACGAAAAGGTAAAATTGACTTTTAGACAACTGGATTATAGGGCGAAGGAGCAAATAACTTTCGATCATGATGCTCTTGGCCCTCCATAAGGACTTATCTATCAGCAAAAGCTAGGACTAACAGTGCAACCGTGAGGGTCACATGGCTTTGACTTTAGCTCAGTAATAGAACATTTTCTATCTTGTTAGAGGTTACCTTTATGGCGTAAAAGGGGCTTGCCACGTTGGGTATAGGACTGCCCCTGTTCTTATGTGTATATCCACGAAGGATTTGTGCCATATGAAAGGGGGTTCCTACATCTGCCTACCGAGGAAACCTAGCGGCCCTAACTTGTTAGAGAAACCTATAAAATGGCTTCATAGTGTACCGTGCCCGCTCACCTTGGCAGTGATATGAGAGTAATTAACCCGGGCATATGGGAATCACGACTCACGGTGAATATGCACAACCTCTGCAGAGGGTTACAAACTATTATAACAGCCGTGCTCACGGTCACGAGCGGCCCGAAAAACTCACAGAATAAATGGTTATTTATTGTTGTTCATTTATGATGTTCTATGATGATAATATGATACAATTGATTCTGATATCTGTCCATGTGGGTTTAATTGGGGCTTAAGCATAACATGATAATAGTTGATGATAAAATCTTGACTTACTAAAAATGCTAACTGTAGTAAACCAGTGTCATCCTTTTTGAGCTTTGATAACCCCATGTTATCTTATTAAGTACGGGAAGTACTTATGCTTGTTTACTTTCTATATTTGGATAAAAATCCCATATGGGTAACAGATGTCAACGAGTATGAGGAGTTTCTTGAGGACTTTTAGGCTTGTGGTCAACCAGTTGACCGTCCCTGTGTTGGAGCTACCACGAGAGAGCTACTTTCTTTTATTTTCCGCTGTGTTGTTGTAAGACTATGTTGTGGTAATAATCGTGATGTAAGATACACTGTGATGATACTTTTGTAATTTGTCAATTTATGTGTGTGACTGACCTCTGGGCACACATGAGTTTAGTGCATTCAAGTTTATCCTTAAAATTGGGTGTGACAGTCCGTGGGACACGTAAGGGTTGGAGTTACAATACAACCTCCTTTACTTTGAAACTCTGCTCACTCGCTGCGCTATCCAAATAGCTAGAGACGAAATGTCGAAATATATCCTCAAATTCCACAAGGCACCAACACTAGGGAATATATGGATTGGTCTCATGTGCACGCATTAAGTCCACTGAATTTAAATTGGTCTTATGTGCACCAGGTCGGACTAGACTATGTCGCCCGTTCCATAGTCCAAAGCTCAGCTAAGGGGTAAAAATGATGAGCCTATATAGATAAAAAACTGAAAATGCTATAGAACACACTCAAGTGTTTTGGAGCAATCCAACACTCAAATATTCTCTTCTCCATCTCTGGCCTCTCCCCTTCTTCTCCAACTACGGCGGGCTTAGAGGGGCTCGGGAAAAGGTAGGAGCGGCCAGATGGTGGGGACGGCAAGAGGGCGGCGTTAGGGTTTTGACGGCGGTGAAGGCGGCCTGGCTAGGTTGGGGCAGGGGCGCCCATGCTATGGCGGCGGCAGGAGGGGGAGAGGGGAAGAACGCGGAGCTCCGGTGATACCCTACTACGCCACGGCGGTGCAGGCGCCCTGGCCAAGTTGGGGCAGGGGGCGCCCATGCCATGGCGGCGGCAGGAGGGGGACACGGGAAGAGCGCGGGGCTCCGGTGAGACCCTACTGCGCTGCGGCGGCGCGTTGGGAGGAGGAAGACGCCTAAAGAAAAGAATCAAGCGTTTTTGGGCTCTCAAAACGCTCGGGTGTGGCATAGATGGACCATAAAAAATTTGTGGGATGAGAATAGCTACACACTACATCAATCAAATGCATGATAGTCAGGGGAAAAAAACGCACGTAGTGTACTCCTACTGCATTTCATGTGGACCTTGTGCAAAGGTTAATTAGGCTGTGATAGATTGCCTAACAATCAAGCCAAACCAACCTTTGTGTAGGAGGAGTAGGTTGCAATGAAAGCTCACTCAGATGAGAATACAGTCACAAAACGCATGATTGCAACATCAGTTTCAGTTCCGGTACCCAATGTGCCAATACGGGACCTATCTCTGTTCAAAAAGTACCAGCAGGATGCATGTGGTGGCATGGGATGGGAACCCTTACGTGGCATGGTCCTGTTTGACTGGTATTAAAGTCGGTTGAAACACTGACTAAAGCTATTTTATTGCGAGAGAAAAACACTATGAACCATGAACGCCAAACTGTTCTGTTGGCCTACAAGGTGTGCGGTGTGCCGGCCCTCTGATCAATTCTGATTCTGACGACGATTAATCACCTACTGCTGAAACTTGCACAGGAAGCGTAATTTCTGTTGCTTCAGTGCTACTCTCTCGGTCCATCAGTTCTCAGAATCAATCAAAAAGCCATCTCATCTGAGCAAGCTAATAACTGTTGGGGGTTGGCGAGGTGTTATACTCGATCTGATTAGGCAGGCTAAACGATTTGACGTTACTGGCAGAGTGGCACACTCTGGAGACGAGGAAGACGACAAGGAACCTGACCTGCTTGCTACTATACAAAGAGGCCTGCATGCTCTGCCACACGAGGGTCGGGATTGGGCTTTGTTTTGGGTTTACGCCTGGCTAGCGTCCGCACGTCCGATTCGGATGTTAGCATTCGTATGGTGCCTGTACACGGAGCTAGCGAGCGTCTATCACGTTGGGCTCGACGGAAATGGTATGAATATTTTCTGACCGTATTTAAAACCGAATCCGTTTAGAGGGGTTGAGATCTGTCCATATTTGAGTCCGGACATCTAATACCGTATCCGTATCCGAATACTCAAATCGTATATTTATGATGTCGATATCCAATCGTATCATATCCGACATGGTTGACACTATCCGTATTTGAATCCGAATCCGGACAGAAATATGAAAACAAATGTAATATCGGTGATATCCGTCCGTATCCGATCCGTTTTCATCCCTACTCACAAGTGAGCGCACCAGCAGTAGGCCTGCGTCACTCCGGGCGTCGCCCGCGCCATCAACCGCTTCCCACCGCATTCTATGTGCAACACCCGATGTACTTTTAAAACATCCAGATGTAACAGTTGCAACATACAAAAAAGGATAAATGAAACACTTGAAATAAATATCTGAAACACTTATGAAAACATCTGAAAAGAATTAAAAAACCATTGCAAATATATAGAACATCCCGATGAAACATTTGCAAACATACATATAAAACACCTGAAACATATGTTTGCAACATATGCAACATCTAGATCTACTTTTGCAATATTATGATAAAACATTTGCAACATACGTTTGGAAGATGAAACATTTAGAACATACAATTGAAACATACGTGTATAGCCATTACAACATGTGCAACATCCCGATCTACTTTTACAATATTGATATACAACACGTGCAACATACCTCTGAAATATATCACTTGAAACATACTCTTGCAAGATGCGGTTCTCACAATTCTTCTTATATACGACGCAACACAAAGCGGAGGGAACGGTCGATTTTGGCAAACCAGTGGCTGAGGATGGTGGCGCGGCCTGTCAGCGGCCAGTGCGCTTGCACCTTTCCTGGGCCCTGTCAGCGAGGCCCCCCTCTCCTTGCCGCCTGGCCTAGGCGCTGCGGGGGACGGAGGCGGGGATGGGGTGCACCGTGGGGGATGGCGGCGTCGGCACGCTGGGGTGGGCCGTGGCGCGGCAGAGTGGGGCGGGCGGCCTCGCCGTGCGGCGCGGAGTGGGGAGTGGAGCATGGAGCATTGCGGGATGAGAGCGGATGCGACGCCGCCGCGCTGGAGAAGGCCATGGCGAGGAGCTTGTGTTGGAGCGCTGTCTTTTTTTTTTTAGAGAAGCAGACTGAGGAGCGACGCTAGATAAGATGGAGTGAGAGAGGCAGAGTGAGATCCGGTCCGTCCGCCCGTCCGGACGTCTTGCAGTGAGCACTACCGTTTAGGTTGGGCGATTCATGAACACGCCGAGGTGGATGGATACCCCTGCAGGGGACCCGATGGCCGTATGGATATATGGATTAGGTTTCTCAACAATCATTTCCGTTCGTTCGCGATGGGTATCTATCTGATTCGGTTAATCCTCTGGTTTGAAGGATGATACTCCTATATACAGAGTACGGAGTACTATATAAGGAACTGGCAATTAATTATTTCTTTTTTGCATGAAAAAGAGAGATATATTAACCACTCAGATATTGTACTGTAGTCTCGAACGATAGTTTGCTCAACACACAGTGCGTGTTTAGTTCGCGAATTTTGGAAATTTAGCTACTGTAGCACTTTTATTTTTATTTAGCAATTAGTGTTCAATTATGTACTAATTAGGTTCAAAACGTTCGTCTCGCAATTTCCAACCAAACTATGCAATTAGTTTTTTTTCGTCTACATTTAATGCTCCATACACGTATCGTAAAATTTTTTGGAAAACTTTTTGGGAACTAAACAAGCACCAAACAGCCAAGTGATCTGTTATTTTCGCCGACTGTGCAAGTTTATGCAGCATCATTCCGCCCTCGATCTCTTCGTGCAACCAACGTCCTGCTTCACTGTGCCAAGTACATATACACACGTGGAGTTATTAGTATGGACCTATTTTGCGCAGCTTCTTTGGCAGTTTTAGGTGGAGCAAATTTTCCTCCAAACAGGTTAGAATGGAATAACTCCTCCAATGAAGCTAGTTAAAACTCGCTCTCACGAGATGTGAGTGCCGGATGCAGCTGAAAATACTAGCTTTATCTTACTCCCTCTACTATTACAAGTTATTAACGTTTTCCCCAAATAGCTTCGGCTACATCAATAAAGCTGCTTGTGGAGTCAAAGACAAAAAAAAAAGTTGCTCCACTCCACCGGTGCATCAAAGTTGAATTAGAGTTGTACTAAATGGATCCTATAAATGGTGCATGGGCGTGATCAAAAGCTCCAACTTTAGGTATTCAGAAATGAAGAGAGTATAAGTTTTTTTTGGGTATTCGAGAAAAAAATTTCAAACAAACTTGCCTTAATAATCTCATCCCAATACCCAAAAGGAGCATTCTCTGTTAGATCCCGTTCGGCTTACCTTATAATCCGCACTATTCAGCTTGTTTTTCTCTCACAACAATTCAGTCAGAACAGTGTTTTTCAGCCAATTCAGCCAAGTTTTAGTAAGCCGAACGGGGCCTTAGTTTTCACGTTAGCAAAAGCCAAGCAATCTAATAAAGTGATTATAATTCATCATCTGAAACGTTATCTAAAGAAATTCTGGATCTGAAATGTTTTTATGAGAATCTAGATCTCTACCAAATACACTTCAAATTTACAGTGAACTGATGCACAAGAACCAAGAACATTGTGAAAGAAAAAATAGGTTATAAGTGAGCAAAATACTACATAAATAAGTTGATAGGTAGACTATAAATATAATAAGTACAACCGTTATAAGGCTATATAGTTAGGGCCTGTTTGGTTTATGCTGCAGCTTGCCACGCTAAACCTTCAGAAAATTGTGGCTGCCACAAAAAGTTTGACGAATAAAATTGGAGCCACACTTATGATAAATTTTGGTAATAAAATGAGTCTATGACGTGTGGGACATGGTGCTAAAAAAAGCACGGCACAGCGTAGTTATCGCAGCGAACCAAACATTTATCAAAATAATGTAACATGACTAACCTGTGGCATGATACGCTGCGGTCACGAACCAAACACGCCCTTATTTTGGTATTAGACGTATCAAAGACTAATGTCGGGTGCTGGCTGCCTACTACGGCTTGTGCACGCCGCGAACCCCGCCCGCCACGCACCTGGCTCAGGAAAGAACACGGTCGCATGCAGCACAGCCTTGTGTTTAGAAAACGCACGCACGCGCGCAGCAGGTGCTGCTGGACGTACACCTCAATTTTCCCGGCCGAGTTAATGCACACAGAGGCCAGAGCAACCCGGCTAATAAACAAAAAATGGACTCGTGATTTTTGCTGTGTCGACTAAAAGGTCGTCGTCAGTCGTCACCAATGTGCCAGTGAATGTGATGCCGAAAAATATTTGAGCCTGTTTTGCCACAGCGGGAGGCATCAGGCATGACTCCGACCCAGGTACTCCTAATAATAAATAAATAAACAAATTGGCCTTCTTCCTCACATTTCTCACTCCGAGATCCTCTCCAGCCATGAAACATAGCTTCAGTACGTCACCTGCCATAGACATTGGGCCTCGATTCAAGGCACACAAAAATCGATCCGAGGCCGCTAGCTGTGAAGATTCCAGGCACCCCCGTTTTCCCTCTGGATCTGTGTTTTCCTATGGAGTCTGTCATGAATGCACAAGAATCCAAGCCAGGGAGCCACAAATGCATGCAAGATGCAGGTCGATAGCCGAAGCCGGAGCTGTTTTTAGGACGAGGGGCAAGAAACGGCTTTTCCCTAAGTACTCCGGCTCCTCCGAAGGAATACTTCGAGCCAGTTTAGTTCCACGTCATTTTGTCAAATTTTTCAAGATTTCTCGTCACATCGAATCTTTGGACGCATGCATGAAGTATTAAATATAAATAAAAAATAAAACTAATTACACAGTTTAGACGAAATCCACGAGACGAATCTTTTAAGCCTAATTAGACTATGATTGGACACTAATTATCAAATAACAACGAAATGCTACAGTAGCATTTCGCCAAAAAATTTGCCAACCAAAATGCCTTCCAGAAGAAGCTGTGCCAAACATGCGAAAAATGCCAGGATGTGGGGCGAAATCGAAAAGTTGCGTCCTCTGGGCAACTGTGGCGAAACTGCCCTGTCAGTGCGACCAACCATCTGCATGCTAGGGCCTTGTTTAGATTGAGAAAAATTTCAACCCGATGAATAGTAGCACTTTCGTCTTATTTGGTAAATATTGTCCAATCGTGGACCAACTAAGTTCAAAAGATTCATCTCGTGATTTCCAACTAAACTGTGCAATTAGTTTTTTTTTTACCTACATTTAATGCTCCATGCAAGTGGCTAAAAATTGATGTGATGGAGAGAGAGTGAAAAAACTTGGAATTTTGGGGTAATCTAAACAAGGCCTAGGAACCAAATTAACAACCTTGCAGACGAAGCGAATCGGTGCACTGCGCATGCCGTGTCACTACTGACGTGTCCAATGTCTAGCAGATTGGTACGGTAGGGGCTTTCAAGAAGTTGACGGGATGTTCATTCATCTTAGACTTGATGTACAATCGCCTCCCCATCCAAATTTAATTTCACAGTTTATTATTCTAGATTTGTGTATAGAATCTTGAAATTCAATTTCACAAAGTTTTATCATCGCTTTCTAGGATCCGTGCAGAAAGTTCTGAAATTCGACTCCGCTCGGCTGCAATTCTTGTGGCAGTGCTGAAGCTGCAGCCGAAAGAGGTTTATACTCCCTTCATCCCAAAAATAAATTAACTTAGAGTTGTCTCAGATCAAATTATTTTAACTTTGACCAAATAAAGAGCATCAAGATTTACGAGGTCAGAATAGTACAAATGCATTGTGAAATACATTTTCATAATCTATTTATTTGGTATCATAAATGTTGGTTTTCTTCACTGTAAAGTGGTTCAAACTCAAAATACCTTGAATTAGGATGATTTTAGGAGTTGGTTCATTTAGGGAAGGAGGGAGTTTTTTATTATTATTTTCAAATGTGTATTTCTTATGAATAGCAAGGGCGGTATGGTCAAGAATTTGCATTGTTGGAGAAATGTGAAGACCAATAATTGCCCAATAATAATATACTAGCAAAATTGATGAATTAGCGACATAAATTAATTGAGAAATAATGCATAACACAATAGCAATAAGTTGTAGCCAGAGAGAGACCACCGGCAGGAGGTGACCTGAGCTTGACGACGTTGGATTGGAATATCATCAATCAAAATAAAGTGCCTACTTTTTCCCACAAGGTAGTTGGGCGCTGATGAGGTGGGTGTTTGTTGCTCACAACACTTTGATTAGACTGACGATTTGAGGTTATTTACTAGTAGAATAAGTATGTGTGGACCTTTGGACGACGTTATCTTTTTCTTTGGAGTAAAGGAGTAGTGAAATGAAAGGAACAGAAAGGACAATGATTCGGTTAGAGTAGAGTGGTTGTGGTTGAGAAACAAAGTAGATCTATCGACAGGCAAAGGGCGCAAAGCATGTTCCAAAAGTGGGTTTTGGTTGTGGAAAATGTCGTCGTCTTTCTTCTAGAGATACCATTCCTTAAACCTAGTAATAAGACGATGGTCTAGCTAGTGTGTATTTTCTTTCAGTCCTCCTTATTCCAAACAGGACGGGCTAATAACCCTATCGGTTTCGTAATTGTAAAGGAAAAATTACAGCTTACTCTACCAAATCGTGCATTGTTCCCATCCTACTATGTTAATTGCAAGTGCTGAGCTAGATGGGCGCTTGATTAGCTTAATCGTGGGTTAGAAGGTCGTTGTTGGTCACTGTGATATGTCCAATTTGCGTAGGACTAGTGCCAAACACAATCACAAGACTATGCCAAGACATAATTAGTTGATCTGTCGTTCTCACACGCCATATATAGGTGCCGGAACACCTAATAAGCCCGGCCAGGCTGCTGAAACTACCGGTGCCCGGTCCTGTACGTCAAGCTACTAGCTGCTTAGTCGAGAGTCCAACCACCACCCTAGCTAATAACTAAGCTAATTCATATCTTGTCACCACCTCTCCACACATATAAACAAACGTTTCGGTTAGGATGGAACCATCACGGGGAACTGATCGGCATATACAAATATATATAGGGTCGCATGTTAATGTTACACTGCGATTCAGTCATGTAGGCAAGGACGGACGCATCTACCTATGGCTTGTATTTTTGCACCGCCTAGGCGTCTGTGCATGCAGCGTGTCGCCGGTGAGCGACAGAGCGAGCAATAGGCCAGCACAGCACATGAGGTGAGATCGTCGTCTTCGTCACGTCACATGGTAGTAGGTCAGCTAACGCGCCGATGCATGCACGCCCGCACTGCACGTCGTACGTACCCAACGCAACCAACCAGCGCGCGCGCCGCGGTTCATTTTTAAGGCGCGCGGCAGCGTTACAATAATGGTCGCCGCGCGCCGGCCGATCCACGTCCACCGTCGATCGATCGAGTGCGCGGCACCTGCTACATGCATGGCAGCACGCCAGCACGCCGCAGTAGACCAGTAGCAGTCTCACCAACTCCGGCGACGCATGCACGCGCGGCGGCAGGGGCATGCCATGATTGGCCGCCGGATTGGATTGGTCGGAGCTGTGCTAACTCCAGCGTACGGAGGGACGACACCGCAGTCCGGACTCCGGAGGCGCTCCGGCAAAGAATCTCTCTGCCACTCTCATCTGCGGCCTACGCGAGTCCTGGTGGCTGGTGCGGTTGGTTAACCTGTGCTTTTGGCACGCCGGAGCCGGATTAAAGGCCAAAAAGCTTGCTTAGGCCACATGGGTGAGCTAGTGAGTAATAAGCTGGGCGAAAGTGCGATCTTGCCAATCGAATCCAATTCCAATGTGGGGCACCATGATTTTACAGAGAAAACTCCGTGGGCCAGTTTAGATTGCTGATTGAAGAATCTGTCCGGACCCGATGACTTCCACGCGTCCGATTTTGAACAGTAGCGGGGCTGGCCAAGCAACGTTTGGCGGGACGTACTTAATCTAAATTCTAACGATAATGCTACGGCACGCGTGTCCGTCCCGTGACCGGCTCCCGACGCGGCTCCCACACCTGCATACCTCCTCCCTGTCCTTACCCCTTCTGCATGAGCTCCTCGTTCCCTGCCGCAGCGCACCAACACCCGATGTCCTTCCCCACTAGGAGCCCCCAACGCCCGTAGCTTCGGCGACCCTCTCTCCCCACCCCGGCGAGATCCATTCGCCTCCGGTGAGATCCATGGAGATGGCGTGGCGGTTTTGCAGGGGAGTGGGCGGCTCTCGTCCACCTCGGCACGGTGCCCTCCCCACCCCCGGCGACGCCCTCTCTCCCCCCGGCGGCCATGGCGTTCCTCGCCCCCCATCCCCCACCATTATCGCACGAGCCAAGCCTGGTACTGGTGGCGGTGGTGCTCGTTCGCCGCCGCTCGCGGCCGGCTCAGACCCCGATGGCTAGAATCGACTGGCCTAGGCTTCCTCCCCCCTATGTTGCAAATGTATGTTCCAGGTGTTTCAGTTGTTTTAAAGGTATGTTGCAGTTGCTTCCTATGGATGTTGCAAAAGTAGATCGAGAGATGTTGCACGTGTTGCATATGTGGTAAGTGTTTCAGAATCATGTTGCAAGCGTTTGTTCAAAATGTTTCCCAAACATATTTTGTAATCGTTTTTTATCTGGATGTTGCATATGTTTGTTTCAGTTGTTTCATTCTTATGTTGCAGTAAGTGTTTTTTTTTTCATATTTCAAATGTTTTATTTAGATTTTGTATTTGTTTCACACACATGCTGCAAGCATATGTCCCAAATGTTTCATCTGTTTCAAATATATGTTGCATTCGAGTGTTTCATATTACAATTTCAATTCAAACCGCCGACGTTGGTGTCCATGAGGGCGGGCATGGCCAAACCGCGACCACCGACGCGTGGAGGAGGCACAGGCCGCGCGGTGCTGTTGTGGAAGAGGCGAGGGCGAGTCTTCCAAGCGGCCTGGAAGAGACAAACGCCGCGCCGATGTGGAAGAAGCGGGGCGAGTCATCCAAGCAGCGTGGGCAGCGGATCTGAAGCAGGTGGTTCGGATGCGAGTGTAGGAAACGGAGCTGGCACGGGCAGCGAGCGAATCCGAGCGAACGGGGCAGAGCAGCCGGGGGCGTCTGGACGTCCGGGCGCTAGTGTAACACCTCTGGTGTTACAAGCTCGCTTACACCTAGGTTAATGCTTAAGAGAAATTAGCAAAACAAGGTTCAGGTAGAAAATTTTAAAACACTCATGAAATGATAAACGAATCTTGTGTGACTCGCTTCCGTGAATAGAAGAAACAAATAAGTGTTGCTAATCAACTTGTCTCAGTGCTTAACAACTTTAAAATGATCTTGTGGACAAAAGTTGTTTAGGGCTTGTTTTGGAAAAGTATCAAGAAAGTGCTTAAAAATGCCTGATAGTAAATAAATAGCAAATGGTTTGTTCATTTGATATAAGCATGAAAAACAAGTTTTGTAAACAAAAATAAAATATAACTTGTATTTAGTACTTAAATAAAATTTACAGTACAAGTTTAGTGGATGAGAATTGCAACTTTTGATTTGGTGAATAGATGTTGTTCAATAGTATATCTGATAGCTCAGAAATCGAATCCGCAGTTTTAACAGGAACGCTTCGTTGAATCGGCAAGGATTGGATTTGTGTTTGTAATGCCGTTTTTGACGAATTGTATTGAACAAAATAGTTAAAATGTGTTTAAATATTTTGCTTCTATGGGTTAGTATGAGGTGTAGACTACTCTGTGAAATACTCTTTGGTGGAAATTAATAAGGTTTAGATGTATTAAAAATTTCGGCGAAAGCGCAAACAGCTATTAGTTCTAAACGGACCTTGCCCTTTTCTAAGTTTGAAAACCTAATGGCAATGCCGTTTTGGCATTTAAATTTTGATTAAATTTATTAAACACTAGATTCGTGTTTTTGCACTATTGATTGTACCATCATGAGAACTTTAGCATGGGGTAGTTCATGGGCTAGTTCGAAATTGGGTTAGGTTTTAAAATTTTCTCGAACTTCCTTAGAACGTGATGTTGGCATTGTTCTGGACTCCATTCATGAACCGGCGCACTGCTTGATGAACCTATCTTGGCGGGTCTCTATCCCTCTCGGTTATTCACCTAAGTTTGCGTTTGATGATCCTCTTGATAGCTCTTAGTATTCCCTTGAGCCCTGTCGAATTGGTTTGGACTCAACCAAGTTAGTTTGGATTTGGTCAGCGCTTTAATATCCGTGCACATCACATTCGTTGTTACTCGGCCTAGGTCTGTAGTCACCATGTGCGCAGAAGGCCGCTGCCTGGTCGTTCTCGGCCGCGGTTGTGTCGTGGCCAGCTTTGCTGGCTACCGACCGCACGTCCGGTCGTAATGGCCCCAGCCGTCGTCCGTAGGGTCGGGCCAAGCTGCGGTGCCACTGTGGTGGGGCCAACCATCACCATGGTAGTCTCCATCGGGCCATCATGGCTCTTGCTTCTCCACTCGTCCCACCTACCCACGGCGACGCTGTTGCCTCATCCGAGTTCCTATCTCCTCGCTCGTCCACGCGGCGTGCTCGTGACCAGTCGAACCCATGTCTCATTTTCTCGCTCTCGTTCTCTCGGAGACACCTAGCTTGCCACAGCTACATCGAACTCCAGTCGATTTCTGCCGCCGCCGTTCATGCCATTCCGAGTGTCTTAGCTCGATTCTTTGCAACACGGGTAGCTTTGGGTGTTGGTTAGCCAGTCGACCCATTTAGAGTCCCTCAACCCATTCTGGCCGGCCAATTTCATGATTTCCGAGCCACCGGTCATCTCGCCTCCGAAACAGAGCATGGCTTGGGAGTAAGGGCCCTACCCCTCGGTAGGGGTTCAACTAGTAGTTCCTATGAGCTCACTATGGTCTCCTTGTGCTGTTTCTCATCTCCGTTTGACTAGGGACGACGTGGGTGAGGACCTGACGCATTGATGTCAATCTTGGAGCGCCGCCGACTGCACTGCGCGCACGTGGCCAGGCTTCCTTGGTCTTTCCTCGTCTCAACCGGTGGCGTGGTTGGCTTCGTGGTAAGCCCTTTCTGCTTCCCCGCAACCTCTATCGTCTCACGAGCCCTTAGGTTCGTCGGAACGGCTTCGCAGCCGATGCGAAACGTGCTGACCCAGCCGCCATCGTGGTCGGCTATGCTACAGTGCCTCTCTGGGTCTCTAGGCATCGTCTCTAAGAGCACGCTGTTGTAACTTAGATGCTTGGCCATCAGAGGTCACCGAAGACCCTTGCAGGTGACCAACATAATCGTGGTTTGCCAATGGTCACCGCGTCATCGTGAGCGGTGGCATCGGGGACCACCTCGATGTGAAGACGGGAGAGTTCGGGGACTTGGTCGCAAAACCACTGCCGATAGGAATAGTCATGCTATTACCTCAAAGCTCGGGGGCTCCTCTACAAAACCATTATCGCGCACGGGCTCCCCGACCTTGGGCGACGTTGGGCCATTGTGATGCGCGCGGCCGCGCCCGCACTGGGCCGCTGGGCCGAATTGGTGTCGCCGGCTTTTTCCTTTTTCCTAAAGTTTTTCTAATTTGGGTTCTAAAGCAAACTTGTAAATTCACTATAAATTTGTGTAGTTGACCAAAAATTTTGAAACTAATTTTGTTAGGTTCCTAAAATTATGATCTATCTGTTAGCATAATTGGTTCATCTAGTTTTAAAATGTTTCTAGGGTTGCTCTAATTATTTTAAAATGTTTAATATTGTTAAAATGTGAACTTGTGGGAATTTTTGTGACAAAATGGTGATGGTGTTGACTCTGAAAATTTTACAGTAAATTCCTAATATTATTAGTTGCTCATTATAATTTTTGTAGCTCCAGAATAATTAGTTTGCTAGATAGATAATAATGCCCTATTTTGAATAAAGATTAAATTGATAGAATGGAATAAAGAAACACCTAGGGATTTTATAACTAAAACCCTTGCGGGAAAATAGTGCCTAGTTTGACAACGTGGATACATGGCCTAGTACGTTAGTCATTAGCGCTAACTCGTTAGGTTGAGAGGCGTAATCGTGTGATAAGAGTTGCAGTGCCATTGATTATTTACGTCTCTGCATTGCATCCACGTATGTCATAATAGGAAACATGATGAGCAAGGAGTAGACCGAAGTAGCAGAAAAGATGGTGCCTGATGCTTGTGTCGCCATGATGGAGTGCTAACGTTTGGTTATATCTTACCCAGGCAAGCCCTAGTGCATAACCCCTAATATTCTACACTTTATTTTATGCTTGTGTATTAAGTTTAAGGAGTTGAATGAAACCCACTTGCATATATATATCCTTACCCTATGAGTCTTACTAGTATGATAGGATCATGTAGAATGCTATGCTAAAGAACTCAGTAGAAGTCGAGTGATTACCTGTCACCCGCGAGAGATAGGAAAGATATTATTGCTACTGTTATCATGTTGCTGTCACATGAAATATATATGGCTAATAATTGGAGACTGGGCGGGATCATACATGGATTTGGATTTGGATTTGGCAGCTGAGCGAGGCTCGGGTTGCGTTGTCCCACATGTGACAATTGAGGACTGTCCGTTGCTGTGGATGGTAGTTAGGTCGTAGACTTATTATCCTGAGCACATACTTGCTTATGGGAGCGGGAAGACTTGTCACTTTCTTGTCATGAGTTCCAGCTCTTTCCGAACCAACTTTTAGAGGTGGTTTTTGGGTGGAGGTCTCAGCACCGCACTAAGTTCGGGACTCAGGTATGTTGGTTTGGAGTCCAAGTTTGGATGGAGACCTAGACTCCGTGATAGGAGAGTGGCGGGTTGGTGTTGCTTGTGCCTAGGGTATCAGCGGGGCGTGTGTTTCAGGGTACCTAGCTGGGATACATTGGTTCATGAATCGCCACGTGATGTGGTACGACATGACTATGATCTAGCACCGTAGTAAGAACTCAAACACGAAAGAAGGTAAAATGGTTCTAATTGCTTACCACCTGCTTGAAAGTAGCATAGGTGCTTACATAGAATGGTTAGTTAATGAACCAATATCGGCTGTTAATAAAAGTTGAATATAAGGACGCACGTTTAGTAATGCTCCTACAGATGCAATAAACCCACAAGCCAGATAGCCTTGCATATCCTTAGAGTCTTTTCTTTCCTCCTGATATGTAAGTCTTGCGGAGTACAATTGAGTACTCAGGGTTTGTTCTACCCTATTGCAAGTGACAGATGAATGATAGAGCTGATACTTGTGTGCGGGAACCTCCTGGTGGGCTGAGCGAGAATTCCCTTAATGTTGCGGACATAGAGTTAATTTGAAAATTCCACCCGAAATGTTTTACAATGGAAAACTTATAACCTATTATGATGTATATAACGGATCATCATGTTAATATTTAACTTGTCATGAAATGATTTTATTTCCGCTAAAACTCTGATAACATGCTTATATTCTGCTGTTATAAACAATAAATATTATACTCTGATGTTGCGTGAAAAGTGATATAAAAATGGCTAAAATGTTGTAAGCTTTATTCTCCCATTGATGATACTGTTGAAAAATATGGATTTTCGGGTTCTCCCATAGGGTGTGCTGGACATAACTGCCTGATGTAGCTCACCTTTGGGGCGCTTAGTGTCTAGTGAAAGACAAGCGCCTCCGTAAGTGTGTTATTTTGGGCGGTTCTGCCATGGGTGGTGTCAGAGAATAAATGAGGAAATAAAGCTTCAAAACCCTTTTCTAAATTAAAATCTGATGACCCATTTTGCAAAGTTAGGGCGTTTGCATACGAATTATATAAGTAGCCCTATGGTTATTATTAAGTATTCATAATAGGTTTAATTAGGATTTCTCTGGAGGACTGAATCTCGCATAGTATACGATCTTTAAGTCCGTTGTGTTGGTATTGCCTTGGTTGTAGTGCCCGTATTGCTTGCAGATACGCTATCCATAGGTGTCACGCGTGTCGTATTGTGCATGACTGTCCGGTCCTTGTTCGAGAGCTACTGCTGTACTGTGGCTTCATGCTTCGCGTTCATCTATGGTTCACGCCTGTCGTGACCCACGTCTTTCTGTACCTCCCTCTATGCTCTTATCGGACCTTTGCTTTGCAGCTGTACTAGTCTTTATGGCCTCAAACGTCGTTCGCCTCGAGCGTGCAAAAATTTTGGCCATTCCACTTGTAGTAATTCCACGCAAGAATCAAAGGTGGACTACGCTAGGACCACTGACCGCCTTGCCATTACAAATGGGGCCTGGCCTAGCCATTGGTACCACCACTTGGTGCACTCCAGCTCATCTAGCCCTCCCTCTTGAGCAAGCCTTTTGCTCAACCCTTCCTTGAAACCACTGCTAGGGATGGCAGGAGCCTAGGTTAGCAGCCACTACCTGAACACTGAGGGTCTTCCCAAAATCCTGTATACCACCCTGCAAAAACTCAGAGTCAAGGATCGTCCCGAGTATGAGGGCCGTGAGTATGAGAAGCTTGGCACTGAGCGATGTGAGGTTACTGTCTACATTAGGAAGAGGAAGAGTTCTTCGACATCACTGAAGCCTAGAATGTGACTGAAATCGGGTTTCGCTTCGTCGACACCTACCAGGTTGTGGCCTGTAAAGCCTTGTGGTATCTTTGCCAGACTATGAGGAGCCCTTTGCTTGTACCCCCATGAGGTTCTTTCCACCTATGGAAAAGAATTGATGGGTATGGGGGGCTTACATGGAGGCTTTGCAAGGGCGGGATGTGCAAGAGGATAGCCCCACTATGGTGCACTCGACCACGTAGTTGCTTGCTCTAGATGAGTAGTATCATTGGTAGGCCTCAGAGCTGAGGGGGTGCCTCCGTCAAGCCAAGGAAGCTGATATCTTCTCTAGGATGCTCCAAGTGCAACTCGCTGAAGTGCACACCAATGTGGCAACTGTAGAAAGTCATGAGACTGCCATAGCAGAAGCTCTGAAGGTGGCCGAAGATTAGCACATCCAATAGCTGGAGGATGCCTACCTTGTCACCAGGGCCAAGCATAGGACGCTGGCCACGGAAAGGTAGGATCCCTTGATCTTGGAGGGAATCCCTGTTCGCCCACCGGAATGACGAAGAACCGATGTTGCAGTGCCACCAGCACCTCCACCCTTGGAGGTGTCAGAAGTAGAGTTCTTGCTTCCCCTCACTTAGCCATCGCTAAGAGAGGAGGCAGATTCGTAGATGGAGCGGTAGAAGAATCCACCTAGCCTAGGAGTGAAGCTGTGTGGTCCGACTGAGTAGATTAGTTGCCTTGGGAGATGTACCCGTAGTTAGTAGTGCCTTTCATCGCTATCCTCCAGTATTGTAATCTTGCCGTTGTATTTCATCCGTAGTTGTTGAGATCGTCCAAATGTAGGGAAGGTGAATGATGTGTTGAGAATGGGAGAGTGAGTGTCTGTATGTTGTACCGGTATAAGGATGTTGGAATGAGCATTTTAGTATTTTGTTGTGTTTGTTGCGCCCATCTGCTCTTAGCTCTCGTTAGACATGCTTAGGATATTTAGGACGGTGTTAGGTGGGTTATAAGAGAAGATACTATTTAGATGCGAGCAAGACCGGCTATGGTTGGATAACAAAGAACATTGTATCAACTAATTGTGGATGTCCCAATAGAGCACTTAAGTTTCCTTGAATTAAATCCATCGTGGGATTTGATTTCCTTGTTTCTTGTTGTGAAAGGAACCCTTGTTACCTGAATCTTCCCTTGCAATACTCCTCTTATTCTATGGTCTATGACCCCACTGTCTTCACTACGTGTAGGTTGGTAAAGTGGCCTAGTTAATAGCTTATGGTGTCATGACGAAACTGAGGGCCCTTGTGGAACAGCTGCCACATGGTGATGCTGCTCGACATGTGCTGGGATCAAGGGTGTTGACTAGTCCCTTTGCCAAGTTACACTGCTGTACCGTTCTTGCTATAAATTATTCTCCTTGGAAAATGTTCTGGTGTTCAAACAGGAAATCCATGATGGGTTGATGAAATAGTGTTCATTTGAAGTAAACAAGAGAATGTGGTTCTGGAGGAAGTACGTATGTCATGGTCTTCGCCTACCTAAAAGACGGGTGTGGTCAAGGAAGGGAAAGAAGAAGAGTAGCAAGGAAAGTTAGCCCTCGGGTAGTCGAGAGTGATTGGAAAAGCCTGAGTAGATGTCATGTCCCAAGCCCTATGTCTAGCTTGATGGCACTATGCATGTTGGGTCATTTCACTGTGTGCCCTATGGACGCCATCGGTGTCAGGCCCATTAACACCCCGTTCTCGCATGGCCGCGACATCGTGCTGCACTCGCCGTCCTCACGTACTATGGGCTTCTCCTCCTATCGGCTCTTGGTCCTCCATCATTGTCCCCGTACTGGACCCCCTCCTCTTTCCTTTACCTCTCCTCTCCTTTTCCCTCTTTTAGGGACATGACCGTGTGCACGCCTCTCCGCTGAGCGAATCCCCCTCTCTCCCATATCCTCCCTCTGTTCAAGCTTGCACAGGTAGCGCACCATGGCTGATGTTATCCCCACTTCGTGAATCACTACTGCCTTCTGTCCCCACCGTCTCCACTTCCGTTGCACTGCGCCCCACCTCCTTTCACCACTATAAGATGCCCTTGCTCTCCTCCTTCATCCCCATCTCCATCGAATCCAATGCAGAGCTACGAGATCCAGTCATTGTTCGTGGAACTAGGGTCATCAATCAGTGGTGATTGCGAAATTCGGGAAGAAGAAGGGATCTAGATTTCTATCAAAGAAGTTCAAGTCCCCTTTGGTTAGTTTGGTCTCAGGGTTTATGTTGTTTGAGTTCTCAGTCTCATGTTTCTAGATCTGTTGGATATACGCCATGTTTTGGATAATCATTTTCTTGTTGTTTATCCATTGTCCTCGTCTATCTCGACTTCTGGATTAAGCCTTGGTTGTACTAGGTTGCTCTTAACCATGTATCCCTAAATCCCCGTGTGGTTTAGTGTTCGACGTCGTGCAATCTTTCGTGTAATTTTAGATCTACGAAATGTAATCGTATTTTTCCCCTTTCTAATTCTTGTTCCGAATCTCAGGATGAGATTCTTTTTAGGGGGGTTGGTTGTAACACCTCTTGTCTTACGAGCTCACTTAGCACCTAGGTTAATGCCTAAGAGAAATTAGCAAAACAAGTTTTGGGTTTAAAAATTTAAAACACTCATGAAATGATAAATGAATCTTGTGTGACTCACTTCCATGAATAGAAGAAACAAATAAGTGTTGCTAATCAACTTGTCTCGGTGCTTAACAACTTTTAAATGAGCTTGTGGACAAAAGTTGTTTAGGGCTTGTTTTGGAAAAGTATGAAGAAAGGGCTTAAAAATGCCTAATAGCAAATAAATAGCGAATGACTTGTTTATTTGATTAAGCATGAAAAACAAGTTTTATAAACAAAAATAAAATATAACTTGTATTTAGTACTTAAATAAAATTTGTAGTACAAGTTTAGTGGATGAGAATTGCAACTTTTGATTTGGTGAATAAATGTTGTTCAATAGTATATCCGATAGCTCAGAAATTGAATCCACGGTTTTAACAAGAACCCTTCGTTGAATGGGCAAGAATTGGATTTGAGTTTATAATGCCATTTTTGACAAATTGTATTGAACAAAATAGTTAAAATGTGTTTAAATAATTTTGCTTCTATGGGTTAGTATGAGGTGTAGACTACTCTATGAAATACTCTTTGGTGGAAATTAATAAGGTTTAGACATATTAAAAATTTCGGCGAAAACGCAAACGGTTGTTAGTTCTAAATGGACCTTGCCCTTTCCTAAGTCTGAAAACCTAATGGCAATGCTGTTTTGGCATTTAAATTTTGATTAAATTTCTTAAACACTAGATTCTTGTTTTTGCACTGTTGATTGTACCATCATGAGAACTTTAGCATGGGGTAGTTCCTGGGCTAGTTCGAAATTGGGTTGGGTTTTTAAAACTTCTCGAACTTCCTTAGAACGTGTTGTTGGCATTGTTCTGGACTCCGTTCATGAACCGGCACACTGCTTGACGAACCTATCTTGGCGTGTCTCTATCCCTCTCGGTTATTCACCTAAGTTTGCATTTGATGATCCTCTTGATAGCTCTTAGTATTCCCTTGAGCCCTGTTGAATTGGTTTGGACTCAACCATGTTAGTTTGGATTTGGTCGACGCTTTAATATCCATGCACATCACGTTTGTCGTTACTCGGCCTGGGTCTGCAGTCACCACGCGTGCAGGAGGCCCCTGCCTAGTTGTTCTCAGCTATGGTCGTGTCATGGCCAGCCTTTGTAAGGTCGAGATGGCGACTATAGGGGGGGTGAATAGTTATTATTAAAATCTAATCGCGTCGGCTAACCAAAACAAATACGGATTTATAACAATTGGTCTAGCCAAGACTATACCCCTCTATCTATGTTCTCTAGCACCTTGCAAAGATCCTAATTAAGCAACAAAGGTGCCAGGCTAGCTAGAGCTCACCTAACCAATTCTAGAAGCAGGGTCACACGAACCTATGCCACTAGTACTTTACGCAATGGGGAGCTTCTACACAAGCTAGTAAGCAAAAGCACAAAGCTAACTAAGCTCACTAGCAATGCTCAATAACAAGGCAACCAATGCTAAATTAGAGAGCGCAAATACTTAGCTACACAAACTAAGCAATATGACTAACAAGGTTACACAAATCAAAATAGTCACGTAAGGGAGCTACTTCTATGCTACACAAGCAAGAAGGTAACTAGTGAGCTACTCAAGCAAACTAATTACAAGAGTAACTACACAAGCACAATGTATATGAAAGTAATTACAGGCTTGTGTAATGAGGATGCAAACCAACGGGAAGAACAAAGTTGACACGGTGATTTTTCTCCCGAGGTTCATGTGCTTGCCAACACGCTAGTCCCCGTTGTGTCGACCGCTCACTTGGTGGTTCAACGGCTAATTGGTATCACCCACCAAGCCCACACATCGGGCACCACAAGAACCTACCCCAAAAGTGAGGGTAGCTCAATGACACGCTTTACTAGAGTTGCTCTTGGTGGCTCCCGCGTGGCAAGCACAATGCCCCTCACAAAGCTCTTCTCCAGAGCACCGCACAAGCTTCTTGCGGGCTTTGATGGAGACCACCACCAAGCCATCTAGGAGGTGGCAACCTCCAAGAGTAACAAGCACCATCGGCTTGCAACTTGATCATCTAGTGCCACTCGATGCAATCTCACAATGCAACACACTAGAATCACACTCACTCGCAATCGATTCGCACTCTTGCAAGCACAAGTGAGTTAGAGGGCATCGAAGCACTCCTACACAAGCCACATAGGCATGAGGGTGCTCAGCAACCAGCCTAAGGCCGGTCACACACTCCTTTTATAGCCCTAAGGGCTAAAATAACTGTTACCCCTTCACTGGGCAAAACGCGCACCGACCGAACGTGTAGGTCATAACGACTAGACACGTAGGTCGCACAGTCCAGTCGCTAGGATGATGCCACACATCCCTTCCTTTCAAAGCTGACCATTAGGCTTCAACGGCTAGCTCCCGCGTGCGCATACTCTTGACCGGACGCACCTAGGTCCAACGACCGAACGCGCTAAGGATGAGTCCGGTTACCAACACATTTCTGCACAACTGACCAGACTCGCCTTTCTCCTAAGACCGGACTTTACTCTCCTAGCGTTTGGTCACTTATAGAGAGGTTCCAGAGACATTTTTCAGCGATTGGACGCGTTCGGTCATCACTGACCGGACTCTCCGTACGTCCGATCGCTTCTGGACACGCTAAAAACACTGTCCGGACGCCATGTCTGATTTCGATGATCTTGGACATTTTGGAAAGCTTACTCAGAGGGCTACACATCCCACATGCATACATGATCCAAATCACAATGGATCAAAACAGTAATCCAATCCAAGGACCATCCTATAGTTCAGAGTACACCGAAAAACCTTTTTCTCTTCTCTAAGTTGATTCACAACAACTCTAACTTCTTCTCCTTTGCAAATGTGCCAACACCACCAAGTGTGCACCACCATGTGTATGTGTGTTAGCTTTTCACAAACATTTTTCAAAGGATTAGTCACTCAACTTGCCACGCCACTCGATCCTAGCGATGATGCAAAGTTAGATCACTCGAGTGGCACTAGATGACCGATATGCAAACAAGTTTGCCCCTCTTGATAGTACAGCCATCTATCCTAAACCCAGTCATAAATTTTTCTACACACCTATGACCAGTAAAATGAAATGCCCTAGGTTATACCTTTGCGTTGCGCATTCCATTCCATCTCCTCCAATGTCGATGGAACATATGCACCAACACGATCAACAATGATATGATCCACTTCATATCATCACGTGATCATATTGGTTCATCGATCTTGACTTCACTTGCTTTTCACCATTGCCTTCGTCCATTAGTGCCAAGTCTTGCTTAAGCTTCACCACCACGCGGTCCATCGCTCCAAAGCCTCCAACTTGCCCTTCACGCTTGCAACCGGTCCATCAAAGTCATGTCTTGATCTTCTCCACCTTGATCACATGACTCAATGTCATGTCTCATTTGCAATGAGCTCCTTCATCATCACATGTGTGAGCTTTGCAACATCTCCAAGCCATTTTCACCTTCATGGCATATGTTGCTCACACACATGTACCTATGGACTAATCACCTGTGTATCTCACATAAACACAATTAGTCTACCTAGGTTGTCACTCAATTACCAAAACAACACAAGGACCTTTCAGCCTTGCTGGCTGCCAGCCATGCGTCCGATCATGATGGCCCCAGCCACTGTCCCTAGGGCCAGGCCTAGCTACGGTGCCACTATGGTGGGGCCAACCAATGCCACGACAGTCTCCGTCGGGCCATCATGGCGCTCACTTCTCTACTCCTCCCACCTACCCATGGCGACGCTATTGCCTCGTCCGAGTTCCTATCTCCTCGCTCATCCATGCAGCGTGTTCATGAGTAGTCGAACCCATGTCTCATTTTCTTGCTCTCGTTCTCTCAGAGACGCCTAGCTTCCCATGGCCGCATCGAACACCAGTCAAGTTCCGCCGCCGCCGTTCACGCCATTACAAGCGTCTTACATCGATTCTTTGCAACTACGGGTAGCTTTTGGTATTGGTTAGCTAGTTGACCCATTTGGAGTCCCTCAACCCATTCTGGCCGGCCGATTTTAGGATTTTCGAGCCGCTGGTCATCTCGCCTCTAAAACAGAGCATGGCTTGGGGGTAAGGGCCCAACCCCTCGGTAGGGGTTCAACTAGTTGTTCCTATGAGCTCACCTTGGTCCCCTCGTGCTGTTGCTCATCTCCATTTGACCAGGGACAACATGGGTGAGGACCTGACGCGTTGATGTCAATCTTGGAGCACCGCTGACCGCACTGCGCACATGGCCAGGCTTCCTCGGTCTTTCCCTGTCTCAACCGGTGGCATGGCTAGCTTCGTGGTAAGCCCTTTCTACTTTCCCGCAACCTCTATCGTCTCGTGAGCCCTTAGGTTCGTTGGAACGGCTTTGCCATCGACACGAAATGTGCTGACCCAGTCGCCGCCATGGTCGGCTATGCTGTAGTGCCTCTCCGAGTCTCTAGCCACCGTCTCTAGGAGCACGCCATCATAACTTAGATGCCCAGCCATCAGAGGTCACCGGAGACCCTTGTAGGTGGCCGACGTAATCGCGGTTTGCCCACGGTCGCCGCATCGACACGCGCGGTGGCATCGGGGACCACCCTGATGTGAAGATGGGAGAGTTTGGGGACTTGGTCGCAAAACCACTACCAATAGGAGCAGTACACAGGGTAGTCATGCTATTACCTCAAAGCTCGGGGGCTCCTCTGCAAAACCGTCATCGTGCGTGGGCTCCCTAGCCTTGGGCCGTTGCGACACGCGCGTGGCCGCACCTGCGCTGGGCTGCTGGGCCGACTTGGTGCCACCGGCTTTTTCCTTTTTCCTAAAGTCTTTTCTAATTTAGGTTCTAAAGCAAAATTGTAAATTCACTATAAATCTGTGTAGTTGACCAAAAATTTTGAAACTAATTTTGTTAGGTTAATAAAATCATGATCTATCTATTAGCATAATTGGTTCATCTAGTTTTAAAATGTTTCTAGGGTTGCTCTAATTATTTTAAAATGTTTAATATTGTTAAAATGTGAACTTGTGGGAATTTTGTGAGAAAATGGTGATGGTGTTGACTCTAAAAATTTTACAATAAATTCCTAATATTATTAGCTGCTCACTGTAATCTTTGTAGCTCTAGAATAATTAGTTTGCTAGATAGATAATGATGCCCTATTTTAAATAAAGGTTAAATCGATAGAATGGAATAAAGAAACACCTGGGGATTTTATAACTAAAACCCTTGCGGGAAAATAGTGATTGGTTTGACAACGTGGATACGTGGCCTAGTATGTTAGACATTAGCGCTTGCTCATTAGGTTGAGAGGTGTAATCATGTGATAAGAGTTGAAGTGCCATTGATTATTTACGTCTCTACGTTGCATCCACGTATGTCATAAAAGGAAAGATGATGAGCATGGAGTCGACCGAAGTAGCGGAAAAGATGGTGCCTGATGCTTGTGTCGCCATGATGGAGTGCTAACATTTGGTTATATCATACCCAAGCAAGCCCTAGTGCATAACCCCTAATATTATGTACTTTATGTTATGCTTGTGCATTAAGTCTAAGGAGTTGAATGAAACCCACTTCCATATATATATCCTTACCCTATGAGTCTTACTAGTATGATAGGATCATGTAGAATGCTATGCTAAAGAACTCAATAGAAGTCAAGTGATTACCAGTCACTCATGAGAGGTAGGAAAGATATTATTGCTATTGTTATCATGTTGGTATCACATGAAATATATATGGCTAATAATTGGAGACTAGGCGGGACCATACTTGGATTTGGATTCGGATTTGGCAGCTAAGCGAGGCTCGGGTTGCGTTGTCCCGCATGTGTCGATTGATGAACGTTCGTTGCTATGGATGGTAGTCAGGTCACAAACTTATTATCCTGAGCACATACTTGATTATGGGAGCGGGAAGACTTGTCACTTTGTGGTCATGAGTTCCAGCTCTTTTCGGACTGACTTTTAGAAATGGTTTTTGGGTGGAGGTCCAAGCACCGCACTAAGTCTGGGACTCAGGTATGGGTGTTTGGAGTCCAAGTTTGGACGAGGACCTAGACTCCATGATAGGAGAGTGGCAGGCTGGTCTTGCTTGTGCCTGGGATATCAACGGGGCATGTGTTTTGGGGTACCCAGTAGGGATACATTGGTTCGCGAATTACCGCGTGATACGGTACGACATGACTATGATCTAGCACCGTAGTAAGAACTGGAACACGAAAGAAGGTAAAATGGTTCTGATTGCTTACCACCTGCTTGAAAGTAGCATAGGTGCTTACATAGAATGGTTAGTTAATGAACCAATATCGGCTGTTAATAAAAGTTAAATATAAGGACGCACGTTTAGTAATGCTCCTAGAGATACAATAAACCCACAAGCCAGATAGCCTTGCCTATCCTTGGAGTCTTTTCTTTCCTCCTGACGGGTAAGTCTTGCGGAGTACAATTGAGTACTCATGGTTTGTTCTACCCTATTGCAGGTGACAGGTGGATGCTAGAGATGACACTTGTGTGCAGGAACCTCCTGGTGGGCTGAGCGAGAATTCCCTTAACGTTGCGGACATAGAGTTAATTTGAAACTTCAACCCGAAATGTTTTACAATGGAAAACTTATAACCTATTATGATGTATATAACGGATCATCATGTTAATGTTTAACTTATCATTAAATGATTTTATTTCTACTGAAACTCTGATAACATGCTTATATTCCGCTATTATAAACAATAAATATTATACTCTAATGTTGCATGAAAAGTGATGTGAGAAATGGCTAAAATATTGTAAGCTTTATTCTCCCATTTATGATCCTATTGAAACATGTGGATTTTTGGGTTCTCCCATGGGGTGTGCTCGACAGAACTGCCTGATGTAGCTCACCTTCAGGCCGCTTTGTGTCTAGTGGAAGACAAGCGCCTCCGTAAGTGTGTTATTTCGGGCGGTTCCACCACATGTGGTATCAGAGAATAAATGAGGAAATAAAGCTTCAAAATCCTTTTCTAAATTAAAGTCTGATAACCCATTTTGCAAAGTTAGGGCATTTGCATGTGAAGTATATAAGTAGCCTTATGGTTATTATTAAGTATTCAGAATAGGTTTAATTAGGCTTTCTTCGGTGGACTGACTCTCGCATAGTATACGATCTTTAAGTCCATCATGTGGGTATTGCCTTGGTTCTTGTGCCCATATTGCTTGTAGATACGCCATCCTTAGGTGTCACGCGTGTCGTATTGTGCATGGCTGATCGGTCCTTGTTCGAGAACTACTGCTGTAATGTGGCTTCATGCTTCACGTTCGTCCATGGTTCACGCCTACAGTGACCCACGTCTTTCTATACCTCCCTCTGCGCCCTTGTTAGACCTTTGCTTTGCAGCCATACTAGTCTTTATGGCCTCGAACGTCATTCACCTCGAGCATGCAAAAATTTCGTCCATTACACTTGTAGTAATTCCGCACATGAATCAAAGGTGGACTGCGCTAGGACCACTAACCACCTTACCATTACAAATGGGTCTTGACCTAGCCATTGTCACCACCACTTGGTGCACTCCAGCTCATTTAGCCCTCCCTCTTGAGCAAGCCTTTCGCTCAACCCTTCCTTGCAACCACTGCCAGGGATGGCAGGAGCCTAGGTTAGCAGCCACTGCTTGAACACTGAGGGTTTTCCAAAAATCCTATATGCCACCCTGCAAAAACTCAGAGTCAAGGATTGTCCATAGTATGTGGGCCATGAGTATGAGAAGCTTGGCACTGAGTGATGTGAGGTTACCATCTACATTGGGAAGAGTGAAGAGTTCACCGACATCACCAAAGCCTGGAATGTGACTACAACCGGGTGTTGCTTCATCGACACCTACCAGGTTGTGGCCCACAAAGCCTTATGGTATGCGGTTAAGGCATGCATAATTTGGAAGATGTTTGCTGGCTAGTTAAATCTAGTTTATAGTTCACCATTATGGCTATAACGATCCGGTCGATCCCCACTGATGGCACTATAGATTGGAGGATGCTAGTTAGTAGATTTGTTCCTGATTAGGCGTAACCTTAGCTATTTGCTATGCCTGCATCGGCTGGATAGCCAATCGCCTGTGCATCAATGCCTACAGTGTGCGTCCATGATTCTGTTAAGCGTGAATAAATCTGTGTACTTTAAGGGTGTGATTTGTTGTCTTTATCACGGCTGCATCAACCCAGTCGAACCCCATTGTTAGAGATAGCAGGTTAAGTCCAAGGAGTCCATAGGTTTATCCATGTGAAATAGTCGATTGTTCACACGTTGTAGTCCCTTTTCACCTAAATCGGCTATTTCTGCCGATTCATCTGAGCCTTCACGTATAGCATGTCTTTTGGAAAGCCTGTCGAAGTATAGATGGTTTTACGGATTTTTTGGTTTTAGTTTGTTATTATCATCATAGCTGCCATCGATCCGATCGAGCCTCACTGTTGACGGTAACCGATTAGATTCAGAGCGTTTGTAGATCCATTGGTATTAGACAGTCGATTTGTTTGCAAGCTATATCTTTTCCTGATTAGATTGATCAGTTCAATAATTTATACTAGTAATATCCACCTAGTTGATCTCATTTATGTCTGTGGGCATTGTACCTATCAACATAAAATTAATCATGATCCATGAGCTTTACTGCCCGTAACAGTCGATTTCTGTGCGTATCGGCTATTTAGTCGATTTTCCTATCTGGCTACTCCCGAAGCAGCACACTTGGAACTGTCTGGGCACAAGCCAGCATGTTCCACCTTAAATTACTGATAAACTTTCTCTCCTTATCAATTGTAGGGTCAAATTGACTGGCACATCTCAGGAGGAATACACAGGATCGGTTATCCCTGCGTTGAAGCCAAGCGGATCTCTAGCTCCATCGAGCAGATCCTTCCAGCTTGCCGTGTGTCGACGCATTTTCGCACTGACAACCATGTATCACTAAATCCCCGTGTGGTTCAGTGTTCGACGTCGTGTAATCTTTCATGTAATATCAGATCTATGAAATGTAATCGTATTTTCCCCCTTTCTGATTCTTGTTCTGAATCTCGAGGCGAGATTCTTTTTAGAGGGGGTGGTTGTAACGCATCTGGTGTTACGAGCTCACTTAGCACCTAGGTTAATGCCTAAGAGACATTAGCAAAACAAGTTTTGGGTTTAAAAATTTAAAACACTCATGAAATGATAAATGAATCTTGTGTGACTCGCTTCCGTGAATAGAAGAAATAAATAAGTGTTGCTAATCAACTTGTCTCGGTGCTTAACAACTTTTAAATGATCTTGTGGACAAAAGTTGTTTAGGGCTTGTTTTGAAAAAGTATGAAGAAAGTGCTTAAAAATGCCAGATAGCAAATAAATAGCGAATTGCTTGTTTATTTGATTAAGCATGAAAACAAGTTTTATAAATAAAAATAAAATATAACTTGTATTTAGTACTTAAATAAAATTTGCAGTACAAGTTTAGTGGATGAGAATTGCAACTTTTGATTTGGTGAATAGATGTTGTTCAATAGTATATCTGATAGCTCAGAAATTGAATCTGCGGTTTTAACGGGAACCCTTCGTTGAATCGGCAAGGATTGGATTTGTGTTGATAATGCCATTTTTTATGAATTGTATTGAACAAAATAGTTAAAATGTGTTTAAATATTTTGCTTCTATGGGTTAGTATGAGGTGTAGACTACTCTGTGAAATACTCTTTGGTGGAAATTAATAAGGTTTAGACGTATTAAAAATTTCGGCGAAATCACAAACGACTGTTAGTTCTAAACGGACCTTGCCCTTTTCTAAGTCTAAAAACCTAATGGCAATGCCATTTTGGCATTTAAATTTTGATTAAATTTCTTAAACACTAGATTCATGTTTTTGCACTATTGATTGTACCATCATGTGAACTTTAGCATGGGGTAGTTCATGGGCTAGTTCGAAATTGGGTTGGGTTTTAAAAATTTCTTGAACTTCCTTAGAACGTGTTGTTGGCATTGTTTTGGACTCCGTTCATGAACCAGCGCACTGCTTGACGAACCTATCTTGGCATGTCTCTATCCCTCTTGGTTATTCACCTAAGTTTGCATTTGATGATCCTCTTGATAGCTCTTAGTATTCCCTTGAGCCCTGTCGAATTGGTTTGGACTCAACCAAGTTAGTTTGGATTTGGTCAGCGCTTTAATATCCGTGCACATCACGTTCGTCGTTACTTGGCTGCTCCCGAAGTGGCACACTTGGAACTATCTGGGCATACACCAGCAAGTTCCACCTTAAATTACTGATAAACTTTCTCTCCTTGTCAATTGTAGGGTCAAATTGACTGGCACGTCTCAGGAGGAATACGCAGGATCGGTTATCCCTGCTTTGAGGCTAAGCGGATCTCTAGCTCCATCGAGCAGATCCTCCCAGCTTGCCGTGTGTTGACGCATTTTCATGCCGACACGCGTTTTGGCACGCCTGGTGGGACCCCACAATCGTCATGGTGGCTTACAACAACAATAACATCCTTATGGTGCCTTATGAAGACCTACCTGATGGAGATAAAGATGTCATCAGCAAAGCTATAGAAGAATTTCAGAACAAGTGTTTGTTGTCCTACACTAAGACATGAGACAATACAATTGTTCAGAAATATCCACTATTGAGAGTTTTGTTGCATGGGTAGACAGATGCAGATGAAGCTGAAGACAGGTGTTTCTTCATAGATGTTGTAAACAAGTTTGTTCATGATGCCATGTCGAATCATAATGAAGTTTTTTTGAACACATTCCACAACACCATGAAATAGGTGTTTCATGGGTTTCTAGTTGATTAGGTTGGGCTGGCTTATTACAACATTCCACATCCGTTGACTTAGGGGACTAATCAAGCCGGTACTAGCCATCAAGAAATAGCATTAGCTGGTAATGATGATGCCCAGGTGGTTCAGAGCTCATCTGATCAAGTTTAGGGTGCTACTACTAATTAGATATAGTATAATCCTGGATCGTCAGAACAACATCTGCAATAGCCGATGGGGCAAGTTCGGAATCAAATGGTCAATTTTGGCATATCACGCTAGATACCATCGTCGGCTTAAAAAATTGCGCCATTAGTTCAAAGAATTCATAGAGATATAGATCCTAACATCTACAACCAAAGACTTCAAGCAGCAAACCAACAGAGGACCCAACAGATAGAGATCCCACAAGGGTATCATTATGGCTCTGATTACAACACCCTTCACATGATTCCAATTCTAGGGTATCAAGGTACCCAAAATTTTAATCCACAGATGGGTCAGCAATTGTAGAGTAATCCGAATTCAAATGCTGATGAGTTGTTGCATAGAGTGACCGAGATGATGAAGAATCAGTTTGATTTGAAGCCAAAATGGCAGACCTTCTCATACAAATGCCCATATCTAGAATGGTATGATTTGGTCACTCTTCCGGCGAATTACAGGCTCTCGGAATTTGCTAAGTTCACTAGCCAAGATAGCACAAGCACAAGCACAATAGAACATGTCAGTCGGTATGTTACACACTTGGGAGAAGCATCCATTGAAGAGACCCATTGAGTTCGTTTCTTCTCCTTGTCTTTGTCGGGGCCAGCCTTCACTTGGTTTTCATCACTGCCAGTTAACTCCATTACCAATTGGGTTGACCTAGAGAAGAAGTTTCATACATATTTTTATATTGGGACTGGAGAAAAGAAGATTACTGATTTGACGACCATAAGACAGAGAACTAATGAATTGGACACCGAGTTTCTTCATAGGTTTCGACAGACTAGAAATTAGTGCTTTTCATTGAACTTGACCGATGATCAACTTGCTGCTTTGGCCGTTCAAGGAATATTGCCAACGTGGAGAGAGAAGCTATAGGGATAAGAATTTGACAACTTAGGTCAGTTGGCTCGACGAGTGACAGCGCTCAATAGCCAATTCCAGAATATGCACAGAGACACCCAATTCCAGAAAAGTACCATAATGGCCGAAGCCTATAATCCATATTCAGTCGATGACGACTATGAGGATGAAGAAGAAGAAGAGGTTGCTACAGCGGAATGGAATTCAGGTAAGAAGACAGTAATGGTGCCAAATCCTTGGGGAAGAGGAGTCGAATAGAGCTATGACTTTGACATCACAAAATCAAACAAGCTCTTTGATTTCTTGCTCGAGAAGGGACATATCAAGTTGCCCGATAATCATGTTATGTTGCCTCCTAATCAGTTGAAGAACAAGAAGTTCTACAAATTCCATAACACCACTTCTTATTCCACTAATGAGTGTAGAGTTTTCTGACAGCATATACAGAGGGCTATTCAGCAAGGAATGCTCAAATTTGATACGCCTCGAAAGATGAAAGTTGATGATAATCCTTTCCCTAGAGATCAGAACATGGTTGATGCTAGGTTGCTCAAAGAAAAGACAATCCTAACATCAACAAAATCAAAAGAAACTAGAACAGTCGATCCCAAGATGCAAATATTGGCTGATGAATATAGAGAAATTAGAAGGCGTCGTGATCAACAAAAGAGTCGATATGAGCAGGGAGAGACGTTGAAGGATGGGGCAACAAGGCCGCGTGTTACATCTCGAATTTTGTTGAACAAATGGCAGCGGCAGAAGGAAAAGGATTATCAGCATTGGTTAGAGGAGCAAGAGAACCAGCGTCGATAGGAAAAAGAGAGGTATAAAAGAAAGCAAGCTGAATCACATTGGAATTGTCCTTTCTTCAAACATTGCTGGAACGAAGGTTTAAAATTGCCTACCAGAAATAATTGTCTAGAATGTAGCGAGCAATATTGGAAGTTCAGACAATCTCAAGCCAACTGTCGGTCTATCCATGCTCAAGATGAGTATCATCATAATAACATGGATCGACGCCTAAAAAATAGAAGTGGTCATAATTGGCTAGGAAAGCGAGTTGTTGAACAAAACTGGGCTGATTATGAAGAAAAAAGTAATGAAGAAGAATATGTTTGGTAGGAAGGCCAATGGTGTCTAGGAGGTCTGACAAGAACCAGAAAAGAAGAGCGCAACGGCTAAGGAATAGAGAACTAGAACAAGCTAAAGCGTCTGGTAGACCTCAAGTGTGGCGTGCTAAGCGAATAGACAATAGAAGGCAACCATCTTCTAATATTCAAATGGCTTTTCTATTGCCATCAGAATTTAGAGCTCCAGCAGATCAAGAAGTTTACTCAGATTTTGATGAATCAGAGTATGAGGAGATAGTTGCCAAGTAATCAGTTATACAGTAGGCTATATTCGATAAGCCAGTTAAGGATCGGCACTTAAAGGCTTTGTATGTAAAATGTTTTATTGATGGGAAGCCGATGAACAAGATGTTGGTGGATGGAGATGCTTCTGTCAATCTTATGCCTTACACCACTTTTCGTAAACTTGGCAAGGAACCAGGAGATTAGATTGAGATCGACATGATGCTTAAGGATTTTGGGGGTAATGCGTCTAAGACCCCAGGGGCAATGAATGATGAACTGACAATCGGGAGTAAGACTCTGCTCACCACATTCTTCATCATCGATGGAAAGGTTCATACAGTCTACTCCTCGGTCATGATTGGATTCATGCAAACTGTTGTGTGCCATCAACCATGCATCAATGTTTGATTCAATGGTATGGAGATGATGCCGAGCTGGTCTACGCTGATGAATCTATAAGTATCGCAATAGCTAATCTAGTATATTGGGAGCTAGAAGACTTTGAATGTTTTTCTGGCAAGCTGTGGGAAGGAGGCTTCATAAAGATCAGTGATGAAAGCCAACAGCCGATCCAAGCAATCGGCTCTGAAAGTTTGTTTTGATGGATAATCATGGCTTCACGTCGGTCGGTGGGTTAAGGGAGATAGACATTGGTCCTAGAGATAGGACCAGGCCGATGTATGTGAATGCTAAGTCGAATCCTGAGTATGAGCCAGAGTTGATGGATTTGTTAAAGGAAGTTCAAAGATTGTTTTACTTAGTGAGATGCTTGGCCTAGGTTAATCAATTGTTTAAATTTTGATCTGAAGAGTTTTGATGCAACCTATCAAGAAGCGATCAGTGGAAAATAATTGAAGGAGTATTATCTTAATGTTTAGATCGACGCTTGACAATCAATTTATTCAGTCATCGGCTCTAATAGCCGATTCCAGAAGGGTATTGCCGCTAGTTCAAAAATAAACCCAAAGATGTAAAAGCCGATACGATATGTATTGCCTATAGAGCAAAAGAAAAAACGAAGACAATCATGATATATGCAAGGACATTGCACTAAGACGCAGTCATGGAAGAGTAGAAGATTTCATTCATTAGTTTGCCCTAACTACAAACTAATCGAAGACCTTGTTCACTACATCCTGAGCGGATGTAATGTCCATAATGGCCTCCATGGCAACAACAAACTCTTCGATCAAATCCTCATGCTCCTCAGGGCCATCACCCATCAGGAAGCCGGTCTCCATGGTGTGGAGTTCATGCCCGGTCTGGACCTACGCCGTGGCCGGCACCACCGATGCGCCATGACGAATGCTGTGGAGGGCAATCTCCTGGATGTGGGTCGGAACATCGTGGAGGCGAGCATTGATAAGGGGGCCTCGGGCATTGATGGCATCCACGTCCGCGTTCACCGCTAGTTGAAGGGACTCCAACTGCACCGTCGAGGCTGGCGATCATAGAAACAGGAGAGTTATCAATATAAAAGACAATGGAAATCAGAATAAAAGTGTTCTTGTAATTCATCTTACCTGCCACCATGGCGTCAGACTCGGCAAGCCATGCCCGAACGGCACTGACCACTTCTTCGGCGATGTGAAGGGCAGCTTGAGAGACCCCAAGGTGGATCTCAAGCTGGCCGTTTTCTCAAGTCACCTTAGAATAATAGTCTTGGGCCGCCCTCCACTCTCGAAGGAAACGCCAAGCATCATTGCCATTGTACGAGTCGAAGGAATGCAACGATGAGGCCGACGTAGAAGATGCAGCATTAGAGGGCTCATCGGCCTTGGGAAGAGGACGAAGACTATCATTCAAAATGAATCTATAGACAAATCAGAATAGTTCATTGTCATGAACAAAAGATGTCAATCTCACCTCATGCGTCGAAGGCGCTGGTTCACCGGCATGTTCTCCTCTAGAATCTCCTTCGCTGCATGCTTGCCTCAGCTGTCCTCACCGACCATTGAATCTATAAGAAGGGGAAGAAGGATGCTATAGAGTTTGTGAGGGTGGAGAAGTGCAAAGGAATAGGGGCGGTTGCGAGTGTAGATGTGTTCGAGGCCAGGGCCCTCGGCTGATATTTGAAGCCACAGAGCAAGGAGGTGGATGCCTCGGGACATGCAAAAGGCAATTGTAATTGATAGAAGGCAAAGTGCCACCTCACTAATGCTAAAGAGAATACGGGGCTAGGTAAGTAAGGATAGAAGATCGAGGGGTTCTCTTAATAAAGGCTGTGTTTTTAGACTCAATTAGATTAAGGTGAGAAGTCTAGAATTGGCTATTTTCAAATCGGCTCTTTAGCCGAAAACAAGGAACACAACGAGGCAAAAAATATGGTTATCATTGATTTTACACAAGATACACGTTGATATATAGATCATAAGTCTAGAACATCCTGGATTGCTTTCAATACTTCTAGCCGGATAGCATCAACTTCTATGATTTGTTGCTTGTCTTCTTCGGTTGATCCAGAAATGTCCTCGAGGCTACTGCAAATGGCCCTACCTTCTCTGACTTTGGCCAGCAGTTCTTATTTCTTTTGCTTGATGGCATTGGGTATCTGAGCCAAGTTGGACTTGTGGCGATCAATGGCAGCCTTCACATTCTCTAGCTCCTTCTCAAGTTCTGCATGCTTGATTTCCAATTGAGACAACTCTGGGTCGATCCTGAGGGAGGATTTCTTCAAATCATCAATCAACTATGTCAGCTCTTTAGCCTCTTGCCTGTTGGAGTTCCTCTTGGCCAATAAAGCTTCACGAATGGACAAATTCCTCTGAGCCTTTTTCACCTTTAAGATCTGATCTTCAATAATGGATAAAGGTGACAAGACTCTAGAGAGAACTGGGGATGGATTACCCTTAATAGCCAAGAAGACTTTCTACAATGAATTAGTGTCTTGGAGCAAATCGGCTATATTCTTCTCAAACATTGGCAACATATTCCTTAGCCAATTTTTGGTCACTTCAGACAAAGCTTCCTCAGAGGAGGTGGCTGATGAGTTGATTTCAACTTCGTCCAGACAATCCTCAAGATTGAAAGAGTAGCTCAGAGCTGGGAGGTTGAGTGCCTAAAAAATCTTGATTAGGAGGATTGGATCAGTTTGTAATAAAATGAACAGTAAAGTGGATATAGTACCTTTCCTGTGGCAGCCTCTATCTGAGGAGAAGGGACGGCTGATGATGTACCAATGATATCTGGTTGAATCAGCTTTGAACTCTCAACATTAACATCTGCAAACATCAGAGAAGATTTTTAGTTCATGTTTGTTGTAGAGAAATAAACTAAGCATATGACTTTCTTACCATCAGTTGTGTGCTAGACTGGGGAATCGGCAGATTGAATGTCAGCAACAGCAGGATCATTTTCAATAAGGAGACTGTCAGACCCCTGCTCTTGCATAGGTGTTTCCTTAGGAAGTATCTAGCATGGTAAGAAGTCAAATGGAGGATAAAAATTGAATAGAATCAGGAATTTTTAGAAAATACTTCGATAGCATCGAGGATAAAATGGAAGGACTCACATCTTCTGCTGTTTTGGAAGCATCGGTTGTTTCAACCAAAGTCGGCTCTTTTTGGGGATCAGCTGATGAAGTTCTAGTTGGTGCCAAATCGAACGCCTAGGACAACAGTTCCGCACCTAGGATCGATTGGGATGCAATGGTCGATAGCTGTGAAGAAAGAGGATCAAAAATTGAATATCATTTTGAGGAAAAGATGGATTTGTTTACCTGAGCAGCTGATGGTCTCATTCTACGGAGTCTTTTCCCAATAACGGTTTTTTGGGTTGTCCCTTGGGCCGCCTTGCGCTTTGAAGATTGATATGTCACGATCGAGGGGGTGTCATGAGTTTTCATCAACTTCTTCAATGGAGGTGCAGTTGATCCTGTTCTTGAAATTAGGCATGGTGGCTGATAATCTATAGGATGCCCCTTCCTGTTCAAGCTTGGAGGATTGAATTCGGTGTTCTGAAATGATCTATTAGAACAATTGGCAGGAGAATTCATCAAGTAATTTTCTAAAAAGGAAATGGTAAATTACCTCTCTGTCAGAAGCAAACTCCCCATCTAGAGCTGTGCACATAGGATGGACCAACCTACAGAAGAGATGGGAATGCCATTCTTGCCACCAGGAGTCGAAAAGAGTGGAAGAGAAGCTGACTCTTTTCCAATCATCTAGGCAAAGAGAAGGAAGATCTGATCCTAGTTTGAAAACTCTTGAGGCTTCCATTACCTCACTAATAGCCTCTCTTGGCCTCAGTATATCCTTGAAGAATAGTTGAGGAGGCAACTGACCAAGACCAAACTGACGGGCTATGAAAGAGGGATTGTAAAACTCATAAGTTGGAAGATTGCCTGGAAGAAAGCAACATGTGGCCATTTTTCCATGACCATGACGAAACTCAGCTCGAAGAACACAAGGTTTGATAAAGGAATTAAAGATTTTAGCTACCGTTTCGTCTAAATAGACTAATTCAAATCGAAATTTGAATAGGAGGACTAGCTCATTGTTCTCATCCTCATCATAGGGAAGCCAGGTCAAGATGTCTACATCAAATCCTCTATAAAACTTTTTGAAGAGATGGCCAACATCGACATCAATTGTTATGGCCGATGCAGCTTCACCATAGCTCATGCACTAACGGGTTCTCCCTTCTTCACCTCTATATTCCTCATCAATGTTGGAGAAAGGAAAGCTCAGGTTTTTGAAATTAGGCCTTACAATCTTGTACATATACAGGTTTAGCCATAGCTGTATCAACCACCAAGGGCCACTAATAGTATGCACTGGTTCATTCTTCAGCAACTGGGCAGCTACCTGGTGCATCAGATGGTAAGCAGCTCCTAACATATACTTTTCGAGGGGGATATCCTTACCCACTACTAGATGCTCTGCTATAAGTTTGTGATTGTAAGTTGGGCCACAAGATGACCCACAGAAGATGAATCTTTCTAGCCACATATTTAGAAAAGTCACATATTCTCTTTCGCCAACAACTGATCCATCTCCAATATGGTTCAGAATGTAGCTTGCCCATCCTGTGCAGTTCGATATCTTGGCTAATTTTTTGGAACCGGCACTTAAGTAATCATAAGGCTACATTGATCTAGTTATCCTAAGGCCGGTCAACATGTAAACATCGGCAGAGTAATGGTCATTGGACCATGACAAAAAATGAAGGCGTTAAGGGCATTGGACCAGAAATAAGATGTGGAAATCAGGAGTGTAAGGAAAATGGACCCTAGGCCCATTTACTTTGGATTTTGGTATTTTATGACCAACACAACCAAGTTGGACTAATGATCTTGCAAGTGATTGTTTTATAGTTCAATAGGGTGCAAGACGTGACTTGGACGAAGGTGACGTGATGATCCGATGATCAACACCTTAAGCAAGACCCTAGGAGCACAAGAGAAGACCAAAGATATCAAGCAAAGTCTAAGCACGAAGATAGGAACCAAGCCATACGTAAGATCTCGAAGAAACGAGCTTACAGAGGTGACCGGACGCTAGCGGAAAGTGACCGGACGCTCCGATCAAGAGGCTCGGCTATAGCAGGCGTCAGCAGTAGCGATCGGACGCTGGTGGCAAATCAACCAGACGTAGAACAACAGTGTCTGATCGAGTACAGAGAGGTTCTAGAGTGGTGAAATTGCGACCAGACGTGTCCAGTGGCATGTGATCGGATGCTGGCAGCGTCCGATTAGTTGATCGCGGCTCTAACGGTTGGGACGACCAGACGCGTCCGGTCAGGATGTGATCAGTGTCCGGTTAGTAGCAGAAAAGCAAGATTTCATCCCCAATGGCTACTTTCTTAGTGGGGCTTATAAATAGACCCCCAACCAGCCATTTGAAGTGTGTGGAGCTGAGGAAACATATCAAGGGTGTTGATACACCAGTTTAGTGATCTCCACTTGCATAGTGCTTAGTGATTCATTAGGTGATTAGCGTAGGTGCTTTGTGAAGTGCTTAGGTTGATTAGACCACCGCTTATGCGCTTGCTCTAGGTTTAGGCCTAGTGTTTAGTGAGGTTTGCATACCTCTTACCACTCGGTGCTTGCGCGCACCATTGTTGTACATCAGAGGGGCTTGTAGTCTTGCGAGATTACACCAACCGTGGTTGTGGTGTGGCTGCCACCGTGTATCGGAGGGACCAAGGCCCGTGACGTTTCGGCCAGAAGCTTGATAGTGAAGATGGCGGGGAGCATCCGGGAGAGGCTTGACAGAAGGCACGTTGGAGAGCCACTTGCGCGTGGGGAAGGCTCGAGGCTATCCACAGAGTTACCCGACTGGGAACTTGTCCCTTGTGAGGGATTCCTTGCGAGGGGCTCCAACGAGGACTAGGGGGAAGCTTGTGTGCTTCTCGATGCCTTGGTAAAAATACCGAAGTCGTCGACGGGAGTTTGCATATCTCTACCTTGCTCTTTAGCTTCTGCTTTTACATTTGTTGTATTACTCCTTTTGTGGTAGAGATAACAACACACTAGCAAAATCGTAGCTGCACATTTGGATAGTTTATCTATTGCATAGGTTTTGCTAGGGTTAGAAAAAGAGGCCTTAAGAGTTAGAATTTTAAGTTGCCTAATTCACCCCCCCTCTCTTAGGCGTCATGGTCTCCTACAAGGAGTGAATCATTCCTCTCCATCCCAGACAATGAGAGTGTCAAACATTGATTCAAATCATAAACCTCTCAATCTTCAGCCTTTTTCTTGGATACCCTACGAAACCAGTCTCTCCATCCCTTAGGCATTTTAGGCCAGTTTCTGAAGGAAGTTTTAATGTTCTAGGAGGACAAATCCACTACAAACTATTTGAAGGGGATTTGATTGGTTTCTTGATGGATAAAATCAGACAGATCAGGGTCACCCATAGGCCCAAGAAAATAGACATTGGAAACAATAGCTGATGGAATCAAGATTTCATTCCTCATTTCCTAGAAATCGGATGAAATAAATTTGAGAAGAAAGGAAATATAGGGTAGCGACCGGTACTTGGAAGATGGAGACTTGGAAGCATACCTTAGGAACGTGGTCGTTGGTCGCCATTGCAGCCAAAATGAATTTGAATCTAAGGAAGATCGCTCGAATAAAAGCTTAATGGGGCAGAAGATTTGCTAGGGTTGAGGTTTTGGCGATGGCGGCGTCAGTTGTTAGGATTTGCTCAAGAAAGAAGGGGAAAGCAAATGGGCCAAGTGAGTTGGAAAAGATACTATTGAGATATTATATAAAACTCAGGCCAGGAAGTTGCGGCATGGTGAATAGATGAATAGGAATCTTGGAATAAAATCATTTTTATCTCAAAATTGGGGGGCATGTGTTTACACCAAAATTTGGAAAGAAGAACGTGGAAACTCGAAGCTTCTAGAATTATGCCGATCAAGGAATCGATTGCATAAGGATTGATATCAGCTGATTCAGATGCAATACTAGAATCGACACTCTTTGAATGGCGTCAGCAGATAACGATAATGAGTTACGGTTGGCCTCGGAAAATACATATTGGACTCTACAAAAAGGGAAAGATTAGGGTCCAAGTTATCTTAAGATATGAATTTTTCTTTTATACCAAAGATTGTAATGAGTCGTACTTGAGTAGGATTCATGTTTAGGCTTCGGGTATAAATATTGGACCCCGGCTATGGCAAAAGATCATCCAATCAATCAAACACAAGTTATTTACTTTTTTGGCTCCGGCCCACCCTTAGGAGTAGGAGTAGAGTAGATCTCAGCGAGTTCTTCGGCAAGCAGGGCTACATTAGTCTAACCGACCTTCGGTTTGTTTGTAAGTACTGTCATGGTTTATACTTTGGTTTGTATGGCTGCATCGATCCGGTTGACCTCCACTGTGAACCTTAGTATAAGCTAGTTATCGACTCTGGTCTAGTTCAAGTACGGCTGCATCGATCCGGTCGACCTCCACTGCTCGAACTACATTAAGGTCAAGTTATTGGCTCTATCTAAGGGTGACGTCCTTCGGGTAGATTCATTAAGTTACCGATCTTGCTGATGTTTTCATTGTTATTAGTTTGCAGCAACATCAATCCGCCCAGTCAAGATCGAGTTAGATCGGCCTTATATCCTTTTAGTCCATCGTTTGCTTTATTACAACACGATTTTCCTTACTCTGAGCGATGGGTTATGTTTCATTGGCCGTTCTATTTCGATCCTGATTGTGCATAGTACGCGGTTAAGGCATGCATAATCTAGAAGAGGTTTGCTGGCTAATTAAATTTAGTTTATAGTTCAGCATTATGGTTGTAACGATCCGGTCGAGCCCCATTGATGGCACTGTAGATTGATGGATGCTAGTTAGTAGATTTGTTTCTGATTAGGCGTGACCTTAGTTGTTTGCTATGCCTGCATTGGCTAGATAGCCGATCGCCTGTGCGTCAACACCTATAGTGTGCGTCCATGATTCTGTTAAGCGTGAATAGACCGGTGTACTTTAAGGGTGTGATTTGTTGTCTTTATCATGGCTACATCGATTTAGTCGAACCTCACTGTTAGAGATAGCAGGTTAAGTCTGAGGAGTCCATAAGTTTATCCATGTGAAATAGTCAATTGTTCACGCGTTGTAGTCCCTTTTCACCTGAATTGGCTATTTCAGCCGATTCAACTGAGCCTTCACATATAGCATGTCTTTCGGAAAGCCTGTTGAAGTATAGATGGTTTTACAGATTCTTCGGTTTTAGTTTGTTATCATCATCATAGCTGCCATCGATCTGGTAGAGCCTCATTGTTGATGGTAACTGATTAGATTCAGAGCGTTTGTAGATCCATTGGTATTGGATAGTCGATTTGTTTGTAAGCTATATCTTTTTCTGATTAGATTCATCAGTTCAACAATTCATATTGGTAATATCTACCTAGCTGATGATCTCATTTACGTCTATGAGCATTGTACCTATCAACATAAAATTAATCGTGATCCATGAGCTTTACTGTCCGTAACAGCCGATTTCTGTGCGTATCGGCTATTTAGTCGATTTTCCCATCTAGCTGCTCCCGAAGCGGCACACTTAGAACTGTCTGGGCATAGACCTGCATGTTTCACCTTAAATTACTGATAAACTTTCTCTCCTTGTCAATTGCAGGGTCAAATTGACTAGCACGTCTCGGGAGGAATACGCAGGATCGGTTATCACTGCGTTGAAGCCAAGCGGATCTCCAGCTCCATCGAGCAGATCCTTCTGGCTTGCCGTGTGTCAACACATTTTTGTGCTGACAACCATGTATCACTAAATGCCCATGTGGTTTAGTGTTCAACGTCGTGTAATCTTTCGTGTAATTTTAGATCTGTGAAATGTAATCATATTTTTCCCCTTTCTGATTCTTGTTCTGAATCTCGGGGCGAGATTCTTTTTAGGGGGGTTGGTTGTAACACCTCTAGTGTTACGAGCTCACTTAGCACCTAGGTTAATGCCAAAGAGAAATTAGCAAAACAAGTTTTGGGTTTAAAAATTTAAAACACTCATGAAATGATAAACGAATCTTGTGTGACTCGCTTCCGTGAATGCGGAATTATAACAATCGGTCTAGCCGAGACTATACCCCTCTATCTATGTTCTCTAGCACATTGCAAAGATCCTAATTAAGCAACAAAGGTGTCGGGCTAGCTAGAGCTCACCTAACCAATTCTAGAAGCAAGGTCACACGAACCTATGCCACTAGTACTTTACGCAACGGGGAGCTTCTACACATGCTAGAAAGCAAAAGCACAAAGCTAACTAAGCTCACTAGCAATGTTCAATAACAAGGCAACCAATGCCAAATTAGAGAGCGCAAATACTTAGCTACATAAACTAAGCAATGTGACTAATAAGGTTACACAAACCAAAATAGTCACGTAAGGGAGCTACTTCTATGCTACACAAGCAAGAAGGTAACTAGTGAGCTACACAAGCAAACTAATTACAAGAGCAACTACACAAGCACAATGTATATGAAAGTAATTACAAGCTTGTGTAACGAGGATGCAAACCAACGGGAAGAACAAAGTTGACACAGTGATTTTTCTCCTGAGGTTCACGTGCTTGCCACCAACACGCTAGTCCCCGTTGTGTCGACCGCTCACTTGGTGGTTCGACGGCTAATTGGCATCACCCGCCAAGCCCGCACATCGGGCACCGCAAGAACCTACCCCAAAAGTGAGGGTAGCTCAATGACACGCTTTACTAGAGTTGCTCTTCGTGGCTCCCGCGGGGTGAGCACAATGCCCCTCACAAAGCGCTTCTCTAGGGCACCGCACAAGCTTCTTGCGGGCTTCGACGGAGACCACCACCAAGCCGTCTAGGAGGTGGCAACCTCCAAGAGTAACAAGCACCACCGGCTTGCAACTCAATCACCTAGTGCCACTCGATGCAATCTCACAATGCAACGCGCTAGAATCACACTCACTAGCAATCGATTCACACTCTTGCAAGCACAAGTGAGTTAGAGGGCATCCAAGCACTCCTACACAAGCCAGATAGGTGTGAGGGTGCTCAGCAACCAGCCCAAGGCTAGCCACATACTCCTTTTATAGCCCCAAGGGCTAAAATAGCCGTTACCCCTTCACTAGGCAAAACACGCACTGACCGGACATGTAGGTCATAACGACCGGACATGCAGGTCATAGAGTCCGGTCGCTAGGATGACGTCACGCGTCCCCTCCTTTCGAAGCCGACCATTCGGCTTCAACGGCAAGCTCCTGCGTGCGCATACTCTTGACCGGACGCACCTAGGTCCAACGACCAGACACGCCAAGGCCGAGTCCAGTTACCAACACATTTCCACACAACTGACCGGACTCACCTTTCTGCTACGACCAGACTCAACTCTCCCAGCGTCCGATCACTTACAGAGAGGTTCCAGAGACGTTTTTCAGCGTTCGAATGCGTTTGGTCATCACTGACTGGACTCTTCGTGCGTGCGGTCACTTCTGGACATGCTAAAAACACTGACCGGACGCTATGACCGGACTCGCAGGTGCTGACCAGACGCGCAGGTTACAGAGTCCGGTCATAGACCTTTCAGCGCTAAAACGGCTATAACTTAGCTTCGAACTCTGATTTTGATGATCTTGGACATTTTGGAAAGCTTAGTCAAAGGGCTACACATCCCACATGCATACTTGATCCAAATCACAATGTATCAAAATAGTATTCCAATCCAAGGACCATCCTATAGTTCGGAGTATACCAAAAAAACTTTTTCTCTTATCTAAGTTGATTTACAACAACTCTAACTTCTTCCTTTGCAAATGTGCCAACACCACCAAGTGTGCACCACCATGTGTATGTGTGTTAGCTTTTACCAAATATTTTCCAAAGGATTAGTCACTCAACTTGCCACGCCACTCGATCCTACCGATGATGCAATGTTAGATCACTCGACTGACACTAGATGACCGATACACAAACAAGTTTGCCCCTCTTGATAGTATGACCATCTATCCTAAACCCGGTCATCAACTTCTCTACACATCTATGACCGGTGAAATGAAATACCTTAAGTTATACCTTTGCCTTGCGCATTCCATTTCATCTCCTCCAACATCGATGCAACACATGCACCAACACGGTCAACAATGATATGATCCACTTTATATCATCACGTGATCATATTGGTTCATCGATCTTGACTTCACTTGCTTTTCACCATTGCCTTCGTCCATCGACGCCAAGTATTGCTCAAGCTTTACTACCATGCCATCCATCGCTCTAAAGTCTCAGACTTGCCCTTCACGCTTGCAACCGGTCCATCAAGCCAAGTCTTGTCTTGATCTTCTCCACCTAGATCACATGACTCAATGTCATGTCTCATTTGCAATGAGCTCCTTCATCATCACATGTGTGAGCTTTGCAACATCTCCAAGCCATTTTTACCTTCATGGCATATGTTGCTCACACACATGTACCTATGGACTAATCACCTGTATATCTCACATAAACACAATTAGTCCACCTAGGTTGTCACTCAATTACTAAAACCACACAAGGACCTTTCAGCTGTGGACAGTAGTCAGGTCACAGATTTATTATCCTGAGCACATACTTGCTTATGGGAGCGGGAAGACTTGTCACTTTCTTGTTATGAGTTCCGACTCTTTGCGGACCGACTTTTAGAGGTGGTTTTTGGGTGGAGGTCCAAGCATCGCACTGAGTCCAGGACTCAGGTACGGGGGTTTGGAGTCCAAGTTTGGACATGGACCTAGGCTCCGTGACAGGAGAGTGGCGGGTTAGTCTTGCTTGTGCCTGGGGTATTAGGAGGGTGTGTGTTTCAGGGTACCCAGCTAGGATACATTGGTTCATGAATCGCCGCGTGATGCGGTACGGCATGACTATGATCTTGCACCGTAGTAAGAACTGGAACATGAAAGAAAGGTAAAATAGTTCTGATTGCTTACCACCTGCTTGAAAGTAGCATAGGTGCTTATATAGAATGGTTAGTTAATGAACCAATATCGACTGCTAATAAAAGTTGACTATAAGGACACATGTTTAGTAATGCTCCTGCAGATACAATAAACTCATAAGCTAGATAGCCTTGCGTATCTTTGGAGTCTTTTCTTTTCTCCTGACGGGTAAGTCTTGTGGAGTACAATTGAGTACTTAGGGTTTGTTCTACCCTATTGCAGGCGATAGATGGATGCTAGAGCTGACACTTGTGTGCGGGAACCTCCTGGTGGGCTCAACGAGAATTCCCTTAATGTTACGGACATAGAGTTAATTTGAAACTTCCACCCGAAATGTTTTACAATGAAAAACTTATAACCTATTATGATGTATATAACTAAGCTATAACTAAGTTATACATGATCCAATGAGTATGAAATTTATTTAGGTTTATGTTTGTTAAATATAAATAAATCTATAACTAAGCTATACATGATCTAATGAGTATAAAATTTTTACTGCACGGCTATACCACAATGCGTCGACCGTAGCCAACCATGATTGAAGTGTATGGAGAGCGTAGGCCCTCGCCGAAAAAAGTGGATGGAGAGCACGACCCAGTCATCAGTGCGTGCTGCCTCGTATTTTGCCTATGGTCGACGCATTGTGGGCTCGCTTGGAAGTCCCTTGGTAATGGGGACGAGGATCCCGATCTTCCGTCAGGTTCAAGATAAACAATGATTTGTTCGGAGAGCGACACACCGATCCGGCTTCAGATCACAAAGACCCAAACCCTACAACCTTAGCACCACGTCTCCTCTGGTTATCAACCGTGTCACAATCCGGTTGACCTCGCCAAGAAGGCTAATCCCTGCTGCGAATCGAAGAACACAAGCAAGAACAAGATAAAAAACAACTCAATTAAAGTGACAATTGCAGATGAATGATTAAGCACTCGAAGTTGGGGTCTTGCAAACCGATAACGGCGACTGTTCAATGATAGATTGATCTAAAACAAAACCTAAAACCTAAAGTAGGTGGTGTCTACTGATTATATAGCCTAAGGGACGTCCAAGGATCCCTCTTCATGTCCTAAAGGTGTCCCAACACGTTACAAGGCCCAACGGCCCAAAAGACGACGACGCAGCGCCGTGATAGATTCTGGATGTCAATTTGTTTCGACGATTCCTATTGATTCTGATGGAATTTTGATGTGGGACCAATTCCATTGGTTTCCTTATGAAATTATCTTTCCATCCATATGTGGATCATCAAAAACAGAGTTCGTATGCGACCTGGACATCTGTTTTACTATACGCTAGTCCTGGAGCCCGAGATGGACTCGAACTCAAGTTGGACTGGGCCTCCGGCTTGGCTTGGACGTCCTTGCTGGCCTCCTAAGGTGGTGGCCAAGGAGGAGGACGTCTAAGGGCTTCCTTGGTGGGTTCTCCAAGTCCTTGGGGTGTGCTCCCACTTGGGCCAGGGTCCCAAGGATGAATAACAAGCCCATGACGATAGTGTATCTCTCGGCAGAAACAGCGACAGAATACCTTGATGGTTTGGAGGCCTTACCGATGTGATATTGATATGAGACCAGATCTATTTGAAAGCTTATCAAACAAGCTTTCTATCAAGTGCTTATTAACTTCGATCGCACTCCGGATGGCTGAGTTATGGCCTTTCCAATGAAGCACTGTCGAGCTGCCGATGAACCTAAAATTCAACTTTGATGAACTTGCACGTTGAGACACATTTGTACCTACATTCAAATTACGACATGTACATGTGGAACCAAGTGAATTATACCAAAAATCACTATGCAAATATAGGAACGAGCTCACCTTATAAACAATGGTCGTATCCGATGGTGGCATGTCCTCGTCATCCTCCCCTTCTTGACAACAAACCGTCCTCGGTTTGGGATTAGCTGAAGGAAACGTTGTTGGTAGTAGCCAACATTACTCCCCTTCTTGAAATTTATCATGTTTCTTTAAAACAAAACTAGGGAAACTTGACATGACAAGATTATAGCAATTGCAATCCTTTGGTTGATCATACTTTTGCGCAATATTAGGAGATTTCATATTTGAATAAATATAGACACGATGCACCATATACTCTCCTTTACAATTATATTTTCCAATAAAATGATATGTACAAGTAGACAACCATGGCAATTCAACACATTTAAGTTTCTCTTCTAAACTACTAAGAGCATATAAAGTATCAAACTCAATATAACCCAAAGTATTTGAAGAATACAATAATTTCTTTTCTTTTTTTCGGTAGCAATGGGAAGCAAACGTTTATGTTCAGCATAAGTAATTGGTTCCAAAACATGGAAAACTGAAGCATCATCAACTAATTCATCTTTATCACAAGGAACATCAAGCAAATTATCATGGGACAAAGATAAATCAAGAGAGGGTTCCACTAACAATTGCTCTATGATAGCATGGTTTGTGGAAAAATTTAGTACATTAAGACAACTTTCACCTTCCGTGAGTGTAGCACCATGGGCATTACATGTGTTCTCAGTAGGAGTAATAGGTGCATTGTGAAGTGATGGTTCTGAATTTGCATATGAGGTTGTGAGCTCCTCATTTTCTTCCATGTCATCCTCTCGCTTATATACATTATCCTACAGAAGGTTAGTCATAGCAAGAGGAATAACAACAGACTCTTCCTCTAAATGGAGCACCTCATCAAATGAAGTCAAAATAGGAGGTGGATTAACAAAGGTTTCTCGCATAAGAAGTTTCATATCATTCCAAGTTTGAGGTTTATCATAAGGATATAAAGACTCCCACCAAGATAAAGTAGAATGTCGCAAAACACTAGCTGCATTTTTTACCTTCCTCCTTGGACACATAAAGCGAGTAGCAAATATGTTATCGATGGTAATTTCCCACTCCATGTACTCATCAGCACCTATACCATCATAAGTCGGTGGATACGAACAACCTGTCATTGTAAACACAAAAACAAGGAACAAACGATGAAAGTTATCCCTACCAAATGACTATGTGGTTGCAGTGGTGTCAGTTTTCACAGCAAATGAAAGTGTCTTACCAAGCTCTTACAAAGTTCTTACCAACACAAGCAGTGGACGGTACAACCGGTGGCTGGTATGTGATACCTATGAGGGTGTGACACCAAGATTACAAGGGTCTTTTTCTATACCGATCTGAAGTATATGTGGAGCTTGGGAGGCATGCAAAAGAACCAATATATATATGTGGCACACAAGTCAGTGACAGACAGCAATATTGAATAAATGTCTAGAGCACTTGTCCTAGTTGCTGGCCTATACGTGTTCCTATCACCAGTTGTGATAAACAAGAGAGGAAATAAGGATGAAAGGAAACAAGTATCAAAGGTAGCAATGGATGTGAACAAGGCAAAAGGTATCACAAACAATAGAGCTATTGAGTGTTCCTTATGTGCTCCTTTTCGATATCTTCTATTCTCTTTTACTATTTTTTCTTTTATTTTTTGTCCAATCTTTTTTTCTTGCTTTTGCCCTTTTGATATTTTTTTCTCGGCAAGGAGCACACAAGAATAAACCACAAAAAAATTGAGCTCAATTGAATAAAAGATGTGGCCTATAGAAAATTAGGACTGTGCTCTAAAAAGCATGCCAAAAACTTGTGGGCCTAGAAACTCAATTTTCCTAATCGAATTTCGCAAATCTAATTTTTGCGAACCCAATGTTGCTATGATGAAATAGATCTAAAATTTTCTGGTGTTCTCCGTAGATATAAAATTTTTCCCGTTTCGAGTTCGGATGCAAAAGTTATGACTGTTTTAAGGAAGCTGCTCGAATCAGAGATTTAGTGGACACAAGATGCAAACCGATGGTGATACGGAATAGCGGCGGGTGAAGGGATCAACACAAACTAGAAAATAACACAATCTAAACCAGCAACAAGACTTTGACCTAGGACACAAACTCAACAAAGCGGACTCTAAAACTAAAATATGCAAAGGCTATGGTGCGAAAGGTTCTAGGACAGGAAAAAAGAGTATGGCACTGGACTATGGGATGAATGCGAAACACTCAAACGAGGGAATAAATGTGAACCTGATGGTATACCTTAGCTCTGATTACCACTTAATGGGGACGATGATCCTGATCTTCCGTCAGGTTCAAGATAAACAACGATTTGTTCGGAGAGCGACACACCGATCCGGCTTCAGATCACAAAGACCCAAACCCTGCAACCTTAGCACCACGTCTCCTCTGGTTATCAACCGTGTCATAATCCGGTTGACCTCGCCAAGAAGGCTAATCCCTGCTGTGAATCGAAGAACACAAGCAAGACCAAGATAAAAAACAACTCAATTAAAGTGACAATTGCAGATGAATGATTAAGCACTCGAAGTTGGGGTCTTGCAAACCGATAACGGCGACTGTTCAATGACCGATTGATCTAAAACAAAACCTAAAACCTAAAGTAGGTGGTGTCTACTGATTATATAGCCTAAGGGACGTCCAAGGATCCCTCTTCACGTCCTAAAGGTGTCCCAACACGTTACAAGGCCCAATGGCCCAAAAGACGACGACGCAGCGCCGTGATAGATTCTGGATGTCAATTTGTTTCGACGATTCCTATTGATTCTGATGGAATTTTGATGTGGTACCAATTCCATTGGTTTCCTTATGAAATTATCTTTCCATCCATATGTGGATCATCAAAAACGGAGTTCGTATGCGACCTGGACGTCCGTTTTACTATACGCTGGTCCTGGAGCCCGAGATTGACTCGAACTCAAGTTGGACTGGGCCTCCGGCTTGGCTTGGACGTCCTTGCTGGCCTCCTAAGGTGGTGGCCAAGGAGGAGGACGTCTAAGGGCTTCCTTGGTGGGTTCTCCAAGTCCTTGGGGTGTGCTCCCACTTGGGCCAGGGTCCCAAGGATGAATAACAAGCCCATGACAACAGTGTATCTCTCGGTAGAAACAGCGACAGAATACCTTGATGGTTTGGAGGCCTTGCCGACGTGATATTGAGATGAGACTAGATCTATTTGAAAGCTTATCAAACAAGCTTTCCATCAAGTGCTTATTGACTTCGATCGCACTCTGGATGGCTGAGTTATGGCCTTTCCAATGAAGCACTGTCGAGCTGCCGATGAACCTAAAATTCAACTTTGATGAACTTGCACGTTGAGACACATTTGTACCTACATTCAAATAACGACATGTACATGTGGAACCAAGTGAATTATACCAAAAATCACTATGCAAATATAGGAACGAGCTGACCTTATAAACAATGGTCATATCCGATGGTGGCATGTCCTCATTACTTGGACACCGACCGTCCCCATGGAGCGCCTCGTTTCCGGCCCGCATGTGGCCTTGGTGCCGTTCGCCTCCCGGGAGCACTACTACATATTCGTGCAGTAGGAACGGGGCCATTTTTACTGTAGGGGCGGCTGGGGTTGGGGGCACCCCTACAGTGGGCGTCCTCAGGCCCCAGCAGCCCAGCCGCCCCTACAGATGGCACTGTAGGGGCGGCTGGTAACCTGAGCCGCCCCTACAATTGGGGGTGATCTGTAGGGGCAGCTCAATCACCAGCCGCCCCTGCAGTGACCATTTTGTAGGCGCGGCTGCCACTAGCCGCCCCTGCTGTTCTACTGTAGGGGCAGCTGAATCACCAGCCGCCCCTACTGACGACGCACGAATAAATAGCAGCAGCCACCCCTTCTTCCACCTCGGGACATACTCTTCTATAAAAAAAAGGTTGGGAGGCCTTTGGCTCCTCCGAAAAATTGCTCTACTAAGGGGGGAAGGTTTTGATCTCAAATCCTTTGATGAAGAGGCTCTAAAAGGTAAGGAAATGCTTCTATAACCCTTTATTTGAAGTTTAATTCGTTGGTTAATGAGTAATTTGATTTTTGCTTTTCTCTTTCTTCCATGGAGCTTGAGCTAGTTATGAGTGAAATTGGACTCTAATTTTCACTATACTAGGGTAATTAGGTAGGGAAGTAAGATTGCACCCTTTGTTAGTACATCTTTGTTGATTTTAGTGTAGTATTAGTGAAGTTTGATGCATGTGTCATGAAACCCTATATCTAGATCTAGATCTAGGATTTTGTTTTTTTTATTCTTTTTTAATTTTTTCTTTATGTGACTAGGGTTTGCATGTAGGTGAATGTGTAAGATTTTAATTGTTGCTAATGTGTAAAATATCCTCTACCATGGCTACTAATTATCATTTAATATTTATTTTGATTCCTTTCTATAATGCGTGTTTTTAATTAGTTATGGATAAATAGGCCATTAATTAATTATCCTCTACCATGAAATTGGAATGGAGTTTGCATGAAAGGTAGTGGATGAAATATTAAATGTTGCTAATTGTTTTCTTTGAAATTGTTTATTTGAACCTATCAATTTATATTTTAAAATATTTATGCATTAATAGTCAATTAATTAACTATCCTCTACTATCATGGTGCGTGTCTCAGGTATATACAATTATTCTCAAGTAATTTTCTTTTTTTGGTTGTTTTGTTTCTATAAGATGGACTACAGGAACTCTTGGATGTATGGTTTGTTAAGACATGATGCTCTTTTCCGTGATGAGGTGGACAAATTCATCAAAGCCACAGAGAAGCATGCAGCGATGTTGAAAGAGAATAGTGACATGATTATTTGTCCCTGCAAAGATTACAAGAATCTTATTGCATTTCGAGATGTGAGTACCATCAAAGAATATCTGATTAGGAGAGGATTTGTTCCAGACTACACCATGTGGATTCATCATGGTGAAATAGTGGTTGTTGATGACATCGACGATGATCTAGCTGATGAAGCTGAAACCCAAGCATACTTGTCCCGATTCATAGACAATCTTGAGCAACAAATGGATCGTGACTATGGCAATCAACAAGGTGGTGGCTTTGGCAATGAACAAGGTGGTGATGATGTTGGTTGTGTCAGCAATGATGGCGAAGCACGTGAGGGGGATGCAGTTGACGATGACAACTTGGACGAAATGCTTGGGCCTTTGGACCAGAAATATTAGAAAAGAGCAAGAGAGGTCTAGAAAATCTTGAGAGGATGACAAAAGCATCGAAGAAGACTGTGTATGATGCTAAGAAGGGCTGTCCGACATACTTCACACTGCTACGTTTTATGCTTGAGCTACTCATCCTGAAGGCTAAGTACGGCTGGTCGGACTGCAGTTTCAATGATCTATTGTGCCTCATGTCATGGTTGCTCCCACAGCCGAACACAGTTCCCACCAACACATACCAAGCGAAGAAGGTTATAAGTCCACTCACATTGGGAGTTGAAAAAATCCATGCATGCCCCAACCACTGTATCCTTTTTCGGCATGGCACATCGTTCGAGACTTTAGATACATGTCCTAGGTGTGAGGCTAGTCGGTACAAGAACAATGACCTTCAAAGTGGGGTGGAAGCCTCCACAGGAAAGAGGAAGAAGGGTGGGAAGAAGGTGCTATAAGAATCTCAGCCCCCAGAGGAAACTCCATTAGGCAACGATGCAAATAAGAGAAGAATTCCTACCCTGGTTATGTGGTACTTGCCAGTGACCAATCGCTTGAGGCGTATGTTCCTAAACCCTAAGGAAGCCGCACTGATGACATGGTGGGATGATGAGCGCAAGGTGGATGATGATACGATCGCACACCTGGTCGATTGTAGCCAGTGGCAATCTGTCGACGAAATACGGTCGGCAGTCTACCTAGGGGTATGCCCAAGGTAGTAGATTGTCGGCAGACAGATGCGCAAGTCACAAACAAGACGGTGACACAAGACAGACACGAGGTTTTATCCAGGTTCGGCTGCCAAGAAGGTGTAATACCTACGTCCTGCGTCTGATTGGTATTGCTGTATGTCAATGAGAGATGATTTTTAGAGGGATCCCCTGCCCGCCTTATATAGTCCGGGGGGGGCAGGGTTACAGATCTGGAAACTAATCCTAGTCAGTTACAATTGCCATATGTGGCCGAACATGGATTCCTATTCTAACCGACCAGGATCCTGCTTGATCGCCAAATCCGCCTTGACTCCTTGCGCGGGACTCCAACCAGGTTGGCTGGGTCGCATGTCGTCTTTCGGATGGACCGGACCCATCGATTCGGGCTGGTCCAAGCTTAGCCGTAAGGGTATAGGGGTTAATACTCCCACAGCTAGTCCCCGAGCACCATGTATTATGCTACGACACGCCATTTCGACCTTCTCCGACAAGTTATGCCCGAGTCCTTGACATCTTTCGACCACCGTCGTTGCCGGAGAAATAGGTTGTCCGAAGAATGTATGGTGCTCTTAAGAAAAAAGAAAAAGATTTCCATCCCGGGAAGTGTGCCCACTTGTATTTCTGAAAAGAAATGTAAGTGCATCTTGGAGCATAGCATCTTTGATCATCAGAGGCGTAGTGGTCGAAAAACAAACACATTCACCGCAAGGTGAAGTGTGCCCACTTAGTCCCTGAGCCTGGTAGTAGGTGAAGTAGGCACGTGGTGCCAGGGTCTAGAAAGAATTCCCAGTTAAGTTGAGAACCCAATTGTCGAACAAGCAATACGAGATGCACCGGCAGGTGCATCGTACCAATGTAGTCCCCGAACTTGCTGGAAGGCGAAGTATGAGCCTTGTAGCAAGGTCTAAACAAATATCTCTCAACTGTATGTGAGTACAAATCACATGTAGCTGAGAAGAACGATTCTCCGATCAGTGGTCGGGATAGCCCCCGAGCACATCAGTTGTTAGAACAGTCCCCGAGCATGATAGTGGTTGGAGTAGTCCCCGAGCACGTTAGTGGTCTGGGCAGTCCCCAAGCACGTTAGTGGTCTGGGCAGTCCCTGAGCACAGCAGTGGTCTAGACAGTCCCCGAGCACTTCAGTGGTCTGGACGGTCCCAGAGCATGGCAGTGGTCTGGGCGGTCCCAGAGCATTGTAATAGTCTGATCCATCCTTGAGCTCGAAACAGGCATCAAAAACTCGAACGCCATAAATATATTTATTCGTTGTATTTATTTATCTCTATTCTATGCCAAGTCCAGTCTGACACGCCTGGTCAAAAAAGCAAATGGGTATAGTATGTCATTCTGTCTTCTTACTCTTTTCTGGCAAACAGTCGCTTTGCACCTGTATGGAGGTGCATCAGTGTGGGCCCTCTTACACTATCAACGAAGAGGCGCGTACACTGGTAATGAAGGAGCGCATTTATTGGCGTAGATTTCGAGGTTGTGTGAACAACCGTCTGCAGCGCGTGCGCATGACTCCCAATAATCTCGGGCGAACGAAATGACAGAGCTCTTTGTTTTATATAATGTAGATCTGGTAAGTTACTAACACCGTTCCCCATTGTCATCCGCCGCCGCAACCTTCTTCTTCCTCCTATCGAACCCTATTCCTCCGAAAAATCATCGCCAATCCCCTCGCCACCGCATCCACCCCCTTAGTAAGGATAGACTAATGGCGAAGAGAGACGCCCAGAAGAAAGGCAGGGTCATGGCGAAGGAATGGTGGAAGTCGCGGAGCAATGAGCAGACCATCGAGGACCTCGTCACCATGGGAGTGCTCCACAACAAGGCACTTGCGGGATGGCGTGCGCCGGAAGGAGAAAGCTTCCCCGATCCACAACTAGGTGAGATTGTGGTTTTTGAAGACTTCTTCAAACGGGGTTTCGGGATTCCAGTGCACCCTTTCCTTCAGGGTCTCTGCTTGTACTACGAGATTGGTATTTGCAATCTGCATCCCAACTCGATTCTCCTTATCTCCACCTTCATCCATCTCTACGAGTCTTATGGTGGCTTCCAGCCCCATTTCGACCTCTTTCGCCACCTGTTCTGTCTTCGGAAGAAAGGGAGCGGTGGCTCGAAGATAGCCGGAGGCGTCTACCTGAATCTTTGCGATGGCATGAAAGCACAATACTTGCACTGCCCCTGGAACACCTCGCTAGATGAGTGGTACAAGAAGTGGTTCTACATCCGTGAAGAACCGAACACCATCACCCTGTGTGACGTGGGGCTGATTCCAGAGAAGAAGAATAGCTGGACAGAGAAGCCCAAGAGCCTGGAGCAGATCGCCGAACTGCTCGGAATGATCCCATGGGGAAAGCTAGATGGACCAAGTGTGGTCGGGAACTTCATCAGCCAAAGGATCCAGCCCTGCCAGAAGAGGGTTCATCCAGGCTTCGAGTACCAGGGGAGCGCCGATCCAACAAGGACCAGGAAGGAGCTGCTCGATAAGATGGAAATCAAGGCCAGGATTGGGGAGCTCTTCAACCTGGCCGATCCCAGTTACGTCAGGCTGAACGACATCGAGCACGCCTTCAAGCTGGCTCGACCTCCCCCAAAGGTAAATGATGCCTCCTTTTAATTGTAGAGTCATATTGTAACCATAAATTGACTATTGTCCCCGCTTTGTGCCTCAGTGTAATGGTCGTGACCGGGCAGCAGTGTTCGTGTCGCCTCCCCCTCGGTGTAGATTAGCCTCAAGCTACCAGCCCAGCCACCCAGACCAGCACCAGGACCGACGACGTCCACTGGGCGGCACTCGAGACTGTGGAGGACGCATCGACCAGAGCCGCTGGCAAGCGTCCGGTGGCCAGCAAACGACGCCAAGCCATCTTCCCCCTGTCAGACGACGAAAGCAGAGGATGCGAACATCTTCTGGCTCATCCCTCGAAAGAGGAGAAGACAGATGGGATCGTCGGAGCAAGGTGGCTCCTCTGTGCCAGCAGTGGTCGCATCACCGACCACTGCAACACAGAGGACAAACGAGGGAAACGTCGAGCATCAAACCCCGACGCCTGTACCGGAGGTGGAAAGAGACCCGGTGGAACCTGTCGAGCACGCGGAGCAGGGGCGGTCGAGGAGACGCTCCTTCGCAACATCATTCCGCAAATCAAAGCTGTAAGTATCTATATCTTTGATGTAAGCTTGTAATTTGCATTGGATACTATTATCCTCTGAACTTGTCTCTGATATATTAGGTCGGCGTCCACCGAGAACCCCGACCAGCTAGCCTGGGTGCGGCACAACTTTGCCAGCAATGGCGGGACAAACTGCCCAGCAGCCAGCCATGGAGGAGCCTGTAGTAGGAACTCCGCCGGGACCTCAGCAGGCGGACGACCAGACGCCAGTCCCCGAGCGGCTGGTCGAGAAGACAGCCGAGCAGAGTACAAGTGCTCCGAGCACGAACCCTGCTGAGGCGGATACCATGGCGCCAAGGGAGCCGGATCTAGCCGAGGAGCAGCAGCCAGAAGTGGCCCAGAGCATTCTTGCCGACGCGACGGCTCATGGAAAAGCCCTGGTGGTTGTGGAGTCTGCAGACTCCAGACCAGCGCCGCCTCCCGAACAGGAGGCTGAAGAGGAAGAAGTAGAAGAGGTCCTGGGCCATCCCCAAGATAGGCGACAACATGTATATGTGTCGCGCTATCGGAACGACGAATGGGTTATGCACGAAGAAATCCCAGAGGTCGAAGAGACCCTAAGAGTCGAACGGGCGGCCAAGCAGTCTGGTGACAGAAGTCCTAGGTATGTTTGGCTTGAATCCTTGACCCTATTATGTAGTCTAACTGTCTGACTTAGCTTGTCTGTATGCAGGACCTGATGAAAACCGCAAAATACCGAAAGAGGTGCTTCGACCAGATTGAAGGAATCACGGCGACCAATAAAGAACTGGCGGCCGAAGTGGAACGCTTGCGGCGCCAACTTGAAGCCGCCGACCAGGAGAGGACAGATCGAGAAACACAGAACCAAAACCTGGTCGGCCAGCTCAATAACAAAGAGCTGGAGAAAACAAGTAAAGTTTCATCTTATCATAGCAAGTGCAGGACTTGTGTTGTTGTATTCTTGGTAGTAACAGCTGTAATGCAGGTTTAGAAGCTGAAGTGGCCCGCCTCCAAGGGGAAAATAGCCGTGTGACCGCAGAGTGTGGTCGCCTGAAGGAGGACAACGTGAAGCTAGCACGCAGCCAGTCTCAACTCCAAGACCACACCAACAAAATGAAGGAGGAACTAAAAAGTAAGTATTCCAGATCACCTTTCTCATTCTGTTGCCCACCTTGCCTTGTCGTGTTTTCACATTTGATGTCTTGTACTGTGTTCAGTTTTGAAAGTCAATGCCAAGAAGCACCTAGAGGCCGTGATCAGAGAGCGTGATGACTGGAAAGCACGATGCCTCAAGGCCACCGAGGAGCGGGACACGTGGAAGAACCGGTGCCAAGAAGTGGCAACTGGCATTGTGCCCGTCCTCGACCTTATCGACCCGGCGCTCACAGAGGAAGAGCCGAGGACGCCCCAGCTCGGCTGGTCGAGAGATGCAGACAAGCGTGGGGATGGTTCCAGGAGTTCGTGAAGGAGGCTGGTGAGTACACGGGTGCCCATGTACTAAGCATGGTGCGTGCCCACTACCCCCTGATCGATCTCAAGCGCCTGGAGGCTGGGTACCCGAAGGAGGTAGACCCAGACAAGGCAGAGGAGCTTCGGACGGCCCAGCTAGACTTGTCGTCAAAGATAATTGGCGATATTAACCTGTGTGGAGGTGGGACAGCACCTGTACAGGGTACGCCATCGACGAGTCAGCTGGAAATGCCATCAGCTGCAAGCCAACCAACGAAGCCTGCGGTCTCGACCAGCCAGGCACCGGCGGGGCCATCCCCTTTCAGCTCAACTAGCACAAGAGTCCCCGAGACTCGAGTAGGGTATCGGAAGCGGCGAGCAGTAAGTGCCATGCGCCCCGACCAGCCAATGTAATAGGCTTAGAGCTGTAGAAAGAGGACATAGTTGTGTTATTGTGAACTTGAGCCTCTTCAGGCAAGCTTGTAATAACGTAACTGTATATTATTATAAGCTTGTTTGCTTTGTATAAAGCGTATTTAAGCTTGATACTTTATGTTGGTGTAACTAAGTAAGAACAGTATTAACATTCTGTTTAGTTGTACCATCGTGCTCGACACATCATCCCGAAAAGTTTGTGCGGCCCTAGTTTTCCATGTGGTCGGAGTGTGAGGTCCGGTGACCTGTGCACACGTAGACGCAGACAAGTTAAACCAAGGGGGACCTGCCGATCACCCGTAACGTAGAGAGCGGATCCCATGCACGTATTGGGAGGAACCGGAGACAGGGCCTGCTCCGAAAACCGTAGAAGGAGTGGTGGTCGGTTTTTACTGGCTAAGTTAGAATAACCATAAAATTCGAAATGACACATTAGAGTGGTCGGAGAAATCATAATTGCTTTATTGAAGTAAATCGAAAGTACAAAAGGAGTACATATCTCAGTAGTTAAGCATAGAAACGTCTAAGCTTGTCGATGTGCCACGAGTTTGGTACGTCCGTACCGTCCAGGCGAGCCAACCTGTAAGACGTTGGTCGTGTGACTTCCTTGATCATGAATGGTCCCTCCCATGGGGTTGCAAGTTTGTGGACACCAGCCTGGTTCGTCTTCCACTTCAGGACCAAATCCCCGACCACGAAGAACCGCTCTTTAACATTTTTGTTGTAGTACCTGCGCAAAACAGCAAGGTATTTGGCCGTACGTACACAAGAATCGAGCCTTTTCTCTTCTGCGCTGTTTACTTCTAGCTCCCGTACTTCATTGACCTTGCCCTCGTCGAAGTTCTCTACCCTTGCTGGTCTGAAAGCTATATCTGGTGGGAGGACTGCCTCAGCGCCGTAAACCATAAAGTATGGTGAGACGCCGGTGTTACGACTGGGCTGAGTTCGGAGGCCCCAGACCACGGCTGGTAACTCCTTGAGCCATCTTCCGGGAGCTTTGTCGTTTTCTCTGTACATCCTCTTCTTCAATGCGTCCAAGATCATGCCATTTGCCCGCTCGACTTGTCCATTAGCTCTAGGGTGCGCCACCGAGACGTATTTTACTACTATGCTCCTTTCATCGCAGAAGTCCCAAAAAACGTTCCCGGTGAACTGAGTACCCAGATCGGTGATGATGCTGTTGGGTATGCCGAAACAGGTGGATGACCTGGTCGAGGAACATGACAGCCTTTTCCGAAGATGCCTGTACCAAAGGCATGTATTCTATCCACTTAGAAAATTTGTCAATCAGCACAAAAACACATGTAAATTTCCCAGGAGCCGGTTTGAAGGGCCCGATCATATCCAGTCCCCAGCATGCAAAGGGCCAAGAGGCTGGTATCGTCTGGATCTCGTGTGCTGGTACGTGGATTCTTTTGGCGAAGAACTGACAACCCTCACAGTGGCGGACTAGCTTCTCTGCGTCGGCTACTGCTGACGGCCAATAAAACCCTGCTCGGAAAGCCTTACCGACCAGTGTTCTTGAGGCCGCGTGGTTGCCGCAGGAGCCAGAGTGGATTTGGTCCAGGAGATGTTCGCCTTCTTCCTGGGTTATACACTTCATCAGGATTTCTTCCTTTGCGTTTTTGCGCCATAACTTGCCATCGACGAGCAGATACTGCTTACTGCGACGCATCAGGCGCTCGTTTTCTGTCCGATCAGTATAACCGCTGCCATCTATTAAGTACTTGATGAAAGGTACTCTCCAGTCTGGCTCATGAGTGGTCGGAGGCGGCTCGGTTGTGCTTGGCGCCGGAACCGTAGCCACCAATTGCTGGTCCGGAGCTTTGTCGACCGTGGAATCTTCCTCTTCGATGGAAGGCGTGAGCAGGTCTTGGACGAATACGCCATGTGGGATTTTGGCTCGGGATGATCCTAACTTTGACAGCGCGTCCGCTGCTTGGTTCTTGTCCCGGACCACGTGTATGTACTCGATGCCATAGAACCTGCCTTCCAGCTTTCTTATCGATTTGCAGTATGCGTCCATCTTTTCGCTGGTCGTGTCCCAGTCCTTGTTGAGTTGGTTGATGACCAGAGCCGAGTCTCCGTAGACATAGAGACGTTTAACACCAAGCTCAACCGCAATGCGTAAACCATGCAGGCATGCTTCATACTCGGCGGCGTTATTAGATGCTGGGAAATAAATCCTGAGCACGTACCGGAGCTGCTCCTTGGATGGTGACACGAAAAGAACCCCTGCTCCCGCACCGTCAATGTTGAGAGAGCCGTCGAAGTACATCGTCCAATATTCGTCGGATCCCAGAGAGGCAGGCGTGCTTAAGTCTGTCCACTCGACGATGAAATCGACGAGTGCCTGAGACTTGATTGTAGTACGGCTTGCAAATTCCAAGGAGAAGGGGCATAGCTCCATTGCCCATTTGACGATGCGCCCGTTCGCATCCTTATTGCGAATGATGTCCCCCAAAGGGTACTCGGTCATGACCACCACACGATATCCGTCGAAGTAATGTCTCAACTTTCGGGATGTTATCAGTATGGCGTAGAGCAGTTTCTGAATCTGTGGGTACCTGGTCTTAGATTCGTTGAGTACCTCGCTGACGAAATAAATTGGCCGCTGTACCTTATAGGCGTGGCCCGGCTCGTCGCGCTCGACCACCATGGTAGTGGAGACCACCCGATTGGTTGCTGCAATGTAAAGTAGGAGGGTTTCGTCTTCTCTAGGAGCAGTGAGGACTGGAGGTGATGTAAGGTAATGTTTTAGCTGCGTAAAGGCAGCGTCTGCTTCTTCCGACCACTCAAACTTCTCGGATGCTTTGAGCAGTTTGAAAAACGGTAGCCCTTTTTCTCCTAATCTTGATATGAAACGGCTTAGGGCGGCCATGCATCCGGTAAGCTTCTGGACATCCTTCACCTTCTTGGGGGGCTTCATGTCTAAGACAGCTTTGACTTTCTCCGGATTAGGGCGTATGCCGTCGTAACTGACGACGTTGCCTAGCAATATGCCAGAAGGAACACCAAAGATGCACTTCTTTGGGTTTAACTTCCATTGGAATGTATTGAGGGCCGCAAAGGTACGTTTTAGGTTGTCAACAAGGGTATGTGCTTCCTTGGTTTTGACAACTACATCATCCACATAGGCCTCTACTAGGTCATCTTTTATCTCGTCTGCGAGGCAGGCCTGAATGGCGCGTTGGTATGTAGCCCCGGCGTTCTTGAGCCCGAACGACATAGTCGTGTAGCAGTAGGCGCCGAAAGGCGTGATGAAAGACGTCTTGATCTGATCATCCTTTTTGAGAGCGATCTGGTGATAACCAGAGTAGCAATCGAGAAAGGAAAGCAGCTCGCAACCGGCGGTTGAATCTACGACCTCGTCTATGCGAGGTAAGCCGAAGGGGTCCTTAGGGCAGTGTTTGTTGAGATCAGTATAATCAACGCACATTCTCCATTCATTATTCTTTTTGCGTACAAGAACCGGGTTGGCTAACCACTCCGGATGATACACTTCTTTAATAAATCCGGCTGCCAAAAGCCGTGTGACTTCTACCCTAATCGCCTCCTTTTTGTCGCGAGCGAACCGTCGTAGCTTCTGCTTGATTGGTTTGGCCTTGCTGTTGACATTTAAGGAGTGCTCGATCAAGTTCCGAGGTACACCGGGCATGTCGGCAGGTTTCCATGCGAACACATCCACGTTGCTCCTCAAGAACCCGACGAGCGCGTCTTCCTATTTGGGATCCAGGTTGGCCCCGATAAGGGCCGTTTTGCTGGAGTCGCCATCGACCAGCTGGATCACCTTGTGCTCCTTTGACTTGATGTTCTTGCGTGGAGTCTCGAGGTCTGGGATCTTCAGGTGGTCGGCTGAGGTCTCCTTAGCGTCGAGCACGGTCTCGGCCATGCGAATAGAGAGGTCGTGGGCCTCTGCTATTTTGAAGCTGTCGTCCTCGCAGGTATAAGCTGCGTATACGTTGCCCCTGAGGGTTAGAACTCCCTTCTCAGTAGGCATCTTGAGCACCAGATACCTGTAATGAGGTATGGCCATGAACTTGGTGAGCGACGGTCGACCAAGAATAGCATGGTAGGTGCCGTCGAAGTCAGCGACCACGAAGTTGACGTAGTCGGTGCGGAAGTGGTCCGGAGTCCCAAATTGCACAGGTAGCGTGATCTGCCCGAGAGGTGTAGAGCTCTGTCCGGGGAGAACGCCCTAGAACTGTGCTTCGTACGGCTTCAAGTCCGCCTGGGCTATTTTCAGGGCGGGCAGACTGTTCTTGAACAGTATATCAATGGAGCTGCCGCCGTCGATCAGTACCCTGTCGAACTGAACCTTGTTGATACAAGGGTCGAGGACCAGGGGAAAACGCCCTGGCTCAGGTATGGCGGCCCATTGGTCCTTCCTGCTGAAGTAGATTTCACGGTGAGACCACGGTGGGAGCCGCGGATCGGTGAGAAGGTTGTCGGTGTTTGCCACGTTCAAGCAAGCGTGGGCGAGCAGCTTGCGTTCTCGTTTGGTCTCAATGGACACCTTGCCGCCGATGATGGTGTGCACGCGATCGGTTGGCTTGACGTATTTGTGACTGAGGGTCTGCATCGTCGTCGTCATTATCCTCGTTGCGCTGTTCCCCTGCGTCGTTAGGCTTGTCGGACGTATCCAGAGCCTGTTGACGCGTGTAGATAGTCTTGAGGACGCGGCAATTCTCCATGGTATGGTTCGACTTAGGATGGAGCTGGCAGGGCCCCTTCAATGCTTTGGCGTAGTCGTCTTCGTAGTTACGACGTCCGCCCCCCTTTTTAACGGTATTGACCTCGCCGTCGTCTTCCCGAGCACGCTTGCTCCTGTAATCGTCACGGCGGTTGCGCCGCTGATTACGTTGGTCGCGGTGGTCGCGGGAGTCATTGCGCTGGTTGCGGCGGTCAAAATTGTCGTTCCGACCACGACTACCGCGGTAATCGTCGTGGCGTGGAGGGTGGTCGGAGCGTGGAACCCTTGCTGCTTCTTCAACAATTATCTTTTTAGCATCGTCGGCGTCCGCATATTTCTTAGCGGTGGCCAAGAGCGCTGTGACTGATTCGGGTCTCTTCCGGAGGAGCTTGTCTCTTAGGGCATCGTGGAAGCGGAGACCAGTGACGAAAGCCTCGATTGCCTCATTGTCGGAGATTGATGGGACCTTGATGCGCATCTCCGAGAAACGCCGAACGTACTCGCGCAGTGGTTCGTCTTTCCGATCTCGGATCCGTTGCAGATCGTACTTGTTGCCGGGTTGTTCACAAGTAGCGATGAAATTGTCGATGAAGGCCTGCTTGAGCTCCTGCCAAGAATCAAAATAGTTCGCCGGCAAGCTAACCAGCCATTGGTGACCTGCATGACCAACAGCGACTGGGAAGTAGTTAGACATGACGTGCTCGTCAGCCATGGCTGATCGGCACGCAGTTTCGTAGAGCATGACCCATAATTCGGGGTTTTCCTTGCCGTCGTATTTCTGAAGTTTCTCGAGCTTGAAATTCTTGGGCCATATGACTTGGCGAAGGTGCGGAGTAAACTGCTTCAGACCCGGTAGACCGTGGGTAGTGTCATACTCCATACGGCGGTGGCTTTCGTAGGATGCTCGATCGTCGGCTCTCTGGTTGATGCGAGCGCGCAGATCCCGTCCACCGAGGTAATGGCGGAGATCGTTATTGCCATCGCGGCGATCCCGATTGCCATCTGGATTAGCTCTGCGACTATGGTTATCGCGGCGATTGTCGCGGTTGTCCCGGCGGTCATTGTCCCGACTGACGGTTGTCATTCTGGCCACCATCATGGCCATCGTTGTTGCGCGAGCCACGTTGGTTGAGTGGCTGTGAAGCGACTTGGGTGCTGGCGGCTGTGGCTTGACTCGACTGACACGGATGGAGCCCGAGCTTGGTTTGCAATCTCCGCGGTCTGGGCCATAGCAGCCGTCAGATAGGCTTGTATTTCATCGCGAACTGCTTGGGTTTCCGGGGTGTTCGGTAGCCGTTGCATTGTCGCCATGGCGACGGCTACGTTAGCACTTGGAGTCCTGAAGACTTGTTTGTCTCCCACCCTGTCGAAAGCGTCGTTGAGGTCACGTGGCTAGGACCCTTATGCGCCGTGCCTCCTGGTCTGCTTCGGCTTCAATTTGCCGGCGATTAAACCGGTCAATGTTGCGTGCTTCGCGTGCAGTCCTTTCTTGTTCTAGTTTCGCCAACTGCCGGTGGTTCGTCATTGCTGACTACGTTGATCAAACCCCCTCGCCTTGGCGGGAAAGACAGGGAATTGCGGGAATCCCGGGGCGTGATCTGGGATATTCAGATCGTACTCGACGCCTTCATCCTCGTGATGCTGGAGCTTGGTGTGGACGGAGGCATCAGATGCGGTGCCAGACGAGAAGCTGGAGTCACCCTCTTGGATCGTGTGGATGGATCCTTCACGATGATCTTCAATCCGGACCATGTTGACGAAGTTGCGTGGCTTCTGCCGAGGTCGGCGCATAGAACACAGATCCGGGCGGTGTTGTAGGTTGTACGCGTAGCTGGAAGCAGCGTTTTGCAGGCCGTAGGGTTGGACCTGGTGGTTCTCCATCGAGGCTTCGTACTCGGAGAGTCGGAGACCTGTTGCGAAGGTTGGCTGGCGACGAGCGGAGTGCCCCTCAGGAGTAGATATGACCACGAGATCTGTTCCAAGTCGCGTAGGACGACTGGTCCGAGCTGGTCGGATAGATCTATTGTGGGGAGCGGTTACCTGCTCATTAGGTTGACTTTGAATCGTACTTACCAGAGCTAGGGTTTCAGCGAGTTTGGTGCCGACCCAATCGATGGAGTCGAGCAGGTCGGTGTTGTCGATCTGCTTCCCTTTGTAGCGGGGAAGCGGATGATGGGTCGTTGGCGTGGCTGAAGGTGACGTAGGCGTGGTTGGAGCCAGATGTACCGTGGTCGGAGCCAGATCCATTGTGGTTGGAGCCGTAGCCGTAGTGGTCGGAGCCGTATCCGTAGTGGTCGGAGCCGTAGCCGACGCAAGTGAAGTAGTGGTCGGCGCAGAATGAATCCACGCCTCCCCTGTGGTCATGGCGATGGCGTCGTTGGAGCCGGTGGTCTAGGTGATCTGGCCGACGGTGAACGTGAGGCCGTTAGGAGTAGCCATGGAGCCAGAGGTGATGACTGTCTTGTTTGCTTGGAGAGCAATACGCACACCCCCTACCTGGCGTGCCACTATCGACGAAATACGGTCGGCAGTCTACCTAGGGGTATGCCCAAGGTAGTAGATTGTCGGCAGACAGATGCGCAAGTCACAAATAAGACGGTGACGCAAGACGGACATGAGGTTTTATCTAGGTTCGGCCACCAAGAAGGCATAATACCTACGTCCTACGTCTGATTGGTATTGCTGTATGTCAATGAGAGATGATTTTTAGAGGGATCCCCTGCCCGCCTTATATAGTCCGGGGGGCAGGGTTACAGATCTGGAAACTAATCCTAGTCAGTTACAATTGCCATATGTGGCCGAACATGGAGTCCTATTCTAACCGACCAGGATCCTGCTTGATCGCCAAATCCGCCTTGACTCCTTGCGTGGGACTCCAACCAGGTTGGCTGGGCCGCACGTCGTCTTTCGGATGGACCGGACCCATCGATCTGGGCTGGTCCAAGCTTAGCCGTAAGGGTATAGGGGTTAATACCCCCACACAATCGTTCGATGCCAAGTACAAAGCAGAATTCAGTGATGACCCATGGAATGTACGGTTTGGCTTGAGCACCAATGGAATGAATCCCTTCAATGAGAGGATGACCGACCACAGCACATGGCCAGTCATCTTGACCATGTACAACCTCCCAACGTATTTGTGTCAGAAGAGGAAGTACCTTCTCCTCACCATTCTTATCTCTGGCCCCAAATAACCAGGCATTGATATAGACGTGTTCTTAGAGCCTCTGATGCAAGAAATGGAGAGGCTATGGAGGTATGGGGAGCCGATGTACGATGCGTTCCGGCGGGAGGACTTTATATGCAAAGCAATAATATTTGTTACTACCAATGATTACCCCGCGCTGTTTGCCCTGTCTGGACAGTTCAAAGGCAAGACTGGATGCTTAGTCTGTTTGGATGGTACTAAATGGGTGTTCCTAAATGGATCCAGGAAGATAGTTTACATAAGGAACCGGCGCTTCTTAAAGACATGTCACAAGTACCATGGCAAATTGTACCTAAGATACTATGGCAACATCCCGGAGGATGAACCCCCTCCAGAGAGACGTCGTAATGGAGAACATGTGTTCAGAATGGTCCAAAACATACACGTCGTCTATGGAATGAAGAATCCGGATGGAACGATTAGAGATAGAAGCACACCTCCCATCGAAGGCGTACCATTCAAGAAGCAATCGATCTTCTTTTGGTACCTGCCTTATTGGCTAGACTTGGAGGTCCCCCATGCCATTGATGTGATGCATGTGCAGAAGAATGTCTTTGAGAGTCTCATGGCTACCTTGATGGACACGGGCAAGTCAAAGGATGGTCTCAGATCACGGAAAGACATGGTGCAGTTGAACATGATGCGAGAGCTTTGGCCGGTACAGCAAGATAATGGCAAGTACAGTCTTCCCACGGCTAGCTTCAACCTAACCCTAGAGGAGAGGAGAGCTATATGCAATTTCCTTAGGGGGGTCAGAGTGCCGACTAGGTTTTTGGTGACCCCGAAGAAGCTAGTGTCGATGAAGGACCTATCATTAACATACTGCAAGGCTCATGATTATCATGTGATGCTGACAGTGTTCCTACCAATTGCAATCAGAGCTATAAAGCCAGAGTTCCTAAAGATGGCCATCACCCGCATGTGCTACTTCTTTTCGAAGATCTCACAGAAGACGATTCGCAGGCAAGAGCTGAGTGACCTACATGAATTCATGGTGGAGACCCAGAACCAGCTAGAGATGTGTTTACCTCCTGCTTTTTTTGATATAATGGTACATCTCATGATTCACCTGGTTCATCAGATCGAGGCGCTGGGCCCTAGCTTCTTGCATGAAATGTGGTCCTACGAGCGGTTCATGTCGGTTCTAAGCCAATACGTGCATAACCGAACACACCTAGAGGGCTCCATGATAGAGGGTTATAATTCCAAAGAAGTCGTCGAGTGCTGCCAAGAGTGGCTAAAAGTACAGAGAGGGATTGGTAATCTCGATTCTCGTCACAAGGGAAGGCTAGCTGGGAAGGGCATAAGTGGTAGGAAAGTGTTCCTCGACAATGATTACAGAGAGGTGAGTCAGGCGCATTACAGTGTCTTGCAGAGTATGGCAGTGATGCAACCGTACATTGATGAACACATGGCTATCATTATGGCTGAGAGGAATGGCTGTTTAGATGATTGGGGCATGAAACAACATAAGCAACGCCTAACATCATGGTTGAAGGACCAAAACATATAGCTAGGAGAAACCATAGATTCTATTACCATCAGTCGGTTGGTGGCCGGGCCATCGAAATAGGTGACGTCTTGGAATGCTTATGACATCAATGGGTACACATACTATACCGACACAAAGGATAGGAAATCTGTGAATCAGAACAGCGGTGTCCGAATAGAGGCTCTCGACGAAGTGGGGCGAAAGGTGCTGTACTTTGGCATAATTGAAGATATATGGAAACTTGACTATGGAAGGGATATAAAGGTGGCCCTGTTTTGATGCCGCTGGATCAAGCAACATCAATTAAATGAGATTGGACAGAGAGTCATCGACCTCCAGAATGTAGGCTACCAGGATGACCCTTGGGTGCTCGCTGAACGAGTCGTGCAAGTCTTCTATATGCCCGACCCGCAAAGTAACCTCCCCCCAAAGAAGAAGACAAAGCACGTGGTGGCCTCTGGAAAACAACATATCATCGGAGTTGATGGCATGGATGATGTTGAAGCTTACAATAAGTGTGATGAGATGCTGCTATTCATAGACTTTTGTAAGAAGATCGAGGCTGTGGAAAAGAACCTGCCAGCTTTGCAAGGTGGCTGAATAATTTCAAGGAGGAAGCTACTCTCCAGTCCTGCAGAATCAAAGAAGCTGATAGAGCACCTGTTTTGCTTTGGCTTGATGCCTTGTAACTTTATTTCCATATTTATGTACCTCCCGGGTGCTTGTATCCCCCCTCTCCTCCTCTTATCATTTGTAAGTCCCTCTGTACTCTTTTGTTCCTTTAATTTATAAAAGTCTTTTTAAACCGTGGGGACCTCCCCCACGGTATTTCGCGTCAAAAAAAAGATGTATTGCCATGGGAATGAAAAGGTGTCAAGGGAAAAGTTGTCATGGTGGGCTAGCTAGTTTATGTAAGTGTGTCAGTGTTCGTAAGACTACATTCATGTATGTGTGTGTGAGACTACATTTATGTATGTGTGTGAGACTACATTCATGTATGTGTGTGTGAGACTACATTCATGTATGTTTGTGTGAACAATGTATACTAATAATTTAACAAATTATGAAATTACCAAAATAAAAGTTGTAGATCTCCATGAGTTATTCAACTTTGGTATTCATTACTTTTTCAGTTGAAATGATTTGGGGGTCCAAATTTTGGTTCGAACTTGTCATTTTTTCAAATTTCAAATTTGAAAGGTTGAAATTTTGTCAAATGATAAGATGACTAAAATAAAAGTTGTAGATCTTGATGAGTTGAACTACTACTACTACTAGTACTAGTACTACTACTTGTACTACTAGTACTACTACTTCTACCACTAGTACTACTACTTCTACTAGTAGTACTAATAGTACTACTACTACTAGTAGTACTAGTACTACTACTTGTACTACTAGTACTACTACTTCTAGTACTACTACTTGTACTACTAGTACTACTACTTCTACCACTAGTACTACTACTTCTACTACTTATACTACTTTTTTTCTTGCATATCTTAGAACAAGGCACGAAATGTCGCGAACATCAAAGAGTGCATCCCGATGCCCCGTGAATGATGAGCAGCCATCCCATGGAGAGCAAGAACTAGATGACCAGCTTACTTAAGAGCAGTTCGATAACGAGTTAGAAAAGGGTCTAGAAGTGATGCTTACTCAGGAGGACCTTGTCGATGATGATGATCCAGTGGGGGGAGCCTAGGGAAGAGAAGGCGGAGAGGATGCCCAAGGCGAAGAAGGAGATGATGATGACGACACCTCATCAGGGGGATATGTAAGTCCCGAGGATCCTTTCCCACAAGAACCCAGACGGAGGCCAACGGAGGACGAGTTGGACAAGGATTTTAATCCGAACGACGAGGTACGGTTAAAGCCTTAGTAGCTTGTAAATTTGGCTAATGCTATGGCTTTATGTTACCTCTGCTAACACTTTTGACCTGTCAGATACACAGGTCGTCCCTACTCAACCTCTGAAAAGACGACGTCGGCCTCCGGCTCGTCTTGCCGGACAATACGTAGCGGGGCAAAGGAGATCAGAGGAAGGACCATAGGTATTCACAATGAGGCCTCCGCTCCACAACCTCAGGACACAACCACGACTGAGACTGCCCAGCCAAAGAGGAAATGAGGGGGGATTAGAAAGCCAAACCAATATCACGACAAGGCATGCTATGTGATAACGGAGGTCAGACCAGACGGGCAGATCCTTGAGCCATATACATACAGGGCAAAAATCCGTAATCACATCGGGTTTGCAGTTAGAGATAAGTTGAACCCAGCTATCCGTAGCTGGAATCTGGTACCTATGAGCCAAAAGGTAGACCTATGGGAGAAGCTGAAGCAGAACTTCAGGTTTCCGGAGGGAACGCACGAGTTGGTACAACAAAATGCTTTTAAGATAATGGGGCAGAGCTTTCGACGTTGGCGGTCAGATCTAAACAAGTACTTTATCCAACAGAAGTTAACTCCTTTCCACGAGTATGGCAACATAACTCCTAGTCAATGGGAGGAGCTCGTGGCTGAGAAGACTTCAGAGGCATCATTGTCCCTTAGTGCCTGTAACAGTGAGCAGGCGAAGAAGAACCAACACTACCCTCGTCTAGGCCCCGGTGGCTACGCTGGCAAGCAAGAGGTCTTTAGGAAGATGGACACAGAGGCCAAAGCTGTCGGGAATACGGAAGTGCCAAAGTTGAAGCCACGCCTTAAATAGTGGATATACGCGAGGAGTGTCGATTCATTCGGTAGTAGCCTCAAGTTTGCTAAGCCGGAGACCGGAGAGGTAGTATCAAAAATACTAAAACTTGCTGAAGACAAGGAGAAGGGCGCATTCAACCCTTCCAGAGAGAGGGACGAGCTTACCGTTGCCTTGGGAAACCCCGAGCACACAGGACGCACTAGGGGGCTAGGGAAGAGGATGTCCTGGAAGCACGGATTCGTAGAGGAGAGGCACATGTACAAGAAACATGGCAGAGACCGAGAGTCTAATCTTGAGCGCCAAGTGAAGGCTCTAGTTGAAAAGATGTTGGTGGAGAAAGGACTATCTACGATGGAGCCACAGACACCAATGGGGCCACCTAGAGAACTGGTGGTAGTTGGCAGCCCTTCGGATGTTCCCAGCAGTCAAGGTTCCAATGCAACTGGAACCCCCGTCGATCGCATACGGGTGCCAACTAGTTGTAAATTGGTGGTTCTGATGGGCAGGCAAAACGTGATCATTGAGGTGGCAATGGGCGTGGCACATCCTCCGGGTGGCACGTGGCACAATAGGGATATCCCGCAGGATTACACTCGGGTCGAGATGCATACCGTGAAGCCTAAGTTCATGACTTGGAAGATAGAACACCCTACTCCCGAGGGGCTCGTGTTACTCGGAGATGTCATGAACCAGTTCATCCTCTGGCATAGACGGGACATTGTATTGACCGAGTCTTCGCCAACTCCGACTGAAGTTCATCCTCGGGAGTGACCCATCGAGGACAGGGAGGTATACTCACCGGCCCATGACCATGACCACCCCACGCTAGAGACTTCTCCACCTCGTACCGAGCAAGGGCATGATGACATGCCACATCCTTCTCCACCTCGTATCGAGCATGGGCATGATGACATGCCACGTCCTTCTCCAGCTCGTACCGAGCAAAGGCATGATGAGATGCAACATTCTTATCAACAAGCGCAGCCGATACATGAACAACGAGTGTCTCATGAACAGCAATTGCCTCGTGAATAGCCGATACATGAAGAACAAGTGGCCCCTGGAGCAGGTGATGCACAAGTTGACAAGGACATGCCCGAATGGGAAGCTCGAAACAAAATCCCAATCAAGATAAGGCCATCGTATGTGGGCATTAATGACGTCTCATCGGTGCACAAGTGGATGGCTCATGACTAGTTCAAGCCTAAGAACCAAGTAAAAAAATTCAGAGCACTAGCTTCTGAGGAGGGCACCACTGAGGAGGGCACCACTAGCAAACTGCACAAAGGGTTTAACAAGTATCCAGCTGTTGATAACCTCAAATGGTCAGATGATTGCCCGGATAAATATGAAAAAGGCAAGAACTTCCTACCAAACCGAGTCCTACAGTGCTTGCCACATGGAATGAGAAAGTTCCACGATTGGTACTTGCGTGCTCAGATAACAGAACTAGAAATCTTACAAGCATGGATCCCTGCCGGCACATTTGGAGCCCCAGCTGGGCAAATTGCTATTGAGTTTAAGGATATCCAGGCATGCTTCCACCTCAGATGAATGGAAATGAATCTGATTCGCATATGGTGCCTGTAAGTCCTTGCCCTCTCGATATGATATGAATGTAATCTTTTAATTTTGTTGTAACTAACCCACGCTGTGATTTGTAGAATGCAAGCGGACTTTGTGAAAAAGAGGCCAGCTCTGAAACACAGGTATATAGACCCTTCACCTATAGCATCAACAAATTTTAATTACCCTAAAGAGTGGAAACTAGATTACAAAGAACTAGGAGCTGGAAAGACACTTAAGAAGAAAGAGGACATCAGGAACAAGAAAATATTGGAAGAGTCCCTCAAGGTTGCGGCATACATTGCCCTATGTTTTAAAAATCTCCAACAACACGATGATATATGGATACCATACCACTTCAAGTAAGTTCGACTGTATACTTAGCTTTGTTCAAATTACTTTGTTCGATGCAAAAGAGCTTATGTGTTCCTTCTATGACTAAATTCATGCAGCGATCACTGGATTTGCATAGGTGTCTGGCTCTCACATAGCATGGCATGGGTCTTTGATTCAGTGGATTTCCCAGTCAAGACATACAAAGACTTCATAACGATTGTCAAGACGTATACATATTGACAATCCTCATTTTAGCTACAATGTTTGTATACATACTTGTAAGGTTCAATGTGGGATACTAACAAGTTGCATTTGCTAAAACCATTGAAACGGGGCATTCAGGCACTATGTCCAGGAACATAAGGGGAGGCATCATCCAAATAGGAAGGAAAAGTTGTATGTCAAAACTCTATGTGCGGTAAGTGTCATTTACTTTGGTACTCCATATATTACGTGTCTGTCAATAGCATTACTTAACATCTCCATATGCAAAACACACAGTGCCCCAAGCAGAAGCCTGGAAGTCTACATTGTGGATACTACACATGTATTATGATGAGTACCATCGGTGGCTACAACAGAAACCCCAATCTGGTAAGTTTGAACCTCTTCGCTCGTAGTATGAAAAGTTCACATATGTTGTGATATAGTAAACCTAAACTTGTTCTCTTGTAGTTGGAGAAAGATAAAGACACGAGAAGGAACCCATACAAGGATGACGAGCTCTTAGAGATGGTCGGCGGCCTTTGCAACTTTATAATGGACCAGATTGTGTATCATAAAGGCACTTACCATCATCTTCTTTCTGACTTAGGTAGTAATCCTCTGTATCAACACCTTCGGGAGACTGATAGGTTAGCCCTAGGTCGTTGATGACAATGTGGACTTGTGGTATGATTTGGATCAGACTTTGGAACGGTTTGGACTTTGTTATAATGATGGACTTCATAATGGACTATGTTGTAATGATGGACTTTTGTGAATTATGATTTGTGATGATGGTCTTGTATTTGTGGATGTATATATGTATATTTGTGGCGGTCAGATTTGAATTTGAATTATTTATTTTTTTTGCTGGAAAATCCACTGTAGGGGTGGTTCTTGATTGAACCGCCCTTACAAATACACACAGCAGGGGCGGCTGGTGATACAGCCGCCCTTACAGAAGTCCACTATAGGGGCGGCTGATATTACCAGCCGCCCTTACAGAGGTAACTATAGGGGCGGCTAAAAACACCAGCCGCCCCTACAGAGGGCACTGTAGGGGCGGTTAGAAAACCGCCCCTACAGAGGCATCCTCTGTAGGAACACCCTGGGAAGGGCGGCTGGCGTAGCCGCGCCTACAGTAACATTCTGTAGTAGTGGAGGCCAAGCAAGCAGCAGATATCACTCGCCACTAGCAGAAGCAGAAGCAGAAGCACCTACAAGATAGCAACACGCGACGCAGCTATTCATGCCACAGCTGACGACGGGCTCAATCGGAGGTCGGGTTATTATTGGATAGGAGTACACTCACGTTTCATGTCAATGTCATGCATGGAAGATTAGAAGGTAAGAAAAGGTACAGAACACGAGGCGTTGCATTTTTATTCCGGGCCTGTTCAATTCGTGTTAAAGCCGGTTTAAACTGTTTTGTTATGAGAGAAAAAGACTATAGATTCTAGCCGATAAGTCGGCTGATAAGTTCAATCGAACAGACCCTCAAGTAACGGATCACTGCAGTGAAATATAGCTGTACTTTCACAAGGGGGCACAAAACATTGCCCATTGATGACACGGTGATTTCGAATTTTTGGCTAATCATTAAACTTTTTTCCTCGACCATGAAATATGTGACACATAACATTTCTCTTGTTAAATTGAGGTGGTACACGGTGATTTTCAACTTTAGTCGTCTAATATAAGCGTGTTTGGGCTCATAGCCTATTCAAGGGCATGTTTGATTGCGAACTGATCGTAGATCAGTTGGATGTGTTTCTTGTGGTGGAACCTGTCCAACCGGGTTCACGTCCTCAATGTGACACGAGTGCTCGCACTTTTCTAGATTTATTCTAAGATTTAACGGCGCTATACTTTTAGTAGTAGACAATGTCCCCGTCGACAGCGAAACGTCTGTGGTGACTTCATGAATCTCGAGATCTACCGGCTTAGTCCTTTGGAGGTGCTCATAGGGGTAGGGTTTACGTACATGTGTTCATAGGAGTGAGTGTGCATGCATGTTGTGGATGTCTATGTTATACTGTGTAATCTAAAAAAAGAGCATCCTTTACGACCTAGGCTTGCCCAACCGTACTCGGTGAGGATATGCCTCTAGTATTGAATGAAAAACCTTGCTTTTGCTTAGCAAGCTTGCCTCTCCCATCAAGAAAGTCCTTGCCTGGCCAGGAGAGCCAAATTCGCTCTCGTGGGTCGGCAAGCCAGGTACCTAGTGCGAGGTAAACTACAAGGAGTATTAAAATGAGCATCGTTCTATGTGCAGGACCACATTTGCTCCACTTACACATAGGCATGGTTGGCTGACATTTGGGCCCTAATATTTTTAAAACCTTTTCTTTGAACCTGATATTTTTAAAATCTATACTAGTTGCATGCACGGTGGGATCAGCCAATCTTAGTTTCCATAAACAAGTTGTTCCTTGCTAGTCTCCGTGATGGGAAAGGTTAGCCTTGGCACAGCTAAGCAAGAGCATGGCTAGGTAAACTTGTCGTTGGGTTCATAAATCCGGAGTTCCTCGTAGATTGGCCTTCCAACAAAGGCTCGGCCCAAGCAGATAAATGCATAACTCATGGACCGTCCCAAGTAACTAAATGACAGGCCAGAGGGGCGATCGAATCTCCGACCGGGAGGCCTGGCCAAGGAGGAATAGCGCCCGCTTTCTGATTCCGGCCCACCTCTCCGACTGGAGTACTCGCTTCGGTCTCCAGCCCGCCTCCGGATGGCCTCTCTGACTGAAAGGTCTGGCCAAAGCAACACTTCTAATCCGACCCGCATCTCCGACTGGGGATGTGCCAAACCCCTACTCACGGCTCTTCTCCGACTGGCGCAATTAGAGCCGACTAGGACCAACCGACCGGGGACGCCCACTCAGAAAGGACCAGGGAACGAACGGAGAAAGTAAGGCATGGTGCACAAGTCAAACCACGATACCAGGGACTGTGCTCTGTACACCTATAGAAACAGTACTCTACAATCTCCCTGGCACAACAGAGCCCAAACAGTGTTGTAGACGCCGATATTTCCCCCTACAGTATTGTGGGCGCCGTTAACTCCCCTATGGTAAGGCTCCCCGACATGCCTCTGGGCATCGATAGTGTTGTGGACGCCGGCATTTACCATACTGGGTGAACATGGTGAAACTCCTCACATGCCTCTAGGCATCAATAGTATAGCAGGTACTGACATCTGCTATACCTGAACAAGACGACGTAACCTGCCACGTGCATCTGACATCCAACAGTATTGTGGACGCCTACTGTCATCCCGTACCCGCCGGCGTGGGCAACAAGGCTTAGAAGCATACGTACTCTCTCCCTCTCACTTGTAAGGCTATCTCCTTTGTCTATAAAAGGGGATGCACTCTCTCCCAACATTAAGTTATTCCAGATTCATTAGATCGATCAAGTTCACTAGTACACAACCATAGAATCGCTAGGTTCAAACCATAAGCACACGCTTGAACACTTAGCTCATAGCGGGGCTCCCGTCACTCTCGGCCCTTCTGACCTGAGTTCGACCAGACCTCTTGTACCCCCCATCTTTCTCCTTCTCGTTTGTAACCCCACTGCAAACTTCGAGCACCTGGCTTAGGAATAAAGTCACCGACCGACTCAAACTGAATGTAGGGCACGTTGCTTGAACCAGTATAAACCCTGTGTCATTGAGTGCTAGGCCACCTCCGATCATAACGTACGGCAAAACTACAAATATTTACTTGTTGGTCACCTTCTGCATCGACAGTTGGCGCCATCCGTGGGGAAGACGTTGTATGTTCAACACTTTTTGGTCATCGGATGGCCCACTTTTTCTGCCACCTTCACCATGACGGGCTTAGGCGATACGACTCGTTTTGGCTCACTCGAGTTTCCCGCTCTCCCACCTGTTGATATGTGGGTTCCACCCGTCTTCGAGCGGTTCCAGGTCTTCCTCTTTGGAAGCCTAGACTTCATCGCCGACTGGCTCGGCATACTATACCTCCATGAGGAGGCACTCGTTCTGGTGCCCGTCGGAGGGGCACCCTCTATCGGCTCCGGGACGTACGACGACTTCAACGACAAGGCATCTCCGCTTCATTCCGAGCAAACTCTCTACTCAAACCTCACTGTAAGTAATGTACATATTGTTATCTATTTACTATTCTCTATCTTCCGCTGATTATCCAAAGGGACCCCGTTGTCCTCGCCGCGACCGCCATACGACCGGTTCCCCTATGGTCTCGCGTCTCCCGCGGACGCATACGCCCGGGGGCTCCGAAGGATGCCAGCATCGCCGCCTCTCATGTTTGAATTCCTGGGGATGGCGAGCTATGCTCCCACCTGTTTCCTTGACCTCATGGATGACGATGTTGAGAGTGATGGCTCCAGCATTGGCGATGTGGTGCCTAGCCACCGTTCATCCCGGGAGTGCGCTATGGCGGACGCTCCGGGACAGCCACCGGTGGTAACGGAGTCCTTACAGACTCACGCCCCTCTAGACCCTCGTGCGAAGAACCACGAGCTCTTACGAGAGCATGACGAGGAGCTACAACAACAGCGGCTGATCCAGCCGCCAACTGCGCCAATATGCTCAGCGCACCACACTGCGCCCTATGCGCATAAACCAGCGAGCGGCGCCCGGGGTCACGCCCATCGGGTCCAGCGCAACACAATGGATAGGGGGAACGATCCCCCACAGTTCGCTCGGGCCAATCAGAACATCGTCGCTGCGGCAATGCTTCTACGTGGCCTTCTCAAGCCGAATGACCCCAGGAACAGGCGACGGGAAAGGCCCGTGTGCGACGCAAATATGCAAGGACACCCTAGAACTACTACGTATTTACAGCGAGCTCTAAGGCACTATTTTGCTAGTCTATGCTTTTACAGCTGCACCCTCCCCTTTCTCCTTCTTTACCACGGCGACGTCCCCCGACACCCGTGCACGCACTGGAGCGACGGCCCGGGCACCGGGCGGCCACACCGGTGTCACCCGAGCCACTAAGGCCTAACTAAGGGGCTGATGATTACCTTGGTGACAAAGCGCAGCGACTAGAGGCTTCACGGTGAACAGGGGCGCCGTGCTGAGCCCCCTCCCCAGCGGTGGTCCCTTCCCTACGAAGGCGGGCGTGTTCCCATGAGTGACAGCGAAGACGGAGCAAGCAACTAAGCTAGAGAGCTCAAGGGACTACCCACGGATACCTTCGTGTTGACGGTCTGGCCGCAGAAAGCCCGAGGTGAGCTGGCCGCGTGCGCGCGAGGTGGCGCGGCGGTGCACGGCGTTGGCACGGCTGTGCCAGGGACTGCTACACGGCGGTAGGGCTTAGACTATGGTGAGCATGGTGACACCTAATTGGAGGAGAGGCTAGTAGAGTGAGGAATTGGACCAGGATGCCTTGGTCGTATGGTTAGCCGACGACGCCGACTACCCCGGTCTTAAGGACCCGATGGCGGTACATTTCAAATTGGGGCACAGCACGGGGACACGGGCAGTGAGGTGGGGACGGTTGCGCGGCCAGTTACCCAATGGAGCCGAGGCTGCGACAAATTTGACTAGATTGCTGCGGTCACGACAAATTGAATGAAGGAGGTCCCATCGGTCATGGCTACAGCAGAGGCAGGGGGTCCTGGCATGGCTTGGCTCGGTCCGGCTGTGGATGTCAACACAACAAACAAACACACACCACGATGAGGGACAGCAGGGCATGCTCCAGGCGACTGTCCACATGGCTGCGGCTGCAGGTTGACGAGGCTCGGCATGGCATCACAGCGGGCAGCGCTAGACAAGAAAAACACAGTGCGAGTGACGCGGAGGTGATGGTGGCGCAGGCTATCGTCCTTCGCGTGAGCAGCCAAGGCGAGTTAGTAGAGTAGTGCCGTGCATGGCCACTGGCAGCGTGTAGCGCGGGACCCGGCGCACCTCCGGCCAAAGTAGGGCAGGGCATGGCTCGACAGAGCTTGGTTGGTGGCCTAGGCGCAGCGCGTCAGCTGCGGTGCTGCGACCCGCGTGCCAATGAGTGCCAACAAGCGGACAAGGCAGCCGCACCAAGACCCTACGTGCGTGCCTCCACGGTGGTAGTGTGGGTGTGGCCGGCGCATCAACGCACGCGCGTTTGGGCGAGCCAGCAGCGGTAGACACGGCCAGTAGCGGCGATGGCTGCGGTCAGCGCGCGGTGGCAGACGCCCCTGGCACGCAGTGCAAGGTCATGCACGTGCATAGGCACGGCGGTGGGGCGCAGCCAGCGTGGCAGCGGGACATGGCCGGCATGGCAGTGCGCTGGCAAGCCAGCAGCGGTGATAGGCTAAGTGGTGACCGCGCCTAGAGCTTAGGCCATGTGCCGTGCACGCTTTTTAAAGTAGTTAGAAAACTTGTACTCGATGCTCCAAAGGCCAAACCAACTGTTCGATGCACAAGAGGGTACGTTGGGCTATTGATCAGAGTCGAGATATCGTACCACTTCCTAAGCCGATTGCTCTAAAATTATTGCCAAAGGTGGCTTCGTCGACCTTCTTTCAAACCTACGCGGAACGACGTCGGTTCGAACGATTTCGCGTCGAAACCCAAATCCGACCTACGAGATGTACTAGCGAGTTATCCTTGTCCTCGACCGCACCTGTTACATCGTCGTTCGCAAAACATTCTATACATTTGCTCGACAAAAATTCAATCAAGTGACATGACACGTAATATTGTTTCATGTTTTGCATAAATGTTTCAAGTGCCCAACATTGATTTATAATTCATGTTGTACACCTATGCACATAAATATGATGCTCATGTGATGCTTTAACAAGAACAGTACAATGTAACACCGAGGGTGTTACATGTCGCCACCGAAGTCAACACCCCTAATGCTCCGTAGAATAGCCCGCTTGTGATAAGGGTTCGGACCTTATCCGGAACCTCCACCAGCTGGACGTCGGGCGCGCTAGTACTTGGCGCCGACCCGAAGACCTCCGAGACAACAAGCTAGGCACATTGTGGATCTGGTCAAGTTCCCCCTCGAGAGCACGTCGCTCTTCAAGGGGCTTGGCCAGCTCCTCTGCATTCTGACCAAAAGTTGCCTTGACCGTCTCTAGGTCCTGCTCCAATGACTTCACCTTTCTACCCAGCTCTAGAAGAAGGGCGACAAGCTCAGAAACAGGCTAAAGGAAGAAAACCAACCCAACAAAAAATAGAAAAGGGTGGAGAATTTCTCTGCCTGTCGGGCCACCTGCTCGCGTAGCCGGGTGCTCGCCTCCTCCGTCCCCATCACCCGGCCCCAAAGCACGAGCACTTCCTGGTCTACCTCCGACCGAGCCTTTTGCTCCAACTCTAGGGCCTTTCGCGCCAACTCCAGGGCGTTCCGCTCTGATACCAAGGCGCTCTGCTCTGACTCAAGGGTCTCTAGGGATTTTTGGAGTGCCGCTTCGGTGTCTGCCAGAGATTTCCGCAACCCCGCTTCGATCTCTGCCTGGCGGGCCTTTGCCGCCTCAAGCTTCTCGTTCGATCCTAAACCTCTGACAAGCCCACAGAATCTCCATCGAGGGAAGGCCGTCAGGCCACCCGGGTCAGTCTCCAGAACGACCCAAGCATCTATCGGGTTGCAGGTAAAGGAGCAATGAAATGTCACAAGAGGGCTATGCCGACCCCGTCACGAATGATGGATCTGGATTCCACTCGATCATACCTGTTAGCGAGCTCACCGAGCGCGTCACTCGAACCTGAGCGATCGGGACAAGTGACAAAACTTAGCCCCTTCGGTTGTGAGAAGCCGAGGATGGGGTAACGCATACAACTCAAACTGACCCCTACCAAAGGCTCGGCCCAAGTAGACAAACGCACAACTCATGGGCCGACCCAAGTACCTAAATGACAGGCCAAAGGGGTGATCGAATCTCTGACCGAGAGGCCTGACCGAGGAGGAATAGTGCCCGCTTTTCGATTCTGGCCCACCTCTCCGACTGGAGCACTCGCTTCGGTCTCTAGCCCGCCTCTGGACGGCCTCTCCGACCGAAAGGCCTGGCCAAAGCACTACTTCCGATCTGACCCGCGTCTTCGACCGAGGATGTGCCAAACCCCTGCTCACAACTCTTCTCCGACTAGCGCGATTAGAGCCGACTAGGACCAACCGACCAGGGACGCCCGCTCAGAAAGGACCAGGGAACGAACGGAGAAAGTAAGGTAGGGCGCATAAGTCAAACCATGATACCAGGGACCATGCTCTGTACACCTGCAAAAATAGTACTCTGCAACCTCCCTGGCACAATAGAGCCCAAACAGTGTTGTAGGTGCCGACATTTTCCCCTACAGTATTATGGGCGTGATTAACTCCCCTACGGTAAGGCTCCCCCATATGCCTCTAGGCATCGATAGTGTTGTGGGTGTCGGTATTTACTATACCAGGTGAACAAGCTGAACCTTCTCATATGCCTCTGGGCATCAACAGTATAGCAGGTACCGACATCTGCCATACTTGAATAAGACGACGCAACCTCCCACGTGCATCTGACATCCAACAGTGTTGTGGGCGTCCACCATCATCCCGTACCTGCCGATGTGGGCAACAAGGCTTAGAAGCATACGTACTCTCTCCCTCTCACTTGTAAAGCCATCCCCTTTATCTATAAAAGGGGATGCGCTCTCTCCCAACATTAAGTCATTCCAGATTCATTAGATCGATCAAGTTCACTAGTACACAACCACAGAACTGCCAGGTTCGAACCACAAGCACACGTTTGAATACTTAGTTCATAGCGGGGCTCCCGTCACTTTTGGCCCTTTTGACTTGAGTCCGACCGGATCTCTTGTACCCCCATCTTTCTCCTTCTCGTTTGTAACCCCACTGCAAACTTCGAGCACCTGGTCTCAGAAATAAAGTCACCGACCAACTCAAATTGGACGTAGGGCACGTTGTCTAAACCAGTATAAACCCTGTGTTATTAAGTGCTAGGCCACCACCGATCGTAACGTACGGCAAAACTATAAATATTTACTTATTGGTCACTTTCTGCACCGACACTTGTTGTCCATCCAAACATGCCCTTGTACTCTTTTTGCCAAGAAAGAATATAATTATGAGAACTGTGCCGATCAAACTGGCTTAGGTTGACTAAATTTATAGTAAATAGTATTAGCATTTATGTCTCTAAATAAACTTATTATAAAAATATATTCTATAATTAATCTAATGTTATTTATTTTGTCTCAGGGTGTTAGTACATTTTCATATAATTTTAGTCAAAGTTTAAACTCTTTGACTCCATAAAATATGAGAATTGCATTTTTTTTGGACGGAGGGAGTAATAATTTTTTTTGGCACATGCGCCTCTAGCAGCCCAGTAATGCTCCTGATAAAGCGCCCATCCGGACAGACGGACCCTGTGCCACGTCAACTGCTCGTGGAACGGATCTAACCTGCGTCGCCCGCTCGCGGAGTGGATCCCGTCCCCGTCCGCGTCGCCTGCTCGCTCTGCGTCGCCCCTGCTTGCGGGACGGACACCACCCTCGCCCGCGTCGCCCCACCTTGCGCCGCCCACGCTCGCGCCGCGTGCCCCTCCCAAACTAGCGCCTCCCATTGCGGTCACGCTCCGTCCACCTGTCGTGGCCCATGTCGAGGTCTGTGCCACCGACGAGCTCCACATCGACGACCTCCTTGCCACTCCGTAGGATCAAGATCCACGCTGGCGTCGAGCTCCGTGTCGACGAGCCTCCATTTTCGTCCAAGCAACAAGTAGATATTGCGCTTAAAAGCGCATGTTGCAAACGTATGTTTCAAGTGTTTCAGATGTTTCAGAGGTATGTTGCAAGTGTTTCATACGTGTGTTGTAAAAGTAGATCGAGATGTTTCACATGTTGCAATGGTTGTACACGTATGTTGCAAGCTTTTGTTCCTAATGTTTCATTTGTTTTTCCAGACGTATATTATAAGTGTGTTTATATGGATGTTGCATATGTTTTACACATATGTTGCAAGTGATTTATCTGGATGTTGCGCGCATATGTTTTGTAATGGTTTCAAGTGTTTTTGCAAGTGTTTTCACATGCATGTTTCAAGTGTTTCATCTGCTTCAGATGTATGTTGCAAGTATTTGCATCTGAATGTTTTAAAAGTAGATCGGATGTTGTATCTCCCTCCTCGCCTTATGCTTCCTCGCCTCTCTTGATGCCGACAGAGCATCCATTTTCTTCTCTTTCTTCTCGATGCAGGTGACGTTCGGAGTAACACGGCCCCCAACGTGAACATATGACCCCAGACGTAGACGTGCGGACCCAGTCTGTCCAAACGTGCGGGAGCTAGCAAGCCTGCTAGCAGCCTAGCTGCTCACAAGTAGGGATGAAAACGATACGGATATTTTCCGACCGTATTCGAAACCGAATCCGTTTAGAGGAGTTAAGATCTGTCCGTATCCGAGTCCGGATATCTAACATCCGATACCGTATCCGTATCTGAATACTCAAATCACATATTTATGATGTCGATATCCAATCGTATCCTATCCGACATAGTTGATACTATCCATATTCAAATTCGAATCCGGATAGAAATATGAAAACAAATGTAATATCGATGATATCCGTCCGTATCCGATCCGTTTTCATCCGGACAGGAGATTGGCGCAATCGATCCCAAAACGTCGATTACAGATCTAACGGCTGAAACGAGCCTCCAGATACGCACGTGTCATCCACCCACCCATTCCCTTCCCCTCTGCTGCTCTGCTCCTCTGTTCGCTTGTGCTCCTCCTCCCTTCCATGGCGGCACACGCCGGAACCCTAGTTCCACACCACCTCCCCGTCCGCCTCGCGGTCGCCCACCCCAGACCCGTCACCTCGGCTTCTTGCTCCCTCCGCCCGCGCCTCCCCCGCCTCGCGGTCGCCCGTGCGGCCTCCCGCGGCAACGGTGACGGCGACGGCGGCCCCCCGGCGGAGGGGGAGAAGGAGCGGCGAGCCTCGTCGTTCCCGGCGCTGTCGGAGATCCCCGGACCCCGCCAACGCCGCGGCGGTGGTGCTCACGGGCGCGCTCGCGTGGGCTGGCGCCTCGCTGCTGCTGCAGCTCGCGCTCATCTCCGCGGCAATCTTCGCCGCCGCCATCAAGTACTCGTTTGTTGCCGCGCTCCTGCTCTTCGTCCTTATCGCGTTGCTGTGATCGACCCGCCCAAGGTGCCCCGTCTCCCCCCTCTTAAATTTCCACTTGTTTTTCTGTATTCCTCACACCTGTCTTACTGCTGCTTAACATATACCTTGCAATTTTCATCAACATCATAACGCTGTGAATTCGCACGAAGCATTTCGATGGAAGTTCAGGGAGAGGGCTAAACAGAGGATTTCAAATGTTTTCATTTTTGTATGGAGCAGTAGAAAATATTTGCCTGCCAGGTGCTTAAAGTTTTTCTGCACACTGAGATAAGATAATTGGATTGCAAAGTAGTAGTCTCAGCAAACATGGGATACCTGAGAAGAACAAACCAGAGTACAGTACCGCTCAATTCAAATGTTTATTTAATACAAACGTGCTGTCTGAAACCTGAATGATGAAAATATCAATACAGGTGTGTCCAATACAGACAAAACACACTAAATAACATCAACACCAGTTATTCCAGAACAACTATATCGTGAATAAGCAACTCTCATTTGTGTTGTAATGCATCGAATATGAAGATCCAGAAAAGGCCAAGCAGTTGTTTATAAATTCATTCTGTTCATTCACCTGGCAGTAGGAAATGAAGTAGTCAGTTAGCTGCACCATTAGCATCTTGTACCTTTCTACTGAAACTATGTCCTATATTTGCAATAAAATGGAGTGTGATCTAACTTCTCTTATAAATGTGGAGTTTGTTTTTGGTAGTTACTACCTGTGAAGTTCGGTGGTTTTCACTAAAGCCTGAATTTAAGATTCAAATTTGTTATTTATCTCTTCCTCCTAATTGTAGGTTTAAAATTTTAATTTGCAGTACATGCTAGCTATGTATAGAAGCAATAATATGTAAGGCTAAGCTATCACCATTTTTCCAAGGGAATACTGCAAACTATCTATCTATTGTTACCTTCTGTTGGAGAACTTCATTTGCTGCTTTCAGGATGCCTTCCTGTATACATAAAAAAAAAATTATGTAACATTGAAAGCTCAGGATTTTGAAATTGCATTTTAATGTAATTAACATATTTCCTGCCTAAATATGCACTTTAAATTTGTGCTTGCAGTTTATGCTATTATGTAAGGCTGAGGATTTCATTTTTCCAAATAAATATTGCAAAATGCCTGCCTGTTATTACCTTCTGTTGAAGATTTTCATTTGCTGATTTAAGTATGCTTTCCTGCACATCAAGAAAATGTATTGTTATCTTCTATTTTACTTCTTGTGCTGTCAGACTCCCTTGTTGTTATCAAGGAAGATTATGAGACATTGATGCTGAACTTATTTTTAAGAAAGTGAATTTCTTGCTGCATGATCTTCATCTGATAAAAGATGTATCACATTAGTTTTTTGCCTAATCTGAATGAGTTTGGAAATAAGAAGGGGGATAAAGTTGTCTTGCCTTTGTGGAGCGTGTCCAGTAATACCAGAGTTCAAGACCTTTCTCGAGCGCGTGCAGTCTATCCAGTTTCATGTCCTCTGCTCCCCCTCCAGTGGATCTGCTTTGATTCATTTGTCAGCTTTTTTATATGTTAGATGGTTCATCATGTCTGGCAGTCTAAATGCCTCATTCAATCAAATTTTAATTCCAAAGTTTCTTGATTATTAGAATAGAAAGTTTTGTGATTGTTAGAACAGTTAGAGCTAATACGCAAGCTTGGATGTTATTTCGTTTTCCTAGTATTAGCTTCCTGTTGTTGGTGTCTTGGTGATGTTTACTACTCCCTCCATTCCAAATTATAAGACGTTTTGGCTTTTCTAGATGCATAGATTTTATTATGCACTTAGATATACACTATGTCTAGATACATAGCAAAAGTAATGAATTAAAAAAGCCAAACCGTCTTATAATTTTGAATGGAGGGAGTAGTTTACTTGGGTTTACCACGTAGGAAGTGTTTCAAAACTCTTTTATTACCCATTGAAACACTTGGCTGCAATAGTAGACAGTAGTATTACCAGTAAGGCCGTATATTCCTAACAGTCACTTCTAAGATTTTGCTGTTTCAATTATTTGTGCAGAAGTTAAAAGATTGATAACAAAGTGCCACTACTAAAGGCTTCATACAGCTTTGTCAGCACTTTGTATGTCTTACTTTGCATGTTAGATTACAGTTATGCCGTGTTGCAGTTGTACTTAGATTACAGTCAATAGTTCATGTTAGATTAGAATGCAAGATGAGCATTTGCTGAAGTTTCACAGCCCACAGGTCATATTTTGGGGCTGAGCAGTGGAAGCTGCATATCTTAGGCTCTTAGCTACACATGATATCTCGTTAAGCCACTGTTGCCCATCTACAATGCAAGTCATTCATGGGTTTGTCATCTTGAACATGAACCTTACCTTAAACCATGCTGCAGTAGACATATCTCTTCCTTTAACAAGGAAACCCAGTGCTCTGTTACCTGTTAAGCATAAAAATATTAACAGTTATATTTGCTACCATTATAAAGGAAAATGCCCACAGTTATATTTGTCCCCAGACCCCGCATAGAGCGGGAGCTCTCTGCACTGGGTACGCCCTACCTTAAACCATGCTGCAGTAGACATATCTCTTCCTTTAACAAGGAAACCCAGTGCTCTGTTACCTGTTAAGCATAAAAATATTAACAGTTATATTTGCTACCATTATAAAGGAAAATGCCCACAGTTATATTTGTCCCCAGACCCCGCACAGAGCGGGAGCTCTCTGCACTGGGTACGCCCTTTTTTATAAAGGAAAATGCTATTTGTTTTAGTATTAGATCAGAAGGTGGGATTTGCTTTTTTTTTACTTAAAAGAAAGGCTAATCCGTTCTCTCGCTCCCCCACCCATGCTCAAATTACATACTCATGCTATCCTTGGTTACATCTCATACTCACTTGAAGAGATAGTATAACAGCACTAAAAGATTCATAGACATGCCTCTATGAAGTAGTTACAGAATTCCTCATAATATGCAAAGTGAAAAGTAGACCTGGCTTTGTAGATTTTTGCTTTCCGTTTGACCTCTTGCTGTGATGGTCTGGTACCTCTCAACCAAGCTTTGCATATTTCTTGCATTTTGAGTGTAAAGGAAAACATCTCAGAAGTTCTGTCGCACTTAAGATTCACTATATAACAACTTGAATTTTGTAGAACACACCCGTTAGTCGCTAGTTCATGGACTTTCCCAGTAGAGGAAAATTTGATTACACCTACGTCAGCACCACAAAGCACTGAGAGTTTTCTTGCCTTCTTGAGCAGTCCTTCCTGGCGCTTGGAGAAGGTTACCCTTCTGTGGACAGGGTTCTCAATTCGCCGCATTTGCACCTTCCCTCTGACCATTGTTTTCTCACTGACTGCACCTACAGTTTTGATTGGTTTTGCAGATTCAAGTTGCAGAGATGGCACTCGTGGCAAACAGACACTGACTTTGCTTTCCTCTCAAGTCGAATACACATGCATTGACACAGCCTGCTTTTATATAGCAATCCACCTGGAAGGGAATATGACCTTTGGGCAGTATTGGTTGCATCGCCTTGGGCCACTTGAAAGCACCTTGCAGGTCACTGTACATCTTTATTTATGCTCTTGTAAATTCTCATGAATATTGTAATATGATATAGTTTGTATATTTGTGTTATGATTAAGTTAACTCTTCTTGTAAGATCCTGCTCCACTGTTCTGCGTGTAAGGAGAGTTTGTTGTTATATTTCTTACCTTGAACATAGCGACATGTTAGTAGATTTGATGTTTAATAGTCATCCTTTCTTGTGTAAGATCTACTCTTAACCCTGTTTTCAGTTTCTGTGGTTGAACAAGTTCCTGTACTATAATAAGAATCTAGCTTTTCGTCAGAAGTGGATGAAAAAGTAGAAGTTTAGGGTTCAAGCTGTTTTCTCCATGATAGTGTACCAGCTTTAGGACTTGTTTTTAGATCACATATTCTAAAATTGTTAATCATTCCTTAGTTTATACTCTAGCTTACCCCAACTTGCTTGGGACTAAAAGACTTTGTTGTTGTTGTTGTTGTATTCTTTAGTTTATACTCTAGCTCACAATGGATTTATCTGATAAATCTACATCGCACTGGTGTATTTGATTGGTATTCGCCTGTCCTAGTCATCTACCATAGGAGCACTTGATCAAGTCAGTCTTAATAAATTTAAAATGTTGGAACTTTTTGTGTTTGGTTACAAATTCTTGACAAAAATCTCTTGTATTTGTCATGATTTGTAGTTCTTTTTGCTATCATCCTTTCATATATTAATGCTGGAAGTGGCCAGTACTTATTCTCGTGCAATGGGCTAACATATATGATTAATGGACTTGTACTTGAGACCCTTGAATAGTTTCGAACTAGACATAATTTTCGCCACTAGTCTGCTTCCCATTAATCTTGGCAGAGTTCCTCAATTTAATCTCCGTCTGGGTTTTTGAAGCTTGCACGAACACAATCTGATTGAGCAGCCCCAGACCCCATTCATTGTATGTTTTTTTTAATAACTTGCTTGTGTATGGAAGTAAAAACTGGAGCCTTTCTTCACGAACTTTAGAAATATTTATATGGTGATTAAATTTGAAGTGGGGACTTGTTTGTGATGAGCATGCAAATCCTAGATATTTGCTAAGCGTTTAGTAGTTGATTGATGAAGCTAGCCATAGTCTGAGGCTTAGGCTTCTGTTCTCTGATGTCAAGATATTTCCTGCTTTGATCATAGCCGGCAAGGAGCGCCGTTTGTGGTCTATGGCAAGGGCTTGAGGGCTTTCATTCTTGACTGCCCTCCTCCCCGGTAGTTAGAAATGTTTAGCCTAGTAGTGGTCGCCTTCTGTGTTTTCTTACGGGCGCGAATGTAACGTTTCTGTTGGGGCGTGAGTGTGTGTGTGCGATGTGTGTTTGGTGTTTGTGGGGTTGTTCGGGCTCTTGCCCTTTATCTTCTTAATATAATGAAGCGCAGCTCTCTTGCGTTTTCGAGAGAAAAAAAGATATTTTCTGCTTTTCTTTGTTACAATATACTGAAACTCTTTTTTTTTTTAATTCTGTATATGGGACAGTTTCTTGGCATTTAGGATTTGGAATAAAGTTTCGATGAATCAGATTCAGTTATTCCTTATAAAATGTAAAAGGCACTTCATTTTACTATTTGACTGTTGTAAAGGTATTCCCTTGTCCAATGGGGGTTGGTTGATCTTGTTATCGTCCGGATTTTCTTTACCTGTGCTGCTGGAAGCACCTGCTCTTTTTGAAGGTACTGTTGTAAAGGTATTCCCTTGTTGTCCAATGGGGGTTGGTTGATCTTGTTGTCGTCTGGATTATTTTTTACCAGTGCTGCTGGAAGCACCTGCTCTTTTTGAAGGTATTGATTTCTCCAGCATCGACTTGGAACTCCTCTTCTGCACTCAGCTGATTTGATATGTGTGATAATGTGTACTCTGACGGTTTCTCAAACTTGTCTAATAAAAATATATTACAATACTAAACAAATGCACTATCAAGAAACATCATATTTGTGGTGGAATTTTTAATAGAACTAATTTGGCGTGGTAGGTGACAGTTTTGCTATAAATTTGGTCACAGTTACAGGGTGTTGATTTAGGAAAACTAATGGATGGAGCACCTTTTTGCGTGTTTTTTGGTAGTGCATACAGAGGGACACGTTCTCTAAGCATTGCTTGTTAAATTTAGCTAGGGGTCAATGCCATCGAAGTAGCTTGCTTTTCATAAAAAATAAAAACTGGGCATTTTTGTAGTGCATGCAGAGGGACACGTTCTCTAAGCATTGCTTGTTAAAGTTAGCTAGGGGTCAATGCCATCGAAGTTGCTTGCTTTTCATAAAAAATAAAAACTGGGCATTTCAGTTGTTAGGTAAAGCTGTATGAGCTCGGGTCTGAGTCAAAAGATTTTAACCGGAATGCATGTATGGAGGCAACGCAACCACACCATCTCGTGAAAAGTGTCCATGACTTCTATCTGAGATGCTATTCCTAATTATTGGAGAATAATGTTGTAGACACCTGTCAACGTTTTGAGCGTGGCTTCTTTTTGCTGTCCAGATCATATATATATATATATATATATATAGTATGTAATAATGTGTTGTGTTGACTGACCGGAACTGTGTTTCCAGCCCTTCCTTTTATACATTATCTGTTTTGCATGTGTTTGGTTTGAATCTGCTAATAACAGGGAATCTGGAAACTCAGCTTTGCACACTCGCAGAGTCTATGATAGGCTTGGGCCATAGCAAGGTACTCCCTCCGTCAAAAAAAAAAAACGATTTAAAAATGTGTTTTTTTTGGGACGTGTATCCAGATTTAAAGCTAGAATTATATTTTTTTAGGAGCGAGGGAGTAGCAATATTTTTGAAGTTTTCTTCCTTCAGCTTTACATGGTGGAAACCGGAAAGGTCTGATCTGAGTTTTACGTATGGTCATGAATATGGATGAAAACGGGACGGGAAATTCCCGTACTGACCGACACCGTATACCGCATTAACCGATTGCATACCGTTTTTGTAGGAAAAACTGGAAACGGGAAACCAACATTGTATTTTAGGCAGGAACGGGAACGGAATCAGTTAAGGGATTTTTCCGACTGTATTCACGGTTCCCGTATTTGGACAGGAAAATTCCCGACGATATTCCCGTATTCCCGCGCCGGCCCACTGAATGTCTGAATCACTGATTGATGCAGCCTAGCCCACTCCCGTCCGCTGGCGGCCGACCCACTGAATGTCCGTATTTGGACTTGTGAATTGAAAACTACTTGTGTTACTGTTGTGGGCTTGTGGCTGCTGGCCGGAGACTTGTGGTTGACTGGTTGTGGGCTTGTGGCCGCTTGCTGTTGCCTGTTGGCTTGCCTGTTCATATGCACTATTTTTTTTAATTTGAACTGTTGCCTGTTGGCTTACTGTGAATTGTGAACTTTTTTTTTTTGCCTGTTAGCTTACTGTTGCATATGGTTGCTATTGTTTCATCAAGCTCATTGTTTTAAATGGTTACATATATTGATGTTCCCTACATCCGTGAAAGCATGCAATCCTAGCATGTTGTCTTTGTCAAAAAAGCATACAATTGTAGCCGGTGCATAGTGTGTAGAATGTCTTGTAGCTGCTGTAAAAGAAATGAGCTGCTCACTTAATGGCGTGAGTTTCCACCTATTGTCCAAGAAAACATAGCTAGTCTGTCCACGTATTGCTCTCTCCGCATCCCTTCTGCACTCCTCATGGCAGGCTGCAGCTTTTCACTGTCAACATCACTAGAGGTACATGCTTGATCGTCGGGGTGTTTGGTTCTTTAGTTGCTACTAAAATTCATGTCACATTGAATGTTTAGATACTAATAAGAAACATTAAATATAGATTAATTAAAAAACAAATTATATAGATTGAGGCTAATTTGCGAGACGAATTTTTAAACCTAATTAATCCATCATTAGCACATGTTTATTGTAGCACTACGTTGTCAAATCATGGACTAATTAGGCTTAAAAGATTCGTCTCGCAAATTAGTCGCAAGTTGTGCAATTAGTTTCGTAATTAGTCTATATTTAATACTCCATGCATGTGTCAAACATTCGATGTGACAGGAATTTTAGTAGCTCCTATAGAAATCAAACAGTCAGGTGACTTATTAAGTCAGGTGACTGAAAACCAGTGACTTATAAGTCAGGTCTGTTTGGTTGTAGATGACTTATAAGCTATGGGCCCCACGTGGAAAAGGGTGGCTTATAAGTTTTAAGCAGGGGTAAACCAACTTAAAACTTATAAGCAGAGGTGACTTATAAGTTGGTGGTGTTTGACAAAATTAATCACTTATTTTACTTTTTAACTTATAAATAAGTGACTTATTTAGAACCAAACAGATCCTAGAATTGCTTCCTTCTGTCCCGGACAGATACTGCAGCGACCAGTGAGGCCATCAGCTGATGTACAGTCACATCTGCCATCAGGTCGGTACGGCTAGCTCCTGTATGTGCTTTTGTTCCCTTCTTGTTCCTGAACGCACACAAGACACAACGCAACAGGCAGGTCTTGGTCTTCTGGTCCATGGAAATCTGATGGATTCTGCTGCTCGTACTGCTCACGTCAGCAGCCCCAGCTGGCCGCGCCTACAGTACGTACATGAACTAGCAGTGGAGCAGAGTCCATGGGCCATGGCACCAGCAGCGGCTTCGCTTTGCAGGTTGCGTGGCTTAGGCCTTGTTTAGTTTAAAAAGTTTTTCCAAAAAATGCTACAGTATTTATCACATTGAATCTTGCGATACGCATAGAGCATTAAATATAGATGAAAAAAAACTAATTGTACAGTTTGGTTGAAAATCACAAGACGAATGTTTTAAGCCTTATTAATCCATGATTGAATACTAATTGCCAAATAAAAACGAAAGTACTACCGTAGCTAAATTCCTAAATTTTGACCAACTAAACCAGGCCTCAGTTGGGTGCATAATTCCTGTTCCTCGGAGGCGGAGGTGGCAATGGCATGCAGCGGCAAGGGCCCCGGGACGCAGCCGTGGCGGGCTACTAGTAGCTGCTTTTGACCTGCGGCCCTGAGGAGTGAGGACGGCGCACGGAAGCTAGTAGTAGGCCCGCTCCGGCTGCAAGTTCTTTTCATCCAGGATGCAACTTGCGCCTTGTTTAGATCACCTCTAAATTCCAAGTTTTTTCACTCTCTCTCCATCACATCAATTTTTAGCCGCTTGCATGGAGCATTAAATGTAGGTAAAAAAATAACTAATTGCACAGTTTAGTTAGAAATCACGAGATGAATCTTTTGAGCTTAGTTGGTCCACGATTGGACAATATTTACCAAATAAGACGAAAGTGCTACTATTCATCGGGTTAAAATTTTTCACAATCTAAACATGGCCTTGTTGGTTTTTTTCTTTTTGGCCTACAAAGCTTGTACGGGTAAAGGAGCTAGGCCTAGGATAAAGAAATTATTACTCTATAACAAGTTAACAACTAACTACTTCCAGATAATGTGTTGTGTTGACTGGAACTGTGTTTCTAGCCCTTCCTCTTATACATATTCTGTTTTGCATGTGTCAACATTTTCCCCGGGGCCGCATTTTTCTTCATTGAATTAAAGGTTCCTTTGCTTCGTACAACCATGAGACTGTCTTCTTTTTGTTTCTTCAGTTGCCTTTCTTCATATCTTATTTGGTCCCTGAAGGCTAAAAACAAAGAGTTCAGTAAAATTATTGATAAAGCAGTCAGCTAACATCTTTTTGTTTCTTCAGTTGCCTTTCTTCGTATCTTCTGTTTGGTCCCTGAAGGCTAAAAGCAAAGAGTTCAGTAAAATTATTGATAAAGCTGTCAGCTAACATCCTGCCCGAAAATTTCAATGAAACTGATTCCAATCTTTCTTGTTCACCTTACAACAGAGCTATGGAAGGAGGCGTTTCTATTACCTTGAGTAATCCATTTTTTCCTCACATCTTTGTCTATACTCAGCGATCTTATTTTGAATATGAGTGTGCTTTTTAGGTAAGTTGCCTCTAAAGAGTTATTAAAGCCAGGGAAGACCTTGCGAGTTAGCTATCTCAACACTACTGGAAACTAATATTTCCCTGTCGGTGCAAAACCGACAGAAAAATATGAGATACCAACAGAAAAATGCGAAAACTAATGTTTCTGTCGAGTTACCGATAGAACAGAAGCGACGGGAAAATTCTCTATATGCTTAAGCTGATCATTGCTAGCTAATTTATTTTTCCTGACCAAGATTGAAGATCAAAACCTAGCTGTCTGGTTATTTTATGAAAAGGATGGTCAGAGAACTTGTTCCAGACATATTTGCTTACCACTTGAAAATAATTTTCATTAAGCTACCAGTCCTCAAATTTGAAGTTCCTTTCCTGTGGGATCTAATAGAAGAAATGGAGACACCGAGTATAAGAGGCAAATGATATTTTTTTTGTGGGTGGCTGCAAAGATGCTGAGAGTCACTATATGTCGAACCTTTGAAAAGTCGGATTGGGTGAAAATTCTACTGTCAGTCCAAGTTTAGGCTGGGCCATGATAACCAAAGTAGATCAAGCCATAATTCTTAATTAAGAGGGAGAAATTATTAATTTCAGATAAACTAGGAGAAGCATTACTAAACTTTTCATGAGCTGACAGCATTTCATTTAGATTTCCTAGAAAGGGGAGGTATATTATCACACTTGGATTCTATTAGCATTTACATGATAGAGATCTCCATACATACAGATGATGAGCTTAAAGGAGACAGCAAAAGCATGGCTAATCACGTTATATAGATGGAGGCCACTAGCAATCATTAATCGCTATAATTATAAAGCTGCTCTCACGTTGAGCCACTCATCAAGTAAACATTAGCCGTCCGAACACTCTTTAAGTTAATACATCTCAGATTCATCCCCAAGACATCTATCTCTAACCGTTTAATTATTCCTTCACCTGGCTGTACATCAGATTCTCCGCACTCCACACCACATCCCTTCCTAGCTTCCTTCCTCATCATATCCTCTGCTGTAACCAATGGGAGGTGGCCAAGACAACAGTTTTGAACCAACCAATATCTCCATGGCCATTAATCTCCTCAATTGGTACCTTCGTGTTCATTCCCCTCCTCCCTGTGAGCCAGACATGGCTCACAGGTGAGATCAAATGTGCTCTGGAAATCATTTCCATGCTGACTTATTTCCCTTCCCTGTGTCAGCTAAGGTGGCCATTCCCTCCATTCATCTCCATAGCACGGCATCCTTGGCTATGTACCTCTCAACTATGTTTATTGTAAAGTTTGTGGAAATGTACAGTGTTGATTTCTGTGTCTACAATTGTGCTGATCCATTTCATCAACTATTAAATTGCGGAAATAATCATTCCAGGGCAGGTGCCAAACTGAGCAAACATTCCATGTCATGTTCTTATTAAGTCAGTGTAACACTAAAATCAAGTTGTATCTGTTGGATTAAGCTTCTTTTCTTTTTGCGGAAATAGTTGCAGCAATACACTTTGCAGGTGACCAGCAGTAGTGGTGATGGTGAAGCTACTCAGCAAAGCCAAATAGACAGGTATGTTTCTATTCAGTTCACTGTAGCCACCAGCAATTAGATTTTCTGTAGTATATTTGCTAGACTTAATCTCTGAGACAAAGATTTACCTGAGCCTTGGGTAGAGTAGTGTTCTCAGGTAGTCCATCATCTTAGGATTATGGAGGGAAGGAACCACCCTCTCGGCCACTCCATCTCCACGACAGTTCCAAGAGAGAAAACTGAGAGCAGAGAAGTGAGATTTCAGTGCCACGAAATCAGTGAAATAAATGCCTGTAAGAATGATTCCCAGGAACATTAATCAGCCATACAGAAGTAGCACAAGGTTATAAACAGATAGGATAAGTGATTAAGCCGATTAGTTCTTACTGATTGCAAACCCAGGCAGTCTAAGATTACAGCTTTGCAACCTGCCACTGCGTGCGATGATGCATCACCCGTTGTCTTCCCCATCCTGGCGACGAAGATGAACGTCGGGAGCGGTGGGAGCTCTGCCACGACGACCTCGATTGGCCCAAGGCGCACGGGTCGAGCTGAGCGGCCATGTCGATTTGGTGCCCCGGACCCAACGGTGGCGAGCCGGAGAGTACTTCTCCTCGACCTCGCAACGGTCACATCTGCCCCCGATCCGGCCAGCCGGCCTCCAATGGCGTCGGCCGTAGGTTGATCTCCACTTGGCCCAACGAATTGGACTAATTGGATCCTTATTCGCGTCCCGATCGGAGACGTCCAACCATTCTATGGTTGGTTGATGGGTCCCCGTAAAAAGAGAGTTGGAAGCCAAGGCACGAGGCACGAAAATCACCTGCGCCTCCAGACACCCCCCTACACCTCTAACCCTAAGCTGATCTAAGTGAGGAGGCGTTGCCAGCGACGAGAAGCACCGCCACCAGCCAACGCCGCCACTGCACAGCCGCCTTTCAACGCCGCGCCTCCACTGAGTCTCCATCGAGTACCGTGGTGTGGCCAGCTCGTCTTCTACGAAGGCAGCCGATGGTTTGCCACCTGCATCCCTCTCTCTCTATTTTGTTCGCATTAGATCACGTTCTAGAGTTTGCTATTCATTCAATTGTCAGCATATATGCTAAATCTATGGCTAGTGATCCTGTTATGCGCCTGACAATGGTATCAGAGCGCCTAACTAGACGTAGATCTAGCTAACCGGGGTAGCAAACCGAGTAGAAGGAGGGGTGTGGGGGATATAACTCTTGGTATTTATAAGACAAGACATGGGCCGCATCATCAGAGGTGACATAGCCCACAAGATCAAGACGTGCACGACACTAGTTGACGTGCACCGTAAGATATTGTATAGTACTAAATATGATACTTTTCTTGTAACCCTATCCCTCCAGAGTATATAAGGAGAGGCATGGGTCCCCTAGTCGACATCTACATACATCCCATATTCAATACAATCCACCAAAGACACAGGACGTAGGGTATTATGTCGATCAGACGACCCGAACCTGTCTAAATCGCTGTCTCTGCGCCTTATGTCACCATCTCGCTCCTGATCTCGCGCACCTCCACCGATCGATCTACCTTCGTGGGATACCCCTCGGAGGACTACCGAGCATCTTTTGTCGACAGTTGGCGCCCACCGTGGGGCTGTGCGTGCTGATCCATGGCGAACGAGATAGATCTCAAAATCAACGTCAACATCACCCGTGGCAACCCGACGTCACGGCGCAACTTGTTGTGAATTCGCGGCAACAAGTTTTGATACGTGGAGTCTAGCGGCAGGTCCTGTTCGGCGTACATGGCTCTGCGTCCTCTAGCAACCCGATTAACCAGGCTTGGCATCAGCGGCAAGATCTAGCGAATTTTCCTTGTCGATCTACGTTCGGTTCGATGCGTCATCAACCGCGGCTCTAGGCTGCGGAGTTCGGAGTACTCGTTGGCACCACGCGTGCATCAGCTAACAAGATCCCAAGGCAAATAATCAAGACACGTCTTACGTGGAGCAGCAATGCATGCATATACACGTATGTCATCCATGGGGAGACTCTCCATCAGCTGATCGGGCGACGCCTCCGCTTGACCCCAAACAAAGCTAAGAATTCAACTGTGTTCATCATCACGGCTGCATGCACAAGTGGCTAGCAAGCCAGGCATGACCGCGATGATCCACAGTGCCATGCAAGCTAAAGATAGCCAAGCTCTCCGTCTGGCTCGCATATCTCCGTGAGGCATGCAAGCTGAGGTGCCTCATGGACGAAGATGCAACCGCCTCGTCACGATCCTAAACCACTTCATCGGTGGCATCATCGATGAGCCAATTTCACCCACTGAGTTCGACTACTCCAACTCCGACCAGAGAGAACTCCGAGAAGTTGCCGCCCGAGCCATCCAAGCCGCTAAGCGAGCCACCCAGCGATCCGCCCAAATCACTGAAAGGCTCGAGGGCCGAGCAATGTCATACGCCACCGATCAGACGTTTTGACTACAGCTAAGTACCTCTCCTATATCTGCATTTAATATAGCTTTCTCCAATTATTTTCTCTAAGTTTTCTCCATGCTTCTCCAATTATTATTTCTCCAGTTATTCTCCATAATTGAATGTCTCCACATTTAATATCTCCATGTTTAAGATGCTCCATAATGCAATGTCTTCTCCGTAAACTCGCCGATAAGCCACGTTCTCACTTGCGTTACTAGAAACAGCCCTGTTCTCGATCTCACTCCTACACGTGCACGAGTGCCAGCCCTCTGCGTTATGGGTGGTCGGCAGTGGCTCCTCGGCAATGCCTCTACTCTTACACGTGCACGGGTGCCAGCCACTCCGCGCTATAGAGTTTGGGCTAGTTGGGGCTGGTGATGCGATACAGAATCAACTGACAGGAAGTTACTCATATTTAAAATATGAACACTTCATACAAATATAATGTTTATCTACTCCGCTCTGTTGCCTTCATCGCCGAGTTCATATATTTATTTTTACATCATGTACTACCCATTCTACATATTTGTATTGTCGGATCATCGTCCAGGTGATTGGACCATCTGGTGCTCGGACTTCTCCACCGATCAACTAGTCGAACCGCTAGGTTCGTGGACTTCGTTGCCAACCAGTTGATCGGGCTATTCGCCGGTCGCTTCTACTCAATGCTCACTTCGCCGCCGACCAGTTGACCGGACTATTCGTCGCTCATGCTTCATCATCAGCTACGTCGCCAGCTACGCCAAGGACTCCTTGGTGCTCGAACACCGCTAGCTACGCCGGGGACTCCTCGGTGCTCGGACACCGCCAGCTACGTCGGGGACTCCTTGGTGCTCAAACATCGCCAGCTATGCCGAGGACTCCTCGATGCTCGAACATCGCCAGCTACGCCGGGGACTCCTCGATGCTCGGACATCGTTTGCTACGCCGGGGACTCCTCGGTGTTCGGACATCGCCAGCTACGCTGGGGACTCCTCGGTGCTCGAACATCGCCAGCTACACTAGGGACTCCTCAGTGTTTGGATTCTTCGTGCAAGCATAGCCAGCTAAGTTGGAGACTCCCTAGGTGGTCGAATCTTGCTACGTCTCATCAGTGTGCTATCAAGCTGCTCCATGCTGTTCGGATCAGAGTGCTGATCTTGGGCAGCATGTCTAGGGTCTTGATATGCGCATGTTAGATGACACCGGCAAGCTTTCAGACTTCTTGTCTTTGATCCTGCTATAAGATTCATTCTTCATCTTCCAGTGGGCTCAGGGACTAAGTGGCTACACTTCACATGGTGGTGAATATAGTGCTTATTTCTTGATTTACCCTCCTTATTGATAGAGTCTAAGTGGCTACACTTATCCTAAGTGGAAGAATTTTCAAATTTTTTCTTGAGCCCCTTACATCCTTCTAGCAAGCCTTACTTGGCTAAGTCCGAGGTCTCCTAACTAGTTAAACTAGTCGGCATTGACTTTCACCACCTAGGTCACCAGTTAAACTGGTTGGCTTCGACCTTCACCGCCTAGGTCACCAGTTAAACTGGTCGGTTTTGACTTCCACTGCATGTATCACCAATTAAACTGATCGGCTTCACGTCAAAGTGCTCGGACTTGTTCAAGACAGCATTGCTCAAAGGATACAAGGCACTCGGGGACTAGCTGTGAGGAATATGACCCCCGGTATCCATAAGACAAGACATGGGTTGTACCATCAGAGGTGGCCTAGCCCACAAGATCAAGGCGTGCATGGCACTGGTCAACGTGCACCGTAAGATATTGTATAGTACCAAATAGGATACTTTCCTTGTAACCCTATCCCTCCAGAGTATATAAGGAGAGGCAGGGGTCCCCTAGTCGACATCTACATACATTCCATATTCAATACAATCCACCAAAGACACATGACGTAGGGTATTATGTCGATTAGACGGCCCAGACATGTTTAAATCGCTGTCTCTGCGCCTTGTGTCACCATTTCGCTCCTGATCTCGCGCACCTCCACTGATCAATCTACCTTCGTGGGATACCCCTTGGAGGACTGCCGAGCATCTTTTGTCGACAAGGGGATTCGATTTGAAGAAATGAATCGAACCCTAACCCTAACCCTAAGCCTAGATGGATGGACAAAGAAGGGGGAAGACCTACCTGGTTTCTTGCCACCGTTGCCACCGCCGCGTGTGCGAAGATACTCCTGCCGCCTCCTCACTGGCACATGGGGAGAAGTTGAGCTATGCTCATCGCTGTGCGTGCGAGCTCCAGCCGAGGGCACCGTCATAGGACCGCTCTATAAGGAAAATAGACCCTCGGCCTATTTACTTTGGATTTTGGTGTTTGATGACCAACACAACAAAATTGGACTAATGATTTTGCAAGCGTTTGTTTTGTAGTTCAATAGGGTGCAAGACGTGACTTGGATGAAGGCGATGTGATGATCCAAGGATCAACACCACAATCAAGACCTTAGGAGCACAAGAGAAGACCCAAGATATCAAGCAAAGTCCAAGCACGAAGATAGGAACCAAGCCATACGCAAGATCACGAAGAAACAAGCTCATAGAAGTGACCGGACGCTGGAGAAAAGTGACAGGAACTCCAATCAGTGGCTCGGCATCAACAAGCAGCGACCAGACGCTGAACAAGTGAATCGACTGGATACACCAATGACACTATTCATCAGTCCGACAACACACTCAGCAAGTGTGGGGGTATTAACCCCTATACCCTTACGGCTAAGCTTGGGCCGGCCTGGATCGGTGGGTTCGGTCCACCAAAAGACGACGTGCGGCCCGACCAACCTGATCGGAGTCCCGCGCAAGGAGTCAAGGCGGATTTGGCGATCAATCAAGATCCTGGTCGGTTAGAATAGGAATCCTTATCCAGTCACATATGGCAATTGTAACTGTCTAGGATTAGTTTCCAGATCTGTAACCCTGCCCCCCGGACTATATAAGGCGGGCAGGGGACCCCTCTAAAAAACATCTCTCATTGACATACAGCAATACAAATCAGACGCAGGACGTAGGTATTACGCCTTCTTGGCGGCCGAACCTGGATAAAACCTCGTGTCTGTCTTGCGTCACCGTCTTGTTTGTGGCTTGCGCATCTGTCTGCCGACAATCTACTACCTTGGGCATACCCCTAGGTAGACTGCCGACCATATTTCGTCGATAGTGGCTGCGCCAGGTAGGGGGTGTGCGTACTGCTCTCCAAGCAAACAAGATGGTCATCATCTCCGGCTCCATGGCTACGCCGAACGGCCTCACGTTCACCGTTGGCCAGATCACCTAGGACCACCGGCTCCGACGACTTCATCGCCATGACCCCGGAGGAGGCGTGGATTCAGTCTGCGCCGACCACTGCTTCACCTGCATCGGCTACGGCTCCGACCACGGTGGATACGGCTCCGACCACGACGGATACGGCTCCGACCACGATGGATACGGCTCCGACCACGATGGATCTGGCTCCGACCACGGTACATCTGGCTCCGACCACGCCTGCATCACCTTCAGCCACGCCGACAACTCGTCATCCGCTTCCCTGCTACAAAGGGAAGCAGATCGACAACACCGACCTGCTCGACTCCATCGATCGGGTCGGCACCAAACTCGCTGAAACCCTAGCTCTGGTAAGTACGATTCAAAGTCAACCTAATGAGCAGGTAACCGCTCCCCACAATAGATCTACCCGACCAGCTCGGACCAGTCGTCCTGCACGACTTGGTACAGATCTCGTGGTCACATCTACTCCTGAAGGGCGCTCTGCTCGTCGCTGGCCAGCCTTCGCGACGGGTCTCAGGCTCTCCGAGTACGAAGCCTCGATCGGAGAACCACCAGGTCCAGCCCTACGGCCTGCAAAACGCTGCCTCCAGCTACGCCTACAACCTACAACGCCGCTTGGATCTGTGTTTTATGCACCGACCTCGGCCGAAGCCACGCAACTTCGTCAACATGATCCGAGATTGAAGATTATCAAGAAGGATCCGTCCACACAGTCCAAGAGGGCGACTCCTAGCTCCTCGTCTGGCACCGCATCTAATGCATCTGTCCACACCGAGCTTCAGCATCACGAAGATGAAGGCGTCAAGTACTGATCTGGATATCCCAGACCACGCCCCGGGGTTCTCACAATTCCCATCTTTCCCGCCAAGACGAGGGGATTTGATCCATGTTGTCAGCAATGACGAACCGCCAGCAGTTGGCGAAACAGAACAAGAAAGGACTGCACGCGAAGCACGCAATATTGACCGGTTTAATCGCCGACAAATCGAAGCCGAAGCAGACCAGGAGGCACGACGCATAAGGGTCCAGCCACGTGACCTCAACGATGCTTTCGACAGGGTGGGGGACAAACAGGTCTTCAGGACTCCAAGTGCCAACGTAGCCGTCGCCATGGCGACAATGCAACGGCTACCCAACACCCCGAGAAACCCAAGCAGTTCGCGATGAAATACAAGCCTATCTGATGGCTGCTATGGCCCAGACCGCGGAGATTGTAAACCAAGCTCGGGCTCCATCCGTCTCAGTCGAGTCAAGCCACAGCCGCCAGCACCCAAGTCGCTCACAGCCACTCAACCAACGTGGCTCGCGCAACAACGACCCATCAGACAACCGTCAAGGTGGAAACGGTGGCCATGATGGTGGCCAGGATGACAACCGCCGTCGGGACGACAACCGCCGCGACGTCCGGGATGATAACCGCCGGGACAACCGCGACAATCGCCGCGATAACCACGGTCGCAGGGCTAATCCAGATGGCAATCGAGATCGCCGCGATGGCAATAACGATCTTCGCCATTACCTCGGTGGACGCGATCTGCGCGCTCGCATCAACCAGAGAGCCGACGATCGAGCATCCCACGAAAGTTATCGCCGTATGGAATATGACACTGCCCACGGCCCGCCGGGTTTGAAGCAGTTTACTCCACACCTTCGCCAAGTCATATGGCCCAAGAATTTCAAGCTCGAGAAACTTCAGAAGTACGACGGCAAGGAAAACCCCTAAATTATGGGTCATGCTCTATGAGACTGCGTGCAGATCAGCCATGGCTGACGAGCACGTCATGTCTAACTATTTCCCAGTCGCTGTTGGCCATGCGGGTCACCAATGGCTGGTCAGCTTGCCGGCGAACTACTTCGACTCTTGGCAGGAGCTCAAGCAAGCCTTCATCGACAACTTCATTGCTACTTGTGAACAACCAGGCAACAAATACGATCTGCAACTGGATTCGAGATCGAAAAGATGAGCCACTGCGCGAGTACGTCCGGCGTTTCTCGGAGATGCGCATCAAGGTCCCATCAATCTCCGACAACGAGGCAATCGAGGCTTTCATCACTGGCCTCCGCTTCCACGACGCCCTAAGGGACAAGCTCCTCCGCAAGAGACCTGAATCGGTCACAGCGCTCCTGGCCACCGCTAAGAAATATGCGGACGCCGACGACGCTAAGAAGATAATTATTGAAGAAGCAGCAAGGGTTCCACGCTCCGACCACCCCCCACACCGCGACGACTACCGCGGCAACCGTGGTCGGAACGACAATTTTGACCGCCGCAACCAGCGCAACGACTCCCGCGACCACCGCTGACCAACGTAATCAGCGGCGTAACCGCCGTGACGATTACAGGAGCAAGCGTGCTCGGGAAGACGACGGCGAGGTCAACACCGTTAAAAAGGGTGGCGGACGTCGTAACTATGAAGACGACTACGCCAAAGCATTGAAAGGGCCCTGCCAGCTCCATCCTAAGTCAAACCATACCATGGAGAATTGCCGCGTCCTCAAGTCTATCTACACGCGTCAACAGGCTCCGGATACGTCCGACAAGCCTAACGACGCAGGGGAACAGCGCAACGAGGATAACGACGACGATGATGCAGACCCTCGTCACAAGTACGTCAAGCCAACCGATCGCGTGCACACCATCATCGGAGGCAAAGTGTCCATCGAGACCAAACGAGAACGCAAGCTGCTCGCCCGCGCTTGCTTGAACGTGGCCAACACCGACAATCTCCTCACCGATCCGCGGCTCCCTCCGTGGTCTCACCACGAAATCTCCTTCAGCAGAAAGGACCAATGGGCCGCAATACCTGAGCCAGGGCGTTTTCCCCTGGTCCTCGATCCTTGTATCAACAAGGTTCAGTTCGATAGAGTACTGATCGACGGCGGCAGCTCCATCGATATACTGTTCAAGAACAGTCTGCCCGCCCTGAAGATAGCTCAGGCGGACCTCAAGCCGTACGAGGCACAGTTCTAGGGGTGTTCTCCCCGGACAGAGCTCTACACCTCTTGGGCAGATCACGCTACCTGTGCAGTTTGGGACCCCGGACCACTTCCGCACCGACTACGTCAACTTCGTGGTCGCCGACTTCGACGGCACCTACCATGCTATTCTTGGTCGACCGTCGCTCACCAAGTTCATGGCCATACCTCATTACAGGTATCTGGTGCTCAAGATGCCTACCGAGAAAGGAGTTCTAACCCTCCGAGGCAACGTGTACGCAGCTTATACCTGCGAAGATGACAGTTTCAAAATAGCAGAGGCTCACGACCTCTCTATTCGCATGGCCGAGACCATGCTCGACGCCAAGAAGACCTCGACCGACCACCAGGAGATCCCGGAGCTCGAGGCTCCACGCAAGAACATCAAGTCCAAGGAGCACAAGGTGATCCAGCTGGTCGACGGTGATCCCAGCAAAACGGCCCTTATCGGGGCCAACCTGGATCCCAAATAGGAAGACGCGCTCGTCAGGTTCTTGAGGAGCAACGTGGATGTGTTCGCATGGAAACCTGCTGACATGCCCGGTGTACCTCGGAACTTGATCGAGCACTCCTTGAATGTCAATGGCAAGGCCAAACCTATCAAGCAGAAGCTACGACGGTTCGCTCGCGACAAAAAGGAGGCGATTAGGGTAGAAGTTACACGGCTTTTGGCAGCCGGATTTATCAAAGAAGTGTATCATCCGGAGTGGTTAGCCAACCCGGTTCTTGTACGCAAAAAGAATAATGAATGGAGAATGTGCGTTGATTACACTGATCTCAACAAACACTGCCCTAAGGACCCCTTCGGCTTACCTCGCATAGACGAGGTCGTAGATTCAACCGCCGGTTGCGAGCTCCTTTCCTTTCTCGATTGCTACTCTGGTTATCACCAGATCGCTCTCAAAAAGGATGACCAGATCAAGACATCTTTTATCACGCCCTTCGGCGCCTACTGCTACACGACCATGTCGTTCGGGCTCAAGAACGCCGGGGCTACCTACCAACGCGCTATACAAGCTTGCCTCAAAGACGAGATAAAAGATGACCTCGTCGAGGCTTATGTTGATGATATAGTTGTCAAAACCAAGGAAGCTCATACCCTTGTTGACAACCTGGAACGCACCTTTGCAGCCCTTAATACATTCCAGTGGAAGTTAAACCCAAAGAAGTGCATCTTTGGTGTTCCTTCTGGCATACTACTCGGCAACATCGTCAGTCACGATGGCATACGCCCTAACCCTAGAGAAAGTCAAAGCTGTCTTGGACATGAAGCCACCCAAAAAGGTGAAGGATGTTCAGAAGCTTACCGGATGCATGGCCGCCCTCAGCCGTTTCATATCAAGATTAGGCGAAAAAGGATTACCGTTCTTTAAACTACTCAAAGCATCCAAAAAGTTTGAGTGGTCGGAGGAAGCAGACGCTGCCTTCACACAGCTGAAACAATACCTTACGTCACCTCCGGTCCTCACTGCTCCAAGAGAAGACGAAATACTCCTGCTATACATTGCGGCTACTAATCGAGTGGTCTCCACGGCCATGGTGGTCGAGCGAGACGAGCCCGGCCACGTCTACAAGGTACAGCGACCAATCTATTTCATTAGTGAGGTACTCAATGAGTCCAAGACCAGGTACCCACAGATTCAGAAGTTGATCTACGCCATACTGATAACATCCCGAAAGTTGAAACACTACTTCGACGGATATCGTGTGGTGGTCATGACTGAGTACCCTCTGCGAGACATCATTAGCAACAAGGATGCGAACGGGCGCATCGTCAAATGGGCAATGGAGCTATGCCCCTTTTCCTTGGAGTTTGCAAGCCGCACTACAATCAAGTCTCAGGCACTCGTCGATTTCATCGTCGAGTGGACAGACTTAAGCACGCCTGCCTCTCCCGGATCCGACGAGTATTGGACGATGTACTTCGATGGCTCTCTCAACATTGACGGTGCGGGAGCAGGAGTCCTTTTCATGTCACCATCCAAGGAGCAGCTCCGGTACGTCCTCAGGATTTATTTCCCAGCATCTAATAATGCCGCCGAGTACGAAGCATGCCTACATGGTTTGCGCATTGCGGTTGAGCTTGGCGTTAAACGTCTCTACGTCTACTGGAGACTCTGCTCTGGTCATCAACCAACTCAACAAGGACTGGGACACAACCAGCGAAAAGATGGATGCATACTGCAAATTGATCAGAAAGCTGGAAGGCAGGTTCTATGGCATCGAGTACATACACGTGGTCCGGGACAAGAATCAAGCAGCGGATGCACTGTCAAAGTTAGGATCATCCCGAGCAAAAATCCCACATGGCGTATTCGTCCAAGACCTGCTCACGCCTTCCATCGAAGAGGAAGATTCCACGGCAGACAAGCCTCCAGACCAGCAATTGGTGGCTACGGTTCCGGCGTCAAGCACCGCCGAGCCCCCTCCGACCACTCATGAGCCCGACTGGAGAATACCTTTCATCAAGTACCTAACAGATGGCAGCGGTTACACTGATCGGACAGAGAACGAGCGCCTGATGCGTCGCAGTAAGCAGTACCTGCTCGTCGATGGCAAGCTATGGCGCAAGAACGCAAAGGAGGAAATCTTGATGAAGTGTATAACCCAGGAGGATGGCGAACATCTCCTGGACCAAATCCACTCTGGCTCCTGCGGCAACCACGCTGGCCTCAAGAACGCTGGTCGGCAAGGCTTTCCGAGCAGGGTTCTATTGGCCGTCAGCAGTAGCCGACGCAGAGAAGCTAGTCCGCCACTGTGAGGGTTGTCAGTTCTTCGCCAAGAGAATCCACGTACCAGCACATGAGATCCAGACAATACCAGCCTCCTGGCCCTTCGCATGCTGGGGACTGGATATGATCGGGCCCTTCAAACCGGCTCCAGGGAAATTTACATGCGTCTTTGTGCTGATCGACAAATTTTCTAAGTGGATAGAATACATGCCTTTGGTACAGGCATCCTCAGAAAAGGCTGTCACTGTTCCTCGACCAGGTCATCCATCGTTTCGGCATACCCAACAGCATCATCACTGATCTGGGTACTCAGTTCACCGGGAACTGCTTTTTGGGACTTCTGCGATGAAAGGAGCATAGTAGTAAAATACGTCTCGGTGGCGCACCCTAGAGCTAATGGACAAGTCGAGCGGGCAAATGGCATGATCTTGGATGCGTTGAAGAAGAGGATGTATAGAGAAAATGACAAAGCTCCCAGAAGATGGCTCAAAGAGTTACCAGCCGTGGTCTGGGGACTCAGAACTCAGCCCAGTCGTAACACCGGCGTCTCGCCATACTTTATGGTTTACGGCGCTGAGGCAGTCCTCCCTGTAGATATAGCTTTCAGATCAGCATAGGGTAGAGAACTTCGATGAAGGCAAGGCCAATGAAGTACGGGAGCTAGAAGTGAATAGCGCAGAAGAGAAGCGGCTCGATTCTTGTGTACGTACGGCCAAATACCTTGCTGTTTTGCGTAGGTACTACAACAAGAACGTTAAAGAGCGGTTCTTTGTGGTCGGGGACCTGGTCCTGAAGTGGAAGACGAACCAGGCTGGTGTCCATAAACTCGCAACCCCATGGGAGGGGCCCTTCATGATCAAGGAGGTCACACGACCAACGTCTTACAGGTTAGCTCACCTGGACGGTACGGACGTACCAAACTCGTGGCACATCGACAAGCTTAGACGTTTCTATGCTTAACTACTGAGATATGTACCCCTCTTGTACTTTTGATTTACTTCAATAAAGCTATTATGATTTCTCCGACCACTCTAATGTGTCACTTCGACTTTTATGGTTATTCTAACTTAGCCAGTAAAAGCCGACCACCACTCCTACGGTTTTTGGAGCAGGACCTGTCTCCGGTTCCTCCCAACACGTGCATGGGATCCGCTCTCTACGTTATGGGTGATCGGTAGGTCCCCCTTGGTTTGACTTGTCCACGTCTGCGTGTGCACAGGTCACGCACCTCACACTCTGACCACATGGCAAACTAGGGCCACACAAACTTTTCGGGATGATGTGTCGAGCAAAATGGTACAACTAAACAGAACGTTATCATGTTCTCACTTAGTTACACCAACATAAGTTTCAAGCCTTAAATACGTTTTATATAAAGCAAACAAGCTTATAATGATATACAGTTACGTTATTACAAGCTTGCCTGAAGAGGCCCAAGTTTACAATAACACAACTATGTCCTCCTTCTACAGCTCTAAGCCTATTACATTGGCTGGTCAGGGGCGCGCGGCACCTACTGCTCGCTGCTTCCGATATCCTACTCGAGTCTCAGGGACTCTTATGCTAGTCGAGCTGAAGGGGATGGCCCCGCCGATGCCTGGCTGGTCGAGACCACGGCTTCGTCGGTTGGCTTGCAACTGATGGCGTTTCCAGCTGACTTGTCGATGGCGTACCCTGTACAGGTGCTGTCCCACCTCCACATAGGTTAATGTCGCCAATTATCTTTGACGACAGGTCCAGCTGGGCCATCCGAAGCTCCTCCGCCTTGTCTGGGTCTACCTCCTTCGGGTATCTAGCCTCCAGGCGCTTGAGATCGATCAGGGGGTAGTGGGCACGCACCATGCTTAGCACATGGGCACCCGTGTACTCACCCACCTCCTTCACGAACTCTTGGAACCATCCCCATGCTTGTCTGCATCTCTCGACCAGTCCGAGCTAGGGCGTCCTTGGCTCTTCCTCTGTGAGCGCCGGGTCGATAAGGTCGAGGATGGGCAAAATGCCAGTTGCCACTTCCTGGCACCTGGTTCTTCCATGTGTCCCGATCCTCAGGTGGCCTCGAGGCATCGTGCTTTCCAGCCATCATGCTCTTTCATCATGGCTTCTAGATGCCTCTTGGCATTGACTTTTAAAACTGCACACCATACAAGACATCAAATGTAATGGCACGACAAGATAAGGCGGGCAACAGAATGAGAAAGGTGGTCTGGAATACTTACTCTTTCAGTTCCTCCTTCATTTTGGTGGTGTGGTCCTGGAGTTGAGACTGGTTGTGCGCTAGTTTCTCATTGTCCTCCTTCAGGCGACCACACTCTGCTGGTCACGCGGCTATTCTCCTCTTGGAGGCAGGTTACCTCAGCTTCTAAGCCTGCATTACAGCTGTCACTACCAACAACGCAACAACACGTGTCATACACTTGCTGTGATAAAATGACAACTTACTTGTTTTTCCCGCTCTTTGTTATTGAGCTGGCCGACCTAGGTTCTGGTTCTGTGCCTCTCGCTCTGTCCTCTCCTGGTCAGGCGGCTTCAAGTTGGCGGCGCAAGCAGTTCTACCTCGGCCGCCAGTTCTCTATTGTTCGCCGTGATTCCCTCAATCTGGTCGAAGCACCTCTTTCGGTACTTTGCGGTCTTCATCAAGTCCTGCATATAAATAAGCTAAGTCAGACAGTTCGACTACATAACAGGGTCAAGTGGTCAAGCCAAACATACCTGGACTTCTGTCACCAGACGCTTTGCCGCTCGTTCAACTTTTAGGGTCTCTTCGACCTCTGGGATTTCTTCATGCATAACCCACTCGTCGTTCCGCCAGCGCGACACATATACATGTTGTCGTTTGTCTTGGGGATGGCCTAGGATCTCTTCGACTTCGTCCTCTTCGGCCTCTTGTTCAGGGGGCGGCGCTGGTCTGGAGTCTGTAGTCTCCGCGACCACTATGGCTTTCCCACGAGCCGTAGCATCGGCAAGCGTGCTCTGTGCCAACTCCGGTTGCCTGCTCCTCGGCTTGGTCTGGTTCCCTTGGCGCCAAGGTATCCTGCCTCAGCAGGGTTAGTGCTCAGAGCACTTGTACTTTGCTCGGCTGTCTTCTCGACCAGCTGCTCGGGGACTGTCATCTGGCCGCTCGTCTGCTGAGGTTCCGGTGGAATTTCTTCTACAGGTTCCTCCACAGCCGGCTACTGAGCAGTTCTTTCCGCCAGTACTAGCGAAGGCGTGCCACACCCGGCTAGCTGGTCGGGATTTTCAGGTGGACGCCTGACCTAATATACCAGAGAAAAGTTCAGAAGACAATAGTATTCAATACAAATTATAAGCTTACATCAAAGTATAGCAATACTTACATCTTGGAAGCACGGAATGACATGGCGAAGGAGCATCTCTTCGACCGCGCCTGCTCCACGTGCTCGGAGGGTTCCACCGGGTCTTTTTCCACCACCGGTACTGGCGCCGGGGTTTGGTGCTCGACACTTCCCCTGCTTGTCCTCTGCGTTGCAGTGGTCGGTGATGCGATCACTGCTGGCACAGAGGAGCCACCCTGCTCCGTCGACCCCATTTGCCTCCTCCTCTTTCGAGGGACGAGTCGAAGATGTCCGCATCCTCTGTTTCATCGTCTGAAAGGGGAAGATGGCCTGGCGACGTTTGTTGGCAGCCGGCCGCTTGCCAGCAGCCCTGGCCGTTGCATCCTCCCCAACCCCGAGTACCGCCCAGTCGACAGTCTTCGGTCCTAGCACTGGTCTGGGCGGTTGAGCCGGCAATTTGCGGCCAATCCACACCAGGGGGCGGAGACACGAACACTGCTGCCCGGTCACGACCATTACTCTGGGAAACATAAAGGAGACAACAGTCAATTTTTTGTTACAACATAATTCTACAGGTACAAGGAAGCATCATTTACCTTTGGGGGAGGTCGGGCCAGCTTGAAGGCGTGCTCGATGTCGTTTAACCTGACATAATTGGGATCGGCTAGGTTGAATAGCTCCCCAATCCTGGCCTTGACTTCTATCTTGTCGAGCGCCTCTTTTCTGGTCCTCGTTGGATCTGCGCTCCCCTGGTACTCGAAGCCAGGATGTACCCTCTTCTGGCAGGGCTGGATCCTTCGGCTGATGAAGTTCCCGACCACACTTGGACCATCCAGCTTTCCCCATGGGATCATCCCGAGCAGTTCTGCGATCTGCTCCAAGTGCTCGGGCTTCTCCGACCAGCTGTTCTTCTTCTCTAGAATCAACCCCACGTCGCATAGGGTGATCGTGTTCGGCTCTTAGCAGATGTAGAACCACTTCTTGTACCATTCGTCCAGTGAGGTGTTCCAGGGGCAGTGCAAGTATTGGGCCTTCATACCGTCACGCAGATTGAGGTATACGCCTCCGGCTATCTTCGAGCCGCCGCTCCCTTTCTTCCGCAGACAGAACAGATGGCGAAAGAGGTCGAAGTGGGGCTAGAAGCCACCATAAGCTTCGCAAAGATGGATGAAGGTGGAGACAAGAAGAATCGAGTTGGGATGCAGATTGCAAATCCCAATCTCAGTAATACAAGCAGAGCCCCTGAAGGAAAGGGTGCACTAGAACCCCAAAACCCCGCTTGAAGAAATCCTCGAAAACCACAATCTCACCTGGTTGTGGATCGGGGAAGCTTTCTCCTTCCAGGCACACGCCATCCCGTGAGTGCCTTGTTGTGGAGCACTCCCATGGCGACGAGGTCTTCGATGGTCTGCTCATTGCTCCTTGACTTCCACCACTCCTTCGCCATGACTCCGCCTTTCTTCTAGGCGTCTCTCTTCGCCATTAATCTGCCCTTGCTAAGGGGGTGGATGCGGTGGAGGGGGGATTGGTGATTTTCGGAGGAATAGGGTTCGGCAAGAGGAAGAAGAAGGTTGCGGCAGTGAATGACAATGGGGATCGGTAAAAAGTAACTTACCAGTTCTATATTATAAATAACCAAGAGCTCCATCGTTTCATCCGCCCGAGATTCTTGGGAGACGTGCACACGCGCCGTAGACAGGTTGTTTTCACAACCTCGAAGATCTACGTCAATAAACGCGCCTCTTCGTTTCCAGTGTACGCGCCTCTTCGTTGATAATGTGAGAGGGCCCACACTGACGCACCTCCATACAGGCGCCAAGCGACTGTTTGCCAGAAAGAGTAAGAAGGCAGAGTGATGTGTTATATCCGTCTGCTTTTTTGACCAGACATGGCAGATTGGACTTGACAGAGTAAGGAGATAAATAAATACACCAAATAATAATACAAGCGGCGTTTTTTTTTTCGCTGCATGTCTTGTGCTCAATGATGGACCAGACCACTGCCGTGCTCGGGGATTGCCTAGACCACTGCCATGCTCAGGGACCGCCCTAGACCACTGCCGTGCTCGGGGACTGCTCCGACCACTGCCGTGCTCGGGGACTGCTCCGACCACTGCCGTATTCGGGGATTGCTCCGGCTACTAATGTGCTCGGGGACTGTCCCGACCACTGCTCGGAGATCGCTTTCCTTGGCTACATGTGATTTGTACTCACATACAGTTGAGATACATTTATTTAGACCTTGCTACAAGGCTCATACTTCGCCTTTCCAGCAAGCTCGGGGACTACATCGGTACGATGCACCTACCGGTGCATCTCGTATCGCCTGCACAACGATTGGATTCTTAACTTCAATGTAAATTCTTTTTTAGACCCTGGCACCACGTGCCTGCGTCACCTACTACCAGGCTCGGGGACTAAGTGGGCACACTTCACCTTGCGGTGAATGTGTTTGTTTAATCGACCCTTATGCTTTGACTGATTGTAAGGATTACTATCGTGCTCGGGGACTATCCCGACCACTGCTCGGAGATCGTTCTTCTCGGCTACATGTGATTTGTACTCACATACAGTTGAGAGACATTTATTTAGACCTTGCTACAAGGCTCATACTTCGCTTTCCAGCAAGCTCAGGGACTACATCGGTACGATGCACCTGCCGGTGCATCTCGTATTGCTTGTACGACAATTAGGTTCTCAACTTAACTGGGAATTCTTTTTAGACCCTAGCACCACGTGCCTATGTCACCTACTACCAAGCTCGGGGACTAAGTGGGCACACTTCACCTTGCGGTGAATGTGTTTGTTTTTCGACCCCTATGCCTCTGATGATCAAGGACGCTACGCTTCAAGACGCACTTACATTTCTGTTCAGAAATACAAGTGGGCACACTTTCCTAGGACGAAATCTTTTTCTTTTTTCTTAGGAGCACCATCCATTCTTTGGACAACCTACTTCTCCGGCGACAACGGTGGTCAGAGATGTCGAGGACTCAAGCCTTACTTGTTGGAGAAGGTTAAAATGGCGTGTCGCGGCATAATACATGGTGCTCGGGGACTAGCTGTGGGGGTATTAACCCCTATACCCTTATGGCTAAGCTTGGGCCGGCCCGGATCGGTGGGTTCGGTCCACCAAAAGACGACGTGCGGCTCAGCCAACCTGATCGGAGTCCTGCGCAAGGAGTCAAGGCGGATTTGGCGATCAATCAAGATCCTGGTCGGTTAGAATAGGAATCCTTATCTGGCCACATATGGCAATTGTAACTGGCTAGAATTAGTTTCCAGATCTGTAACCCTGCCCCCCGGACTATATAAGGCGGGTAGGGGACCCCTCTAAAAAACATCTCTCATTGACATATAGCAATACAAATCAGACGCAGGACGTAGGTATTACGCCTTCTTGGCGGTTGAACCTGGATAAAACCTCGTGTCTGTCTTACGTCACCGTCTTGTTTGTGGCTTGCGCATCTGTCTGCCGACAATCTACTACCTTGGGCATACCCCTAGGTAGACTACCGACCATATTTCGTCGATAGCAAGTGACCGAACGCTGGCGGCAAAACTAACCGGACGTAGGACAGCAACGTCCGATCGAGTACAGAGAGGTTCTAGAGCGGTGAACTTGCGACTGGACGCGTCTGGTGGCAAGTGACTGGACACTGGCAGCGTCCGATCAGTTGTTCATGGCTCCAACGGTCGGGACGACCGGACGCGTCCGATCAGGATGACTCCAGCGTCCGGTCAGTAGCAGAAAAGTGGGATTTCGTCCCCAATGGCTACTTTCTCAGTGGGGCTTATAAATACAACCCCCAACCGGCCATTTGAGTAGAGTGGAGTTGAGGAAACATACCAAGGGTGTTGATACACCATTTTAGTGATCTCCACTTGCATAGTGCTTAGTGTTTTATTAGGTGATTAGCGTAGGTGCTTTGTGAAGTGCTTAGGTTGATTAGACCACCGCTTATGCGCTTGCTCTAGGTTTAGGCCTAGTGTTTAGTGAGGTTTGCATACCTCTTACCACTTGGTGCTTGCGAGCACCATTGTTGTACATCAGAGGGGCTTGTAGTCTTGCGAGATCACACCAACCGCGTTTGTGGTGTGGCCACCACCGTGTACCGGAGGGAACAAGGCCCACGGCATTTTGGCCAGAAGCTTGATAGTGAAGACGGCGGAGAGCATCCGGGAGAGGCTTGCCGAAAGGCACGTCGGAGACCCACTTGCGCATGGGGAAGGCCCGAGGCTATCCATGAAGTTACCCGACCAGGAGCTTGGCCCTTGCGAGGGATTCCTTGCGAGGGACTCAAACAAGGACTAGCGGGAAGCTTACGCGCTTCTCGATACCTTGGTAAAAATATTAGAGTCATCGACGGGAGTTTGCATATCTCTACCTTGCTCTTTAGCTTCCACTTTACATTGACTGCATTACTCCTTTTGCGGTAGAGATAGCAACACATTAGCAAAATCATAGTTGCACATTTAGATAGTTTGTCTTTTGCATAGGTTTTGCTAAGGTTAGAAAAAGAGGCCATAGTTTAGAGTTAGAATTTTAAGTTGCCTAATTCACTCCCCCCTCTTAGGCGTCACGGTCCCCTTCACGCTCGATGGTGGCGCGCTCACCCACTGGGAAGCGCGTGCTTCGACGAGGGGACCCACGGCGGTGCCGCACTTTGAGCTAGGGTTTAGGGCAACACCACCACAGCGCGTGTGGGGGAGCAAAGGGCACCACCGCGGTGCCGCTTGACTGCGCCGCGCGCGGTTCCAGCAGAACACGTGCACTGGCGAAGGGCACCATAGCGGCACCACCACCACGCTTCTCTTCGGCCATCGTGGTTCGGGGTGAGAGTGGGAGAGAAAGTCGACGCCGTAGCAAAGACAGAGAAAGGGAAGGGGAAAATGGACTTAGGGTTTGAGTGAATCGGCCATGGCAGCATTTTGATCCCGCGAGGAGTGTGGATAGCCGTCCGATGCGATCCGACGGCCGGCGTCACTTGGGCCAGAATCAGCCCATGCGGGCGAGTAGATTCCCGACCCAGGCCTAGGTTGTGGTCTGTTTCACTAACCAGGCGGGGGAGCGGGCGCGCACTGTTAAGCATGTCGCTAGGCCGCCACTAGGCCACGTACGCGGACGCACTCTGTTTCACAAGGCCGGGTCAAATGAATTGTGAACTCCGAGTTTTTTTTATTATTTTCAGAAGCAAATTTCGATGATTTTTGTCCAGTTTAAATCTCTGTCAAAATTTGAACCAACATGATAATTTTTTCAGAGTAGATGAGTACAGTAAAATGCTTCTGAAAAGTAGATAAAGAATTTTTTAATGTTTCCACTGCAATGCTAAAGTTTATTATCTTCCAATTAAATTCAAACCAACGGGAGAATTTATTTTGAAGAGCAGTTTTTAGTCATATTTTCTCGCTATCTCTAATGGTGTTTTTCAGGACACAACCCAATGGCATTTATCTCACACATACCACCTCTTGAAGGGGGCAACTATAGGGTATGGCGAGAGAAGTATGAACTAGCACTTGTGCTGTTTGAAAATAACCTAGCGCTTACCTCCCGGTGTCCTACTGAGCCAGTGGACCCGGTAAGGGAAGAAAATGAGACTGATGCTGATTTCACTGCTCGGCAGCGAGATCATGCAGAAGTGTGGATGAAATATGATCTCGAACGTAAGAAATGGGACATTTCAAACCACAAGTGCTTGATGGTGGCTGAGTCTACAATTTCAGATGCTATAAGGGGGTCTATCCTAGATTGTGATACCGCCACAGAGTATCTTAAGAAAGTAGAGAGTCAGTTCACTAGCTCTTCAAAGGCTTATGTCAGTACTTTGATCAAGAAATTGTTCAATAAGAAATACACTGGTGGCGGTATTAGAGAGCACATACAGAAGATGAGCAACATGGCTCCGAAGCTGAAGCCAATGGATTTGGGGCTCAAGGATAAGTTCCTGATTCATTTGGTTTTTGCTTCCTTGCCCAAAGAATATGAAACTTTTATTGTGAACTACAACATGCTGCCCGATAAATGGGATATAGAGAAGCTCATTGCAATGTGTGTTCAAGAAGAGGAGAGGCTGAAAAGCTCACAGGGTGACTCTGCTAAACTTGTGAAGGACAACAACAAGAAGAATTTCAATAAGAATGCCAAACCCCAAGGGAAAGCCCCTCGGACTAAGCACCATCAGAAGAACAACAATGCCCAAGTTGAAAAGGATCAGTGCAAATGGTGCAAGAAGCATGGACATTACCAGAGGGACTGTCCAGACTTCCTGAAGATCCTTCTGAAGAGAGGTGAGGACTACATTACATTCATAGATGAGTCCTTGTATTTAAGTTATGCAAAATCTACTTGGTGGATTGATTCAGGTGCAACTGTTCATGTTGCAAATTCATTACAGAGATTCTGTACGAAGAGGACCCTGCAAAGAGGAGAAAAAAAATTAAAGTAGCAAATGGAGTTAAAGCTGAAGTTGAAGCCATTAGAGATCTCTCTCTAGAATTAGATGATGGTTTTAGACTTTAGCTTTCAGATATTCTTTATGTACCCTCTTTGTGTAGAAACTTGATAAGTGTCTCACGACTTGACAATAATGGTTATGATTGCCATTTTGGTAATGACAAATGTCGGATTGTGTATAGTAATAAGTGTGTTGGTCTTGCCTACCAACAAAACAAGCTTTATTTATTATCACTTTCGGAGAATGTGAATGCTATGAGCATCGAGAATGAGAATTCTTCCTCGTCTATGAATACAAGTAATAAGCGGAAGACAGTTCATGATACAAGCGCAGGAATTTGAGAAATAGTTCACACAGACATCTGTGGTCCATTTCCTGTGAAGAGTGTGGATGGTTATGATTCATTTATAACATTCACAGATGATTATTCTCGTTTTGGCTATATTTATCCAATTAAGGAAAGATCAGAAGCATCGGATAAATTTAAGATATTTAAGGCTGAAGTAGAAAATCAGCATAACTTAAAGATTAAGATAGTAAGATCCAACTGTGTGGGAGAGTACTACGGTCGACACACCCCAATGGACAAGTTCCTGGACCTTTTGCAAGGTTCTTATAGGAAAATGGCATAGTAGCCCAATATTCTACACCGAACGAGCCTCAGCAGAATGAAGTAGCTAAAAGACACAACTATACCTTAATGGATATGGTGAGAAGCATGATAAGTTACTCTTCTTTACCAATAAGTTTATGGATGGAGGCGTTGAAAACCGCCATTCATATTCTTAATCGAGTGCCAAGTAAGTCGGTGCCCAAAACACCGTATGAGTTGTGGATAGGAAAGGAACCCTCACTGAACTATTTTCATGTGTGGGGTTGTCTAGCTAAGGCTAAAGTCTCTAACCCAAACATAGGGAAGCTAGACTCTAAGACAGTCAGTTGCCATTTCATTGGCTATCCAGAAAAGTAAAAAAGTTATAGCATCTATTGTCCTAATAGACAAATGAAGTTTATAGAAATAAGACATGCTATGTTCTTAGAGGATGATATGATCAGGGGGAGCTTGGTAGCGTGAGAAATTAATTTTGAAGAGAAGCGGGTATACGTGCTGACTCCGATGGTTCAGGAACCATTCTTTATGCTACCTGTTATTGCTATACCAATAGTGCAAGACACTATAGTAATAACACCTATTGTTAGTTCTCCTATGGCAATAATGAATGAACATGAGGAACCTGTCTTTCAAGATCCCTTAGAACATGTTGTCACACATGAGAAAGAGCAACAACAGCCTCATATAGAACAAATGTCATCTAATGAGGCCCATAGAAGGTCTCAAAGAGTCAGGAGATCAACCATTCCTGATGACTACAAAGTTTATGAATGTGAGGAAATTCAAAATGGAGGGTGATCCCACCTCATTTGTAGCACCCGGTTTTAAGGACAAAACCAGATACACACGATATGTGAGCCCAGGAAGTCAAATCTGACATATGGCTATGAATAAAGGTAATATCAATAGACAATACTTAATGTATAACATACTTTGTATAAAGGACATAACCTTAGATAGCAAACAGCGGAAAGACAACTCCGATCTTCGGGTGAAGACTCCAATTCCACAGGAATAACTGACTGGTTGATCACAAGCCTAATTCCTCCAATCTCTAGCAATTTGGTACCCATCCGAGATTTTTCCAAAGTATTGAAAAAAATAAAGTAAGCGTAAGTACATGTCATACTCAATAGATATAACATGGGGTTCGCGAGACTCAAAAGGCTAACACTGGTTTAACTGCGATTAGCTTTTAATGAGTCATCTTTTAGCAATTGGGTGGCAACAAGTTTATTCACAAGCCCATATAAGCACATGATCAGGTAAACATGAATAATGAATAGAATAAATAGTAATCATTAGTGAGCGTCTTTATCATCAGTGCCATCAGTGTTCATCATCTATTCCGTAAGGGTCCAAGGCCACTCATGACTGGTGAGCATGGCTAATATACTAGTTTTACACTCTATAGAGGTTGTACACTTTCACTATGAGTCGTGATTTACCCTTTCGCCTAAGGCGGCCAACCTCTTGACCCACTACCAAGGAAGGTCGGTAGGGTTAACTATGAAGCCTTTTAAAGGTTTGTCTAACAAGTTCGGGCCATTAGATTCACTCGGCAAACAGATATAGGAACCCCTCTATGAAATGGCACAATTCCATCATGGCTATACACATAAGAGTAAAGGTTGTCCTATACCCGATTTGTCAAGCCATTCTTACGTCATAAAGGTAACCTCTAACAAGCTATAAAAGGTCCTCATACTGAGCTAAAGCCAGAGCCATGTAGCCCTCACAGTTGTACTGTAAGTCCTGGATGTTCGCTTATAGATAAATCCTTAGAGAGATGAATCTAGAGCACCATAAAAATAGCCCAATGCTCTAGCCCCCTTGTTCCATGTTGTAAAAAGCATCTTTTAGTATTTATTACATATACCATTAGTCAAGTTATAAGATCATGATCTTTAATTGAGCACTAGCATCATACTACCCAATGTAATACCTGATAGGAATCAAGGAACAAGGCACAAAGTACTAGGAAATCCTTAGAGGTAGTCAAGGTAGACATATGCAACATGAATTAAATGATTAAAGGTGTATAGGACAATAAGGAAGATCCCATGCTATACTTGCCTTAAACTCTGATCCTTCTTCTAGTCCAAACCTTCAAAGGATTGCTTCTAGATTCACCACGCATAGCTCACCGACTAGACATGATCATAACGCACCACACAAACATCCATACAGTCATACACAAAGAAAACAATAGGACTAAATTAGAATAGTACACTAGCAAGTAAAAAGGTTTTAAAGATGTTCTACATTTTGCTACGAACACACATACGCGAAAAGCACTCTAATAGGAGCTATAACAAAAAAGTTATGAATTAAACAATATTTCCTTTAATAAAATAATAGATTAAATCTAACCTCGAATTTCAAAAGTTGAAAATATATTTAACAGTGGTATAAATATGTATATTACGCAATTACGAATCTAACGCAACTTGAACGGATTAAATCGGAGTTAAAATAAAGATTTTATGGCTAAAATAAGATTAGTGGCAAAACTATAAATAGATGAAAGCGTATTTTGAATCTACTAGAAAGAAACTACGCTTTCAGAATAGAAAAACGTATTCTCGAAAGGTGCCATGGACTGCGGGTTGGATAATAAGAAAAGAGGGGGCTCTTTTGCAAATGTGACAGGCGAAGGGGTATGGTGAGATCTAAGCCGTTAGATCTAAGATGGACGGCTCAGATTAGAATCGGGGAGGGAGAGAGTCACTGGCTACCGGAACAGAAAGAGAAGTCGATGGTGGACATGGCCGGAGATGAGGGAGCTTGCCGGCGTACATGGGGAAGGGCCTATGGGCCATGGCGGAGTGAACCAAGAGCACAGGGATGGAGAGCAGGGCACGACGAACTCATCACGAACAAAATCGAAGGCAGGCGGCTCGGCGAGGCGACGGCAACGGCAGCGCTAGGGTTCGGCTCGGCGGCGGCGCTACGAGCTCAATTAGAGGCGGTGGCTGATGCTAGGGTGGAATAGGGAGGTGACACAGTGCTCAGGATGGAAGCGACACGTGCGGGCTTGATATTTATGGGGGCGGGGAGCTTGGAGTACACGACAAGATGACGCGGCGGCTCGAAGGCGGACTCTATTGGCGACGATGGAGTCATGGGTGGCTACGTCGTGAGGAAGACGAAGGCACGCTGACATGTGGGTCTGGCTGGCCAGTGGCAGAGAAAGACGGAGAGTTGCAGCACGGGCGACTAGGCCGTCCTGCTGGGCTGCTGTGGCGGGAACTAGGTCAGCCTGCTGGAGAGGGGAGGGAACGGCCTGCGGCGAAGGGGAAAGGCCGAGCGGGGGAGCGGGCCACATGCTGGGCTAGTGAGGGGAGAGAGCAGGTGGGCCATGGAGGAGAAGTGGGCTGCTCGGGCCAAAAGCCGAGAAAGGGAGAAGAAGAAAATAAAATTCCTTTTCTATTTTCAAATCCATTTTCAAACCATTTCAAAAATATCTGAAATTATTTTGAATTTTGGACAAAACCACTCATCACAAAAAATAAGTATGCATCAGCATGAATGCACAAAAATGTTGCTAAGCCTTATGATAAATTTTAATTTAATGAAAATTTTTATTTTCTATGTTTTTATGAGCACAAAAATACCAAATTAAATCTTTTAACCCTATTTCAAAAATAGCAATTTTTAGGGTGTTACATCATTTGAAGAAGCCATAAAAAGCGCTCACTCATCAAAGTGGCTTAGCCATGGAAGATGAAATGAAATAAATGAAAACTAATGGTGTTTGGGACTTAGAAATAATTTCTAAAGGAGCCAAGATAGTAGGCTGTAAATGGGTCTACAAAACTAAACATGACTCCAAAGGGAATATAGAAAGGTTTAAAGCACGACTTGTGGCAAAAGGTTTCACGCAAAGAGAAGGCATAGATTACAATGAGATATTTTCTCCAGTCTCATATAAGATTTCTTTTAGAATCATAATGGCGCTTGTAGCACATTACGATTTAGAATTACATCAGATGGATGTAGAGACCGTGTTTCTAAATGGGGATCTAGAGGAAAATGTTTACATGGCACAACCAAAATGTTTTGTTGTGGAAGAAAAAGAACGTATGAGATGCCGCCTAAAGAAATCCATTTATGGATTGAAACAAGCTTCAAGACAGTGGTATTTGAAGTTTGATACTATAATAAGAAAGTTTGGGTTTCAAGAAAATGTAGAGGATAATTACGTTCATGGAAAGTTCAAAAATGGAAAATACATTTTCCTAGTCTTGTATATGGATGACATCTTGCTCGCTAGCAGTGATGTTCATCTACTACTAGAAACAAATAAGTTCTTGTCCTCGAAGTTTGATATGAAGGATCTTAGTGAAGCTTCGTTCGTCCTAGGAATAGAGATTCACCAGGATAGAGAAAATAGGGTTTTAGGATTATCACAAAAGGCATACTTAGAAAAGTTCTAAAGAAATATAGTATGCAAAATTGTAAGTCTTCACCTGCTCCCATAGTCAAGGGCGATAGATATGGAGAATTTCAATGTCATAGGAACCAATATGAGATCGATCAAATGAAAGCGGTTCCATATAGTTTAGCTGTCGAAAGTTTACAGTATGCTCAAGTGTGTACTCACCCTGACTTAGCATTTGTTACTGGGTTACTTGGCAGATATCCAAGTAATCTAGGAATAGAACACTAGAAATTAGTAAAGAAAGTTTTGCGTTACCTGTAAGGTACGAAGGGTCTCATGCTAACGTATAGAAGATCTGATTCCCTGCGCATAGAGGGATATACAGATTCTGATTATGTGGGAGATGACAGAAAGTCCACGTCAGGATACATATTCACTCTCACAGGAGGAGCTATATCGTGGAAAAGCTCCAATCAAACCATCACTACATCGTCCATAATGTATGCTAAGTTTGTAGCATGTTATGAGACCACAGGGCAGGTGAATTGGCTGAAGAAATTCATGTCTGGGTTAAAAGTGGTAGACGACATACATAAGCCACTCAAGTTATACTACGATAATAATCCAGCAGTATGTTATGCTCACAACAATAAGTCAAGTGGTGCTGCCAAACGCATTGACATAAAGTATTATGTTGTGAAAGATAAAGTCTGGGATCATATAATTAGTCTTGAGCATATAAGAACAGAAAATATGATCGTGGATCCGCTTACAAAAGGCTTACCACCCAGCGTGTTCAGAGAACACTTAGCCAGCATGGGTTTAAGGGAAAGCCTATGATTCCTGGACAATAAGGGCGTAGTTAAGAATCTGTTTCAAAACAGAGAGGTGCATTGTAGCTATTTAATCTAATAGCAACTGACCGTGACGATGAGGCACGCTCTACGCACTGATCTATGATGGAATGGAAACAAGATAAAGTAAGTAAGTTAAGTTTAAGTCATAAGATGAGATCAAAGGGGGAATGTTAAGTTGATCTCCACTAACTTGGCCCAATGGCCAATTGGGCCCTTGATCCGCACCCTAATCGGGGGCGCCCAACCGTTCCATGGTTGGTGGGCCTCCATCGCACAACGCCATAAAAAGAGAGGTGGGGGCCGAAGCACAAGGTACGAGAATCACCTACGCCACCAGACACCCCACCTACACCTCTAACCCTAAGCTAATCTAAGTGAGGGGCATTGCCAGCGACGGAAAGCACTGCCACCGTCAACGTCGCCACTGCACCGCCGCCTTTCACCACCATGCCTCGACCAAGTCTCCACCGAGCACCGTGATGGCCAGCTCATCTTCTACAAAGGCGGCTGATGGTTTGCCACCCGCATCCCTCTCTCTCTGTTTTGTTCACATTAGATCACGTTCTAGAGTTTGCTATTCATTCAAATGTCAGCATATATGCTAGATCTATGGCTAGTAATCCTGTTATGCACCTAACATTGTGCACTCCCTCCTCGTGGGTCATTGAATTGAATCATGCATTCGTGCTGCTACTGGCCGGTGGGAGGCAAAGGCAAGCGAAGCACATACATCCCCTAGGCCTCCAAAATCTCTGGAAAGTGCAGAGATGTTTTGGGTACCATAGACAAACCCAGTGCCAACTGCCAAGGTCTCCGAGCTCTCTGGAAACTCCAAACATTTTTAAATACCACAGGCGACCTAGTTGCCCAGGTCTCCAATGTTTAAGTTAAGGCACATCTACTATTGCCCATATGGCCCATGTGCATGTCTATATATACCTCTCCACTAATGGGGTGAGTGCTTATGTTCTCAAATCCCCAAGGTTAGTAATGTGGTAACAAAGCCATAGATTAGGGTTTGGGTTAGACTTCTCTAATTCACCCACAATCCATTTTTATTTTCCTTTGGGATCCATTCAGTTCACACGCAGCCTGCCTCTGTCCGTGCGGCCCGTTGCCGCGTCGTTCGCGCCATCCGTGCGTCCCTTCCCGCATCGTCCGTGCGTCGTCTTTGTCGCGCGGCCTGTCGCCGCGTTGTCCACATGTTCGGCTCTTCGCCACATAGTCCACACGGCCCTCCGCCCGTGTGGTCCTTGTCGCACTATCCTCGTGGCCCTTCATCATTCCGTCCGTTTAGTTCTTCATCGTGCCTCCATCACACTCCACACGGTTCTCTAGTTGACAAGTCCGAGGATGGCTCTGGGGCTGCTGAAGTCATGGCTTGGACAAATGATGATGGCTGAGTGATGAGTGCCATTGTGACTAGTATGAAGCCTGCTTTGATAATGAGTCTTGAGCACCATGAGACTGCGAAGGACATGTGGGACTATCTGTAGGGGTGATATATTTAGAATAGTGGCGCTCTTCCACTCACTTTGATGCGCAGCAGCAGCATGATATGTCTATTGAGGAGTATTACACCGCTTTTGATCGCGTGATGGGACCTTTTCTCTCTATGGTTCTGAAATGTGAGCAAGGGTGTTCATGTTGCTATGCTAAAAAGGACAAGTTCATTGAGAAATTCCTCATATATCAGTTTTATCATGGTTTGAGGTTTGATTTTGAGTCGATCCATAAAGAGTTGTTGAATGCTTCCACCACCCCATCTATTGCTGATGTATTATCTGCCTTGATTGCTGAAGAGACACGTCTTCGCTCTCTGTCACCTTCTATGGCAGCACCTCATAGTATTCTAGCAGCCACTCAGAAAAACACAGGGAAGGACAACAGCTCTTCTGAGCCTTGTGAGCATTGCAAGAAGACTTCTCACCGTTCAGAAAATTGTTTTGTTTGGTATCCAGAGAAGCTAGCTGTCATGCATGATGTGCCGCTCATGGTCGTGGCGCAGTTTCCACCCCTACAAGCTTCGTGTCTGTTGTTGTTGCCTCACCTGTTAGTGCTCCTTCCTCTTGGGTACTTGATTAGGAGCCTCTTTTCACATGTCATCAGATCAGTCAAAACTTTTTGCCCGCAAGCCAATTATCGATGGTGCCTCTATTCAGACAACAGATGGTACATCCTGTCACATTACTCATCAGGGTTCTATTTGCGCTTCTAATTTTTCTATACCTAAAGTCTCATTTGTACATTAGTTGTTCATGAATCTTCTTTCAGTCGGTCAAGTAAATGATCACAACTGTTTTGTTGGATTTGATGACTCATCTTGTTTTATTCAGGATCGTTACACCAAGATTGTACTTGGGACTGGCCATTGCCGTAGAGGTTCTCATAGCCTCTATGTTCTCGACACCTTGCACCTTCCTCACTCTACCGCCCATGTGTCATCCGCTGCATCATCATCCAGTACATCTCCATTGACTTTGTCCTTCGCCAAGTGGCATCATCGTCTTGGCCATTTATGCGAGTCTCATTTGTCCACCTTAATAAACAAAGGGTTGTTTAGGTTCTACATCCATTGAGTCTAGTTTTCAATTTAAGGGTTGCAAGCTTGGAAAACAGCTGCAACTCCCATATTCCACTAGTGATTCTCATTGGGCTAGACCTATTGATCTTATTCACTCTGATGTATGGGGTCCTGCACCTTTTGCTACTAAAGGTGGTCATAAATACCATGTCATTTTTGTTGATGATCATTCTCGATATATACTTGAATTTACTTTATGAAACATCGCTCTTAGTTGTGCACTATTTATCAAAAATTTGCTTGCATGGTTGTTGACGGTTAACATCAATAATAAACCATCAACATAACCTGCATCTATACTTAATTCCATCACCAAACATAGGTTTAGGGTTTAAATTAATAAATTTTATGAGTTTTGGTGAATCTGTGAATGCAGGACGATTTAATCAGAAAAACCATCAAGGAAGACCTATTCATCAAAGCAAATCACGTTTATCCATGATGGTACCAACTTGGGAAGACTCTAGAACACTCTAGAAGACTCCACCAAAGATCGAGCCAAGAGGCTACCAAGTGGGGCCGACCGGCCTAGTGGGTCCACCTGTCGGTCTCTCCTTAGTACGTTGGTTTCCCACCGCCTTAAAGATAAAATCTACACTGTTGTATCAAGTCGGTTTGATCCGAGGGCTCAGAATTGATGGTTTCCCCTATATATAGCAGCCCCTACCCCCTCCCTGAGGCCATCCTAAAACCCTAATTCATATCCTCATCTCAGGATTAGGGCATCAAGAGAAGATTATTCCTCTATATGATCTAGTCTTGTAAATAGTAATAGTGAGATAGAGAGTGAGGGAAGAATTTGAAGGAAGTACCAGCCTGTCGGTGCTACCTCTACAGCTTGTACTTTGATGGATCTAGGCTTCTTCAAGTCTACATCCAAGATACTTCTAGTAATTGATTTCTATTTAGAGTAAGTTTTGTGCTCTTTTGTTCATGGGTTCATAGTTCTTTTGAGTACTCTAGTTCTTGCTAGCTGGATTAGAGTAGTAATCATTAACATAAGCGTGGTGCTTAGGCTATCAGCTACCTATGTTTGCTCCTGCTCCTTGGTTGTGTGGTAGTAGTGGGTGGTGACAGCCCCATCTATCCTCCGTAGTCCACTCCGAATTGAGCATGTTCTCTAATTAGTAGGATCATAGTCGTGTCAGTAGAGTTAACTATTAGCGGTGCTTTACCGTCTAAGTAGCGTCCCGAAGTAAACACTAGAATCATAAGCATTGCTTTGCATAGGGTCATAACCATAGGAATCCTCTCTACTCATACCTTATACCTTGATTGCTATCCCTGGATAAACCATAAATAGACAACACACACGTTTTCCCGTGGATACAATACTCGATAATACTCTAGGTGAAAACTAGTTTGATACCCGTGCGCTTGTGGATTTTGTCTCTGTGTGCCACCACAGGTGTCAACAAGTTTTCTAGCACCATTGCCGGGGAAACGATTGCTATGATTTCGTCGAACCAGGTTTGTCCTTGTATCTTTTATTTTTAAGCATGGATAACATTACGTCTATTAATCAATTCGCTGCTCCCACGGGCGCACAACTAGAGCCACAAGAATCATCGAAACCTATCCTTACACCTGGCTATGAATTGCATCCGTGTTTAATAAACATGGTCTAGAAATAATCGTTCTCAGGAGAAGGCGATGAAAACCCATATACCCACCTATGAGAGTTTGAGCAAACTTGTGTACGAGGAGATTGGGAAGCCTTATGTTTTAGCTTTTGCTTATCTTTCTTTCCCATCTCTGGAGTGGTTAGCCTTCGAAAAGAGGTTCTATCTTTCAAACAAAAAGCAAAAGAATATCTTGGTGTGGCACGGGCGTGTTTTAATGACCTAGTCAATTTTGGCCCTGACCTTACCATTAAAGACCCTATGCTTCTACAACACTTTTATATGGGTCTTAGTGAGGAGATCCATAGTTTCTTGATACAGCTTTCAAAGGTGCCTTCTTACATTGTTCCGCTAGTGAAGGGAGAAAAATCCTAGAAAACACCCCCTACACCAGCGTTTGTGATGATGGCCCAGAAGACGTAGTTGAGAAAACTCCAGAGGAAGAACCTATGATAGTTGAGCTTGAACCTTTAGCTACTCCACTTGAAGCCTCAACTGTCCTCCAAGTTCCTGAACCACCGAAGGAGGAAGAAATTCCTCCTTTGGAAAATATGTTTGAATTCGAGGAAGATCTTTTCTCCGACTTTGGAAACACCTCAAATTATTATGCAATAAGGAAATCTTCGGCATCATCAGCACCTAACCAGCATCTTCCTAACCCAACCGAAGAGAAGTTCCTTAAAAAGATTGTGAAGGAGTTGACAACAATTGTAAGCAATGAGTGGTTGGGAGAATCCAAGCTTTCTCCTAAAGTTATTCGTTTAGATTCTCCCTCTACCTCCATTCATTGTCAGATTCATAAAACCTCCTTCGATGCTTTTTATAATCCGGTTGTAGGAGTAAATCTTATGCCTAAATTTTTTGCACACACCCTTCGTGAAAATATGCAATTAACTCCAACAACCACACTCTTAAAAAAGTCTCTCAGGGCAAATCCTTCCTAGTGAAGGGATTTTTCACCTTATCCCTATCAAAGTAGACGAAACCAAGGTGTGTCTTAGTTTTTATGTTTTCAATATTTGGGAGTTCAATCTTTTGATAGGGCATCCAATAGAGAGACTCCTACATGAAGGAAAAAAGGGGTGTATCAATGTAAGTCTCAAGAAAAGCATAAACCTTTCTTTTCCCATCACTCGCTAAATACATGTTAAGATAGAGTTGAGTCCCAAGCAAGATCTAGTGGAGGAGATTATGGCAGCTTCTCTTCTAGAAGCTTCTGATAAACATCTCAAAGAAGATGCCCAGGATTTTATCCAAGACAAAGAAAAACCACGAGATCCTTTCCCTCTATATGGAACTCAAGAGCCGCTAAACCCCCCATTGTGCTTAAACTCCTTCCTTTAGGTTTGAAATACGCTTTTCTAAACAATGATAGGGAGTCACCTGTGATTATTAGCGATAAACTCTCTGAGGACGAGACCCTTCGGTTCTTTACCATTTTAGAAAAGCATCGCTCTGCTTTCGGCTACTCACTCGAAAACCTCAAGGGGATTTGTCCTGCCCTTTGCACCCATCGCATTCCCATAGATCTAGCATATTCACCTTCTAGGGAGCCCTAACGTAGGCTTAATAATGCAATGAGAGAAGTTATTAAGAAAGAGGTTTTGAAACTTTTGCATGCAGGGATAATCTATCCTATGCCATATAGTGAGTGGGTAAGCCCGGTACAAGTTGTACCAAAGAAAGGGGACATGACAGTGGTAAAAATGAAAAAGATGAATTAATCCCACAACGAATAGTCATAGGATGGCGGATGTGCATTGATTACCAAAAACTTAACAAGGCAACAAGGAAAGATCACTTCCCCTTACCCTTCATCGATGAGATGTTGAAACGACTTGCAAAGCATTCTTTCTTCTGTTTCCTTGATGGGTGTTCGGGTTATCATCAAATCCTGATCCATCCTAATCACCAAAGCAAAACTACTTTTACTTGTCCCTATGGAACATATGCCTATCGCAAGATGTCTTTCGGATGTGGAACACTCCAGCTTCGTTCCAAAGGTGCATGATGTCTATTTTTTCTGATATGATAGAAGAAATCATGGAAGTTTTTATGGATAATTTTTCTGTTTTTGGAAAAACTTTCAATGATTGCTTAGAAAATTTACACAGAGTTTTGCAAAGATGTGAGGAAAAGCAGTTAGTCCTTAATTGGAAAAAATGTTATTTCATGGTTAGAGAAGGCATAGTGCTTGGACACTTGGTGTATGAACGTGGGATTGAGGTAGACTGAGCTAAGATGGAAGTAATAGAACAACTACCTCTTCCAATAAATGTCAAAGGGGTATGAAGTTTTCTTGGTCATGCGGGGTTCTATCGCTGTTTTATAAAAGATTTTTCTCATGTTGCTAGACCCCTTACAAATTTATTAGCCAAGGATGCTCCCTTTGAGTTTGATGATGAATGTTTAAATGCTTTTCAAATTCTTAAGAAAAGACTCATCTCTACACCAATTATCTAACCCCCTGATTGGTTGCTACCTTTTGAAATCATGTGTGATGCTAGTGATTATGCTGTGGGGGTAGTTTTTGGTCAAACGAAAGATAGAAAGCATCATGCAATTTCTTATGCTAGTAAATCTCTATCAGGACCTCAACTTAATTATGCAACAACTGAAAAAGAGCTCTTTACTGTTGTTTTTGCAATCGACAAGTTTAGATCTTACTTAGTGATTGGTTGCTACCTTTTGAAATCATGTGTGATGCTAGTGATTATGCTGTGGGGGCAGTTTAGGGTCAAACGAAAGATAAAAAGCATCATACAATTTCTTATGCTAGTAAAACTCTGTTAGGACCTCAACTTAATTATGCAACAACTGAAAAAGAGTTCCTAGCTGTTGTTTTTGCAATCGACAAGTTTAGATCTTACTTAGTAGGAGCAAAGGTTATTGTTTACACTGATCATGCTACTCTTAAATATCTCCTTACTAAGAAAGATGCTAAGCCTTGGCTTAACATAGACTTAGGGGTTTTAACTCACAAATTCTACGAGTTTTGGTGAATCTATATTTTCAGCAGGATTTAATCAGAAAACCACCAAGGAGGACCTATTGGTCAAAGGAAATCACGTAATTCCGTAGCGTAATCAATGTGGGAAGACTCTAGGAGGCTCTCCACCAAAGCAGGACACATGTCACTGACATGTGGGGCTGGTCGGCCCCACATGTAGGCCACCCAGTGCCTGTGGGTCCCACCTATCAGCCTCATTGCTAAGTCAGTTCTCCACCGCCTCCTAGGATGCATCTACACCATTTATTCAAGCTGGTTTGATCCAAGGGTTCAGGATTGATGCTCCGGCCTATATATACCAGCCTGCACCCCCTCTCTAGGGCATGCCTCCTTTGATAATGAGAACTGGGAAGCCAGAAACCCTAATTCATATGTCCACAGGATCAGAGCTAGCAATCAAGAAAAGATTAGTCCTCTATAGGATTTAGTCTTGTATTAGAGATAGAGAGATAGAGTGAGAGGGAAGAGTTTCAGAGAAGTCCTGGTCTATCGGTGCTCTCTCTCTACTGCTTGTACCCTAGCGGAATCATGTTCTTCTTGAGCTTGCTTCTGAGATTTCTCTGATAATCGACTTCTAATTCAAGTAAGCATCTTGTTCATATTGTTCTTCAGGTTTACGACTCTCTTTTAAGTACTTTAATCTTTGTAACTCCTAGGTTAAAGTAGTATTCATAGTGTAAGTGTGGTGCTTAGACTTGGTTACTCATGGATATACCCTATTTTCTAGATCAGTGGTAGCTCGCGAGGGTGACATTTATAGCCTCATTGAATCCTCTGTAGTCCATCTCCCATTAGTAGGCCTAGCAGGACATTGTTACTATAAGAGACATACTCTGCTTGTGTTTTCTCTAGTAATATCCCTAAAATTGAACAATAGAAGACAAAGCTTACCGAAGTTAGAACTAGAAGACCTTAGCAGTCTCCTCTACGCTCCTATTATCTAGTCTTGACTGTGAAGTTGGGATAAGTTAGATTTGGTTATTCTCACATGTTTCCTCGAGTTTGATATAAAACTGGGTACTCCCGGTGAAATGCTACATTGGTATAATATCTGTGCGTTTGCGGATTATTCTGTGTACATTAATTTATACCAACACCTATGAAGCATGAACTTACTAAGCATATTGGTGTCGATGCTTTCTTTACTCAGTCTTATTGTAACCAGCATACCATTGCTCTTCAGTATGTGTCATCCAAGCAGCAATTGTCCGACTTCTTCACTAAAGCACAGACTCGAGAGCAACATCGGCTTCACTTGCTCAAACTCAATACTTCAGATCCTCCACTTCTGTCTTGAGTTTGAAGGGGGGTGTTAAGTGAAGGCACATCTACTATTGGCCCATATGGCCCATATGAGTGTCTATATATACCTCTCGACTAATGGAGTGAGTGCTTATCTTCTTAGATCCCCAAGGTTAGTAAAATCCAAAACTCTCTATGCATTGCCTACTGCTAGGAGCCACACACCATATTAACATATACTGTAGTAGTAACTATATATACAAAGAGTCATTAGCACAGACAATAATAGGAGACTACATATTGCAAATGGATTTCATAACTTAACGAAGCATGCAGCAGCACATGGGCTTTGGCACACAATGAGACTCATCAGCTTAGAAAATACAAACCCAACACTTTTGTAAGAGAGAATGTGTCATTGAAATATCCCATCCACCTTCAAATGTAGGAGAACGCAATTCCATATATCTAGTGGAACATTGCAAAGTTGCATTGGGCAAACTAAGACTGACAAAAGACAGCTAAACAAAAGAAAAACACAGTTCATATCTAAACTTTTAAGCAACTAGCCCATCCAACTATAATAGTTTGATAGCATGGTGCACATAGGGAATGATCTAGATATCTTTTGCTTCATCATTAGGTCCAACTGACAGAATAAACTGGATATCTTTTGCTTCATCATCAGGTCCAAGTGACAGATCATCAGCATTTTGAACTTCATCGACCCTGCTTGAGAACAGATTGAACACTGTCAGTGTTCTATCTTAATATGCTTAGGAGAAGACTTAGAAAAGGTAGCATATTTTATTAATTCTATAGCAATATGGAGTAGCTTAGAAATTGCAAAAGTCATGGGAATGAGATAAAAAATTTGCACCTTTTGTCATTGCCACCTCCATTCTTGTATGTTGAGCTACCCTGATGAAATGAGACAAAGCTCAAGGGGATAAACTCATGGAACTTGGATGATGATCTCTTTCACTTGCTATTTGTAAACTCATGGAACTTGGATGATGATCTCTTTCACTTGCTATTTGTAAGAAGCACAGTAAACACATCTGGGATCCAGAACAACTTTTTGGGTTATTGTTGCGGTATTATTGCGTCAAAATAGATCAAAAAGTTTTCATTGGGGGCCCTTTGGTTTGAAATCGGGGAAATTAGTATTGATCACGTCAATGGTATAAAAAGAATACCCCTCCTTCCTAACTCTCCTCACAACATAGTCACCAAATAAATACTTGATATCTTTGTTGCAATCCACCCTTGACTGCAAATCAAACATCACAATATGGACCCTCATAGGACGCAATGCAGAAGTGATGTGCCATAGCACATCAATCTTGTGCCCCTCATCTACCTCCACATAACAAGCATTCTCAAACTGTAGATCAAGAGGGCTTGATGTTTTTTATGTAAACTACTGGCAACGGTTGACTTCTAAATGAACGTAAATACAAGATTTTCTGAATATAAAGTGTACAGTCTTGCCAACAAGAGACCGAATCTCCAAAGCCTCCTCATTGGCGAACATGTTATGACATCTTGCTTCTCTCATGACTCTATCAACGAAAAACATCTTCTCCTGACTTTCCCATCTTGGCAAAAGCTTATCAAAGTACTTCCTCATGTACTTCAACAACCTGTTTAGATGTGTAGCTAAACTACTATCATTCGGGTCTCTAGGCAGAAGCCCACACAATATGCGAAACACGAGCTTTCTATCCGAGCAACCTAGAAAGAAGGACTCGTGGAGGCCCAACCTTATTCCATCTTTCAGAAGTATGCACATAGCTATGACCTCTGCCATGTTTGATGTTTTACAGCCAAACTCTTTAACTAAAATGGATGACAATACTTGATCCGTGTGGTTCCAAACAGCAGAACAAGCCATAACTATTCCATCTTTCTTAGCACCTTTGTCAGCACCATTGTTAGGTCCAGCACCTTTGCCAGGCACTACTACATTCAGACCTATCATAGCCATGTCATAACCCCCCATCATAGCCGAATTTTGGCCTCGACAGTATTCACTCGACAGTGATAGTCGAAGCCATCATGGACGACTAGGAACCAACTGCGTCAAATCTCAACACCGCCGCATTGGAAAATGATCCACCTGTGTTGAGGCTATCATCACCGCTGTGTGGGCACATCAATCGCCTGTGTAGTGGTCACCAACACCGTCGCCTTGTACTTTGACCCAACTGTCTACGGTGCGGGTTCACTGTCGTTTCGACGGCCGAGATGTCTGTGTAGAGGTAAACATCACCGTCGCTTTAGCGTATGAACCGTTAGTACAAAGGTCATGGTCACCATCACCTTGCACACCATGTCATCATCTTCCCGCTGGTTTGCGATCCCATACACAAGCTCGTATTTACTTTCATATATATTGTGCTTGTGTAGTTGCTCTTATAATTAGTTAGCTTGTGTAGCTTGCTAGTTACCTTCTTGCTTGTGTAGCATAGAAGTAGCTCTCTTGCGTGACTAATTGGCTTGAGTAGCCTTGATAGTAACTTTGCTTAGTTTGTGTAGCTAAGTGATTTGAGCTCTCTAATTTGGCTTGTGTAGCCTTGTTAGTGAGTATTGCTAGTGAGCTTAGGAGCTTTTGTGCTTTTGCTTGCTAGTTTGTGTAGGAGCTTCCCCGGTTGCCAAAGTACTAGTTGCATAGGTTTGTGTGACCTTGCTACTAGAATTGTTTAGGTGAGCTCTAGCTAGCCCGGCACCTTTGTTGCCTAATTAGGATCTTTTTAAGGTGTTTGAGAACTTAGATAGAGGGGTGTAGTCTTGGCTAGATTAATAGTTTTAATCCGTATTTGTTTCGGTTAGCTGGCACAATTAATTTTAGAAATGACTATTCACTCCCCTCTATCCGCCATCTCGACCCTACACGATGGCGGTGCTGGCTGGCAAGGGGTCCGATTTCTTGGCCGAACGTTCGTACTAGAGGGTTCCTTGGGCGAAAGCCTTGGTGGCAGCGACGTTGATGGGAGCCGCTTTCCCTATTAGGGGCGTCATGTTTCCCCTCTAGTATTGTCATGCAAGGGTGAAAACCCGATCCACTTTGGATGTGCGACGAAGGTGCCATTGGCGTCGCTCCCTTCCTAATGGCGTCGCGTTTGGATTATCGTCGCGACTTCGATGCCCCCTTCGACGGCTGCTCTTTGCTTCTCAGCGCCTGGTTGACGCGTAGGGGCGGGTATTGGAACGTGAAGTCAGAGCTGCTGCGTCGGGGACGTGGCTCGGCAACGATGACACACGGCTTGTCCCCCCTCCCCCCTCATCGTAGGCTGGGGCTCTAGTGGGGGTCTGCAACCACTGGGGGCAACGCGTGGGTTCATAATTGGAAGTAGGAGATGCTCTTCGTGTGTGTGTGGGGGGGGGGGGGATTAAGCTTAGCAACATTGATGGTTGGGGCAGTTTGCTTGGCTCGTGGGTGCCTTACTATGGGATGTCGGAGTTGCTAGCAGTTTTGCTTCCATGCTCAACAAAGATAACCCATGGCAGCGTGTCGTGTTTGTACTCAGTCATGCTGCGTCGGTTGGCTAGCCCCTCGGGTGCCCTGTGTGGCATCTCGTCTAGCTAGCCTTCTTGTACACAAATTTTTTCGTCTTAATTAAGTGTAGAGCTCCTTTCTTTGTTTTAAAAAAAATATTTCCATTTTGGTGCAATGTAAGCGCATTCATCATGCAACTATGGCCCCGTTCGGCTTGCTGAAACTTGGCTGAAAAACACTGTTTTGGTTGAATTATTGTGAGAGAAAAATACTGTTCCGACTGAAAAAACAAATTGAATAGTGTGGATTATAAGATAAGCCAAACAGGGCCTATATATGTTTGTATGGTGAGGTCTTCTAGCCTCGGACTGATAACATGGCGCCTAGGACTTGCAAGATAATACGGCCCCAATCAATGGCGGAGCTAAGATTCTACCTAGGGTATTTTAAGAACAATTTTCTCCATAACAGCAAGAACTAAAAGCACCAGTAGAACTAAACATTTTAGTATATGCAATACATATTCATTTTGTTATAGAAAACATATGTATTAATTCCTTAAAAGTACCGCTGTCGCCGCCCTGGCCTCAGTAATGTGCATCTCTGATTTGTGTCTGTGTGTGTGTCTATATATATATATATATATATATATATATATATATATATATATATATATATATATATATATATATATATATATATATATATATATATATATATATATATATTTGTATTATTGCTCTGCATCCTAACATAAACACGGCAAGCAGCTGCTTTCACATGGTCTCTGATGGAAGGGAGAAGGAGAATTAAGCAGCGGCTGCGGGTCGTCATCATTTGTATATATCATCAACAGTGGTATCGTGTGGTCTAGCTGCTAGGTACGGTGCGTGAGTGATGCTAGAGCTAGCCGATGCGTATGTTGCAGCAGCCAGCAGCTGCAGTGCAAGAGATCGTTGAGCCCCATCCGGTCCATGATCCGGTCATCAAAGTGCATGGCAGACGAGGTAGTAGTGGTGATGGGCAGCCGGGCACGTCATCCAGCACCAGCAGGCAGCTAGGCCGAGGCGAGGCAGAGGATGCAGAGGCGTAGTGGTGGTTGATTGCAGCTGGGCAGCTGCCTGCACAACGGAGAAGAAAGCGAGCGGATGCGTAGCACCGAAGTGGGTGTCTGGTTCGGGGAAGGCTTGTGGCGCGGGATCAGGTGCTGCCCTCCCAAACTCGGCAACTCGACTTCGACCGCCCGTTCGTCACTCTCCATTGGCCCAGTGCCTGCCTGCCTGCCTGCTGGCCCATACTGTTGTACCTCTCTCTCTCTCTCTCTCCACCTTTTAGCTTATCATCACAAAAACAAAACAAAAAATCTTTTGACATCTTCAGTCCTCTCTCTCTCTGTCCTCCACGCACCCTGATCCATCAACAAGTGACAGTAAGTAGTATGTGACCTTCCACTGTTCCAAATGCTAATGGAAATATGTGTGGTATATGGCTAAGCATGTACTGCTATACATTGCTTAAAGCGCAAGTACGTGTTTTAATCTTCAAATTAATTTGTGGCTATATAAACACAACACTAGAATAATGCAGTACCGTACCGTACCAAGCAATGCAATACGGTCCACAGAACAAGTTTATTCCTTTCTTCAACATAAACACTTCCCCTCCCTCTACTATAAACAACGTCACTTTGACCAATCAAATCAAAATAAATCATGCATAAAAAATGCTCCAGGCAAATCAATTTCTAGAGCTGTCTTTAAGTTTGGCCAAATTTATAGAAAAGAGCAAGCTGCTCAAGCTCGGGATAGTTTGACTGATTTATTTTGTTCTAAGCGGGGATCGGATGCATGCATCAGAAGAGTGTTCTAGAGGTCAAGTTAAACTCCAAGCTACTTCTCTCTATTCCAAATTATAGTAGACTTAAACTTTGACTAAGTCAAACTTATATAACTTTGACCAAGTTTTTAGAAGAAAAAAAAGACGTGTTACACTACCACAGTCCCGAATTGCCTTGAGTGCCAAAAACCGCCAAGGAAAGGGGGTAAACCGCCAAGGAAATGATACTTGGCCACAAACCGTCAAACAAATTCACTCAAGGATAGAAAACAAAGAAAATTAGTTTCCTTGGCGGTTTTGGCACTCAAGGATTATTTCCTTAGAGGCCGGCCGCCAAGGAAACTAGGGTCATACTTAATTTGTTGAATGGCCAAGAAAATGTTGCAGCCGCCAAGGAAATATTTTTTCTTGACTTTTTCAACTGAAATCATTTACTACTTCAAAATGTTGTTTGAAGTTGCTATTTATTGAAATTCAAATTTTGAATTGATAGAACAAAATCACATGAAAAAATGACAAACATAATAGCTGTAAGAACATAATAAATTGATAGAGCATGATTTTAGAAAATTTTAGGAAAAATCATCAAATTTGAAGTTGGGATGAGGGAGAAAGACTAGTTACAAGTTTTCGCCAGAGATTAAAAAAAAGAAATAAGAGTTCTTCAATAATTTACAAATTGAATTTCAAACAACATTTTGAAGTAGCAAATGATTTCAAATGGAAAAGTTGTAAACAACAAAGTTCTATAACTTTTTGAGATGTACAACTTTTATATTGATCATTTCTCCATCCAAGACCGTTTTAAAAAATTTGAATTTTATTACTTAATTTTTACAATCATTCTACATTTGCTTGAGAAATAAAATGACCAATAAAAAATAATAAAAAAAGCAACAGGAACGTCATGAATTGATAGAGCATGATTTTAGAAACATTTAGCAAAAAGAATCACCACATTTGGAGTTAGCATGAGAGAGAAAGACTAGTTATAAAATTTCGCTGCAGATTAAAAGGAGAAAACAATTGTTCATGTAGCACTCAGGAAAGACTAGTTACAAGCAAATTCCTTGGAGGTTTTGCGACAACACTCAAGAAAAAGTATAATTTCCTTGGGTGTTTCTATAAGCAGCCAACGAAGTGACAATTTTCTTGGTGGTTCATAACAACACTTAAGCAAATGGTAATTTTTCTTGGCGGAAACGACTAACACTCAAGGATGGAGGAGTTTGACTTTTGACACAACCAAAGTAAAAACTATAATTTTCAACCAAAGTACTCCCTCCATCCCAAATTATGTCATTCTAAGAATCTTGGAGAGTCAAAGTATCTCAAGTTTGACCAAATTTATATGATAAGATAATAACATTTATAATTCCAACTAAGTATCATTAGATTGTTCATCAATTATATTTTCATAGTATACCTATTTAATGTCATAAATCATTACAATTATCTCTATAATTTTGGTCAAACTTGAGATGCTTTGACTCTCCAAGATTCTTGGAATGTCTTATAATTTGGAATGGAGGGAGTAGCTTTTAACCACCACAGCGCCCAATCTGAATGCTTGAAGCATAATGAGCATGGGCGGAATTGTTCTCCTCCATGGCTCCATCCTACCCCACCAGCATTAGCACAAGATCAGCAAGCAGGGGGCAGTCAAATCTCTGTGCATCAGATGTTGCATGCAATAACTGCATCTGCGTGAGTTGTAATGAGTAGCAACAGGGTTTGCGTTGCATATTCATGCATGTGACTGCTACCTTGCACAAGAACTCTCCATGTTTTATTTTGCAGCTCATCCTCATAAGATGAGAGGCGCTGGCTGCTCTGCTGCTGTACCAGTGCTTTTCATGCATGCATGTGTGCAATGCTAGGCAATTGGGACTTGGAAGACTACCATACATACATGGCATGTATAGCACACATATCATGGATAGATGTAACAGAATAAAATCCATCATCATGGCTTCTCATATGTGCAATTGTGCATACATAGCACATGCCAAAGGATACAACCAAAAAGTACTAGTAGTATAGTATATGCTAAATGGTTGTATAGTTTTCTGTGTATGTTTCATGATGCATCAACACCTTTTTTTTAAGAGATCAACACCTTTTATTTCTGCCACCAATAAGGAAACTCCAAATCTGCCTGTTAAAAACACGGCAAGTTCCCATCATCATATAATTTAACTAAATTTGACCATATATATACGGCTGATTATATATACCGTACCACCGTTTGTTAGCTAGTTACAATTGTTGCCTCTATCTATGCTGAAAACATGCATGTTTATATATGTAACAGCGCGTACATGTGATAACAACGGGAATAACAAGCATCCATATCCATCTAAACTTGCTTCTTGCACATTTCGGCGCTACGCTAACACTGGAATTACCATGCATGGCATGACCAAAACGCAAATAAACTGCAGATTTTGCTGCCCTAGATATATATACAACGGCCGGAACGGAACGGGTTTCTTATATTCAGTTTATATATACTGATCGAACTGCGCATTACCAGTTCTTGGAGACACAAAACACACGGATAGAAAAAAAGGAGAGGCCATAAACAAAAACGCTTTAAGAATATATGTAAAGATGTCTAAATGGCTATATATGGTTAAGCAAGATAGCAGGCGCTGGTCATCAGTGGTATTGGCCTTTTGCCCCTGCTGTGCCATCTCTCTCGCTCCTCTCTCCTCTTTTTCTCTCCTGCTGCAGCTTCGCTTCTGATCCCATCCCACTCCCACCCTTTCTTTCCGTTGCGCGCATTGCCTGTGGCCTGGCCAGCCTGCTATTAAACCACTTTACCCCCCTCACGCTGGACGACGCAGAAGGGAGGGATCGGAGGAACCAAAGTAAGAGTAGAGCTCCCTTTCCTAGCTTGCTTGCAAGTCCAAGAAACTAGCAGAGAGGAACAAGGTAGAGTAGTATCGCTTTTCCATCTAGGTTATCTCTTTACATGCTAAAAATTCCAGCCGTATTTCTTTCTGCATCAGTTCTGTGATACATCTTGTGATCCGGTATGTAGTTTCAGCTAGCCCATCGAGATCGATCTCGTCGTTTGTACTTTCTCCCTTTGAGGAAAGAACTCCCCTTTTCTGTGCTTCGAGTTCTTGGAACGAAAACCATGCCGGCTTCTGCTGACTACTTGGATGATGCTTCTTTGTTTACACTTGATTTCCGTTTTTCCTGCTTTCTAGCTCTATGTATGCATCTGTGCTGTCTTTCCCTGCGTTACTAAGCTTTGGAAGGTTTCAACTTTTTGCTTCTGATGAGAGATTTCTCCCTCCTAGTAGCAGCTCGATGACTAGATCTTTGATCTTTTATACATGGGGGAGGAAAAGAAAAAGGCAAGACGCTATATATGCAGTTGCAGCACACATATATATCCGGCTCCCGGCTGCTTCTTGCTTTTGTGATGATAATTCAACTTGCCCTGATTATATTCTTGCCTACCTAGAATTGTCTAAAGTTTGTTTGCAAGATTTTGTTGCTTCTTTTCGCATCTGATCCTTTATCTCCTTCTGAGCGATCCACGAGTTCTTCCAGTTGAAGAAGCTGGAAGAAGATGAGCTTTCTCTTCAAGGAAAAAGAAGCAGCTCCTTATTGTTGTCCATCTATTGCTGGTTTGTTGTTGTTTCGTGTTTGTTTTAGCTTCTTTTCCCCATCTATATTTCCCGCCGAACTGAACAAACGAACTCGTAGATCTTGTGTTCTTGTGGCTGGTTTCGTTTACATGATCGTCTTAGCTTGCCCAGCATCTGTGTTCTTTTCCGGTTCGAGAGAAACTTAACTGATCGAGTCTGCCAGGCATCGATCTGTCCAGTCGTGAACATCCGCTTTTTCGTATATATCTTCAGTTTCTGTCCATTTGTCAAATTATGGAAAATTTGTCATCTTTGCGTGTATTCTCTTCTGTCATTTTTGTCGCCTCGGGCGGATTAATTCTTGAATCGATCCGTGTTCCTTTTCCTAGTGTACTACTGTGGCTAGATCTTTCAAGCTAGTTCCTCGGTCCCTTGATCTGCTTCAGATCGAGTTCAGATAATAATATATATACAACTTGAATTCTCTTGCTCTCATGAGAAAAATAAACTTGCTGGCTGCTTTCAGCTGAGATCTCCGGCCAGCATGGGGAGGGGAAGGATTGAGATCAAGAGGATCGAGAACAACACGAGCCGGCAGGTCACCTTCTGCAAGCGCCGCAATGGGCTCCTCAAAAAGGCGTACGAGCTCTCTGTCCTGTGCGACGCTGAGGTGGCGCTCATCGTCTTCTCCAGCCGCGGCCGCCTCTACGAGTACGCCAACAACAGGTGCGTGAGGTGCTGCGGATCTTGCATCTCGGGCTCTAGGCAGCCTGGTGAATGCTTGATTCTTTTTTTAGCATGTCAATGCATGCTCAAGTTGATCGACTTGCTGACTGTTGCCTCATGTCTACTGGAGATGAGTAATCAGCAGAAAAATCAAATCTGATTCATTGGTAGTGCAGTGGCGCTCGTGGGATCGTAGGATTTAGTTCTTCCTTGGTAGTTCATGAATAAATTGATTAGTAAGGATTTCTCTAAGATATACACATTTTAGTTTTTTTTTGGTTCATTCATACATGTGTGAAGATGTCTTATGTGATCAGTGATCAGATCATCCATATTTAGGAATAATGTTTTCAAAATTATGTGATCGACTGGAAGGGCACAGCGTTCATCATATATATAGTAATATACCCACTGACAACCATTTTATTACAATGCAAAGTCACCAAAAAACTAGCACATGCATATATAATCTTACTGGATTTTTCATCTGTGCGTTAGCTAATATAAAGTTGATTATTATGATTGTGCCACTTCTTACCATCCATGCATCAAATGTTATAATGGTTTATCTTGTTGACCTACCACTTTTTATAAAATTGGTAATTATATTTTGTCCTGTTATATCTTGTTTGTGCATACACACAAGGACTTGATTGACCGTGTACCCGTGTATTCACGCATCAATTGGAACTGTGCAAACTAAAGTTCCTTTCATGCATTATTTACTATTCAAATGCTTGTTATTTACATTTTAATTTTAGAACTGAGTTTTGAGTCAGATTTGTGTTTTTAGTCAGATTTGTTTTGTAAACTCTCTCCAGTTGTTTGATGTGTTGTGTAATAAATTGGTCTCATTCCTCGATCTTCCTAGAGGATAAAACCAGATATTTAATTTTCATGATCTAAAAAAATGTTATTTACATTTTCAGAGCTAAAGCATCCATGCTCTCTAGTTTAATCTGTCTCTCATTTATCACACCTTTGGTTCAATCCGATTGGCAAGAATGCATTTTGCCTAGATGAAAAAGTTTGTCCACACGTCTTCTGCCCTGTCAAATGCCTTTACATGCTCCTCGGTCTCTCACACACACAGAACACCAAAAATAAGGATATGTCATATCCCCAGCAGGTCTCCCTGTTATACTTTGTCGACGTTGCAACGTACACAGTACTGACCTGACCCTAAACTTCCTGCTACAGAACGTACACGCCTCACCTCGTCGATCTGCAAACTTGCACGGTCTTACAAACTCACCCTTCCTCCCATATTCGCGGTGTTTGCTCTCCCTTCTCTGATGCAAAGTGTCAATCAACAACAAATGCACACGATGCTCCATTCCTCTCCTGTGCTTCATTCTGCCAAGCAAGCAAGCTTTTCAACAGCAGAAGCAATGATGATAGCTCAGCTGCATGCATTTTATTCTTTGCACAAATTTGCACCGGGACACTTGTTCACATGCATTGACTGATGGGTACACGTTTCATATACACATGTAAATTTCACTTCACAATTAATGGCTTTCACCAGTTTCGTGTTACTGTTACTGCTGTGGTCTTTTGTCTTGTGAACATATATATATGCCTTGTTATTTATCAGTGTGCAAGAGCACAGATGGAAGCTGCATTGTCACTTCAGTATACTCTGACACCATGCCTTTTGCTTTGTTCAATTTCCATTGATTGATCTGGTTGGCTGCAGTGTGAAGGCTACGATTGAGAGGTACAAGAAGGCACACACCGTTGGCTCTTCCTCTGGGCCCCCGCTCTTAGAGCACAATGCCCAGGTAATAATAATACCAACTCATGCCAGCTATATATACCTTACTGTTCTTACATTAAAATATATATGGTGGTCATTTTATGATTTACAACTGTTTTCCATACACGTACTGAAGCCAACCATATAGGTATGTATTGAGAGTTTGCATAAGATTCTTCTGAAAGTAACTTTGACATTAGTATACTAGGCTGTATCCTGTATGTAGTGCATGCTATATAGACATATAGTGCATGAGTAGATTAAACATGTGTGCAGCTAGCATGTCCTGATGTATTTACTAAATCTACATTTTTTTATGATCATGCTGAGCCTGCCTGCTTGTGTCAGAACAAACAGTGAAATATGATAGAATGAAAAGGAAATTTCTAAAAGTGAAATACACCTGAAACAAAGTATTGTCAGACCCCTCTGGTTACTGTCTGGAACTGAATATTCCTTTTACTTAATTTGGCCTTGGCCCTTAATTGGATAATGTACAAATTATGAGATCCGTCTGACCCTTTCCTCCAACTCTTTGTTTTATCTGCTGAAGCAATTCTACCAGCAAGAATCCGCAAAACTGCGCAACCAAATCCAGATGCTGCAAAACACTAACAGGTAGAGGAGCCTTACTTGCGCAGTCTTCACAGTATTTACTTTCTATATGCTACTGATAAGAGGATTATTGTAATAAGTGACTCAAAGTACGCACTGCCTGTATTTTGATTTTTTTTTCTCCCTTGTGAAGGCACTTGGTTGGTGATTCTGTGGGAAACCTGTCACTCAAGGAGCTCAAGCAGCTGGAGAGCCGCCTTGAGAAAGGCATCTCTAAGGTCAGGGCCAGGAAGGTAAGAAATGTATAACATTAGCCAAACCATCTTCAAGCAAACTGATATTTAATCCTTCATATAGTACACAATCTGACCATTAATTCCTTCCCAAAAGATGGTTCTGTTTCAATAATTCTTCAAGTTCTGATGTAATGTGAGTTTTTTAGGCAAATTTAATTGTGAGTTCGTGGTGGCTAAGTTGTTGTTAGACTCTTATTGCTGAATTAATTTATTTCAGAATGAGCTGCTGGCTGCGGAGATCAATTACATGGCCAAAAGGGTAACATATACATGTCACCTACATAAACCTCAGCTGTCATTCATTTTAGCTAATCGGGTTTGGATTCATTCGTTTGCATCATATCTTGTCTGCAGGAGACTGAGCTTCAGAATGACCACATGAACCTCAGGACCAAGGTATGCTTGCCTGTAACTGTCACAAACTAGAACCAAAGCTTTTCTTTTTGTTGCATATATATAGCCACCCAGCCTTGAAATAGTAAAGAAATACTATATAAATAATCTTGAGAATTATACATTGCGTGTATGGTAGCTGAACATTTTGCCAATTGTCTTGTCAGATTGAGGAGGGAGAGCAACAGCTACAGCAGGTGACCGTGGCCCGGTCCGTCGCAGCAGCTGCTGCCACCAACGTGGAGCTGAACCCATTCTTGGAGATGGATACCAAATACTTCTTCCCTGGCGGTCCCTTCGCGACGCTGGACATGAAGTGCTTCTTCCCTGGCAGCTTTCAGATGCTGGAGGCGGCGGCGGCACAGCAACGCCAGATGCTCGCCACCGAGCTGAACCTCGGCTACCAACTGGCGCCGCCTGGCTCTGACGCTGCCAACAATAACCCTCATCAGTTCTAAACTGCATGCATGAGAAGCTTTTCAAGCGAACTGTGACCCAAGGAAGCTGGCTGTTGCCTCTTGCTGTTCTTGGGTTCCATAACTGATTATTGTGATGTGTATTGTTGTGTGTGATTCTCCTTGCTACTCTACTGATGGAGAACTAAACCTAATCTCGATTAGACATAATGATCAAATGCTACAGCACCTGTGAGGTTGTGATCAGGTTAAGTTAAAAACATATATACTGATTGCTTAAATGAGTTTACGACAATGCTAATTGTTGCTTTTATTGGCTCAACTCTCTCTTGGTTCCGGTTTTGGACACAGTTTGTTTGACATGGTATTATATTCTGCACACAACTTTGGTTGTTGGTTTTTGTACTTACTCCACAGTAAGAATATTTCGAAAGTGGGAATGGTGTAGTTTTGGCCGTCAGGAGAAACCTGTGCTCTGGTAGTGAACTGATAAGGAAATAATTATATTTTTGTGAAATTGGTTCTAGAAGTGTAGTTTGCGATACAGCTATACCTATGCCAATAAAATTATAGATTTGTGAAACAGGTTTTAGACGGAATAGTTTTGGCATTTTGGCTTTTGGGATATTTTTTCCGTCTATTATGTACCATATAGTTTGTGAATTTTTTACATTTCGGTCTATTGCATTAGTCTAATATGAGTAACTTTCATGATACCTCAAAATGCATGTTCATCAAAATTCTTTAGATAATTGCTTCAAACAATTCTTTAGTGTGTATAACATCTAGAGTTTTCGTTTGTATATGAGTAAATTTTATTGCGACATAAAACCTATTCTAAATTCACCAATTGAATAGTGGTGCGACCTTTCAATTAAGATCGGAAAGAGAGTTTTCAAACCACACACAAGTCCAGTCTGTGGCCTAGACACACCATAGCTGAAACCGAGCCAAAACAAACGACCAGGGAGAGACGCGGGCTACATGCATGGGTAAGAATCTAAACGCTCTTCTATGCTGCTCAATGTCTCCCTTCACCCACAATGTCACTTGTTGTGCCCGACTATGATTGGCTTTCGAAGCTGATTCTATGGTTTTGTTCCTTCCAAATATTCCAAAAGAGATCACAGTGCCATCAAATTTGCATCGTTGGCCTTTGTGAATTTGTTTGGCTACCTCCTCCCACCATACACCGATGGTAGCAAAGTCCTATAGACATACGAGCTGCCCCAAGCTGTGACCCTCTCAAATTTGCACCTGGCTAAAAACTAATTCGGCAAATTAAAAGGGCAGAGCAAGCACAGGTGGTGGCCGGTCTCAGCGCGGTCCATTGCATAAAATGCAAGAAACTTTGTGTGGGCAACCTCGAGCTGCTAAGTTATTTGTTGTGAGGATCTTGTCTTGTATAAATGTCCACATGAATACCAGTCTGTTCGCTTGGTCGTAAACGATCGTAAATTTTCAGTCATAACAGTATTTTTCTCTCACACCAAACCAGCCAGCAGTAATAATCTACGATCGTATACGATCGTATCAGCACTAGCTGAACAGGCTGCTTGAATTTGTTTTCTGCATGCACTTTCTGGATCAAGCTGGACTTGTTTCTGCCATAAGCACCTTTGAATTGGATGCAGTATGTCGAGTGTGTTGAGTAAATGCCATTCGGCATCCATTTCCATGTAATTGTGCGACACTTCATGTCCAAGCCGAGGTGTAAGGAGAGGATGTGAAGCTGGAGACCAAGGTAATGAGAAGGAAAAGTTCCCACATGATCCTAGGAAATACTAAAGCGGAAGATCCACATCTTCACATCAGAATGGGTGCGCTGTTTTTTTTCAAAGTTGATACGTAGGCCGGATGGCCCACCAAATGCCTCAAGGATGTTCTTGACGATTTGGTTTTGGGTTGATGAATAGTGTTGCATCATCCGCAAAAAACAACGTTCGCAATTTTATTGGTGCAAGTGGTAGCTATGAGAGTACTCTGTGTTGAATGGCGAGAATAAGGAGTCTCTAAAGTGGGTCCATGTACCACAGGAAAAGATCCTCTAGACACACTTTTATAGTAACGCACGCTAAAAACATTTCTACATGATCATTTAAGATGTTTTTTAACATGATTTTGTGAACATAACAGCATGTCATGTCATTAGAAACGCTTCTATGGGAAAAGAGCCTCTAGACACACTTTTATAGTAATGCATGCTAAAAAAATTTCTACATGGTCGTGTAAAGATGTTTTTTAACATGATTTTGTGAACATAACAGCATGGCATGTCATTACAAACGCTTCTAGTGTCAAAAGGCATTTGTAGATACTTTTTAAAATGATATTGAAAACGTCATGTTTTTAATTGTCAATAGCATCTAGACAAGTCACAATGCATATCAGAAAATGGTCCATAGCCAATTAAAGATGTTCTTGAGGCGATACTAAAGCCATCTCAAAATGATACTTAGAGACATGCTTTAAATGGTTTGCATAATTTATACACGTTGCAACGCGTATTAATAATCATACATATATATATTGAAAACAAGTTAAGGTAAAACAAAACTAGACGCAGCTTCATCATCCATCAGTAGCGATGTAGAGATGTTGTAAAAAAAATATTTGTTAAGCTTCTAATACTTATCTAAGCATAAGCATTTTGATTTTCGGTAAAAAAATATATATTTTAAAAAATTCATCAAATTATTAATGTGCATTTTAATTTTCGGTAAAATATTTGCGAACCAATGATAGCACTATGGAAAAAAAAATCAAAAATCACAAAAAAAAAATAGCAATCTAGGTTCAAACCTACGTCTTGTACAGAGGATAGCAATAGCCAAACCAACACGCTTCACGCTAGCTGGTGCACACTAATTTGCCAACATGCTAGTGACGCTTCTGCCCCCAAACGGACAAGTAGCAGCTGCCGAACAGCCCAGCCTTGTCCTTTACTCTGGAAAAAAACAGAATTTCTATTCATCTCTCGGTTGTTATTGTGTCTCAGTCACTCCCAAAAATATGATTTGATATGATTAACATATATTAGAAAAATTATATCTTTTTTTTTTCAGAATTAAATAAAGATAATTTTTATATGAAAATTATAGATCTCGACGAGATCTACAACTTTCTAGTTTTGAGTTTTTTCATTTGAAGTTGTTAAGATACTCAAAAAAAATTAATGACATATTTAAACTTAAGGGTATTTTTGACTTTTCACACCTGCAGCTTGACGGCGTTAGAGCCCAACCTGACGGCAGTGGCATAGAGGGCACAAAAAAATTAGAGCAGTGACGTTGAAGACCGCTGAACTTTTCCAGGGGCACACAGAACGTTGCGATCTTTTTAATGGCACGCGATCTTTTTAATGGTACACAGAGAATTCCCCCAATTTTCTTCCGTTTCTCACGAGCCAGGCTCGTCGCGAAGAATGAGAGGATGCTACCATCACCTCCCTTACCGTCACCTCCTCTGTTTTGCGACCTCGTCTTCTTCTCTCCACAACCATGCCGCTCCACCACCCGGCACCAGACGGTTTGGAGAAGCGGAACACAGCCATGTAGGGCTTCGCACAGCCAGCGCCGCCTCTGTCGCGCCGCAGCAGAAGAGGAGCAGCTTCCGGGCGCCTCCGGGCGCCGCCACGTTGGGCCTCCGGGCACTCTGCTCCTCGACCACCTCCCTCTCCGACGACGAGCTCCGGCGTGGTTGCAGTTTCACAGGGAAGAGCAGAGCTGTGCCATGTCCACAATGTGTCTGTGCAAATGTCTCAAAGGAATGGCGGTAGGAGCAGGGAAGAAGAAAGGGATAACTCTACCTATGAGCTGACGCAAGGTAATCGTATTTGCTTGCGCAGCCAACCAAACAATGTTCTACCCTCAACCTGGCTTAGTCTCGTACAGGAAAAACAAACAGGAGTAGTTGCACGAGATGAGCATGTCCCAATCTAGCCGGGCTCTAGCCAGCCACCCTTGTCCAGGCAAACAAACAGGCCCTGAGCGTCCGCAGACTGCAGCCCGTCCGCCGCACCTGACAATTCCGTAGCCATCAGAGTTCGTCTCCACACCATCCAGAAATCAGAACGTGAAATTATCTGGCCACCATGGCCTTGCGTTGAGGAATGCCCAGAGATTAGAGGAAGGAGAAAAACATCTCAGCTGTTGGATCCCTAGATGGACGGTCCAGATCGACCCTTGACCCAGTCAACTAGGAAATAGAAAAACGCGTAATTGTCATGGTGCCGCTCGTGCAGAGACCCATATACCACCCATTGAAGAACTAAGGAGGACTCATCAGGTTCTACCCCATCGAATTAGGGCGTGTTCGGTAGCGTGCATGTGGACAGCACTGCACCCAGCCAAACGTATACTTACATAAAGTTGACTGTTTGGTTGCTAGAATCCTCAATTCAACCCTAGCTTCAGCGGTGCGCCCAGGTCAAGCAAATCCGCTGGGCTTGGCTCCCCGCATGTTGTACAGTGCAAGGGACCCACTGTTGGTTTGATCTCCCAACCACAGTGGCCCAACGGCCACTTGGGCCTTGACCTCGCGCCCTGATTGGGGGCGCCCAGTCCATCTATGGCTGGCGGGCCCTCATCACACTGCGCATTAAATAGAGGTGGGGTCGGCGGCTCTCTGTACGAGGTTCGCCTGAGCCGTACGCCCCACCTAGAAACCCTACTCCAATCTAACAGAGGGGCGCAGCCAGTGACGGGAAGCACCACCGCCGCCACTGCATTGCGCCACCACGGTCTTCACTGCGTCGCTCTCTTCTCCGACCGTCGCTGCCTAGCGCAGAAACTTCATCGATGAACCTGATGGCCGGATCCCCTACTCAATGGATGGTCAGTGCCTAACCCTAGCTCCTACATCTCCCTCTCTCTCTTTGTCTCCTACTCCCGAAGGAAGCTCTAGGTCTATTTGATTCAACTGATAAAGAAATCACCCACTGGATCCACACCTAGACGATCTAAAGAATCTAACAATGGTATCGGAGCCGGTTTTACCTAGGCGTGGATCTTGTCAGGGGCGAGAAACCGATTAGAAAAGAAAAGATAGACTAGATCCGTTCGGATCTAGACAGAGAACGAAGAACCGCGTGGGGAAGATGAACGGTTTTTAAATCGGAAGAAGTAGAAACCCTAATCCTAGCAAAGGATAGAGAGAAAGGGGAGGGGTACCCATAACCCTAACCCTAACAGAAGGGAAAAGAAATGGACGGCGGTCCAGGGGAAGTCTTACCAGGGCCTCCCCGCCACCATCACTACCGCCTCACGCGGGATGGAGTACCCACTGTCGGCTTGCTGACGCGCGGGAAGAGAATCAAGAGAACAGCAAAGAAAAGAACGGAGCTAGATCCGATTCAGATCGAAAGAAAAGAAAAACAAAGGGTTATTCGAACCCTAACCCTAACCCGCGTGGGGATGAAGAACAGACTCTAACCATAGCTGGGTGAAGACGGAAGGGGCTCGGCTTCAAGACCGCTTGATCCGAACCCTAAACCCGTGACTAGATCTCGGGGAAAGAAATAGAAAGAAAAGAGAGAAGAAAGTGATTAAAATCGATTCGAAATTTTCACCAAACCCTAACCCTAGAATCCCCAAATCCCAGTAAAGATGAGAACGGACACAGGGTCCTACCTAGGCCTTCATCCCGCCGCCGGCATCGCCACCATGCGGGAAAAAGACTTCTCGCCGGCGTGCGGGAAGACGGCCGAGCCACGCCACCGCGCAGGCTCGGTCTGCAAAGGGCACCACCGTGGCTCTCCTCAACGGTGCCACGCGCGGCTCTAGCCACACGCGCGTGCCAGCGAGAGGTGCTGCGACGGCGCCGCCACCTCCACTTCCTCCTCTGGACGCCATGCGCGGCTGCTGTCTGCACTCGGCGCGGATGAGAGAGAAGGGGAGAGAAAGAAATGAAGCTAGGGTTCAGAGGGAGGCCGGCCGCGACGGGGTTTTCATCAGGCGAAACGGCCGGACAGCCGTCGGATTTGATCCGACGGCGTGGAATGACCGGGCCACTCAGCGGCGCAGGCGGGATGCCACTTTCCCGGCCTAGGCCCAGGTTGCGGCCTGGGCGCGGGTGCGCGCTGTGCGAGCGGCTGCTGGGCCGAACAAGCGATAAGGCCTACGGGCCAAGCAGGCCTCCGGGCCAAATGAACAAGAAGGAGAGTTTTCAGTTTATTATTTTATTTTATTTTTCAGAAGCTATTTTGAATGAATAAAGTTAAGTTTAAATGTTTTATCTCTACTCAAATTTGATCCAACGTGATAATTTGTTTAGAGAACAGATAAATAAAGTAAAAATGCTTCTGAAAAGTAGGAAAAGAAATTTTGTCAAGTTTCCGCTGCAAAGTTAAAGGTTTATTGTCTTCTAATTTGAAGAGCAGTTATAGTTATTCAGTAAATGATGAAAAGTTTATCCTCCAGTTAAAATTAGAACCAACATTTTAATTGGAGGAATAGTCGGTTGATAGTTAAGATAAATTATAATATTGTTATTTTCTGACCAACGTTGATGATAACAATATTATAATTATATGAGTTTTATGATTAAAGTCTAAATCTCTGATGAATTTTGCATCAAAGTGACCAATTTTCAGAGAATAGATAAAAGATCAAGGAATAATCTTAAACTAGAGAAATGTATTTTCATGTTTCCGCTGCAATGAAGTTGATTGTCTTCTAATTAAATTCGAACCAACGGGAGAATTTAATTTTGAGGAGCAGTACTATGTTTTCAAGATTATTGAATTTCTATACGTTAATTCCATTTCTGCCCAACGGTGATGTGGAATTAATGTAGAAGAATGATGTTTTATTCTATTTCTGCCCAACGGTGATATAGAATAGAACATAAAGTTTTTTAAAGTTTAATGAGCATTATTGTTGAATATTTTTTAGACAAAAGACCTCCATGCTTTCATTCTTGAAGGCAGAAAGAGAAATGAGCTGGGTACTTGTGACTCAGATGATGAAATGCCTAAGGGCAAGTTATGTATGAAAGAATGACATTGGTTAAGGGACTGTGTTCTCTTTAAAGAATGGCTTCAAAAGAAAAGAATTCTAGGATATTGATCCAAGAAAAGAGATAGATCAATGAGAGTCTTCATTGAGAAATGTCTTTTATGTACTCTCTGTGAAGAAGAATTTATTTTCAGTTTCACTTATGAGAGTTGTAAAAGTCATATATATGGTTAATTTGACTAACATTGGATTACACATGTGTGTTAAAGAATATTCGGATTTATTTCTAAATTTGATGATTGAACACGAGCCAATCCTGGCAATTATGTCTGTTCAAGAGAACTATCTCGCATGGCGGGAAAAAGTTTGTGATAGTACCCGTATGGCGGGAAAAGTTTGAGAAAATACCCGCATGATGGGGTAAAGTTGGCATAGTACATATGTTAACCAATCCTGCATGGCGGGAGAGTTTGGCATAGTACTTATCCCGCATGGCGGGAGGAGGATGTGATGATTCATGCTCTAAAGAAATATTCCGCACATGGAGAGAAGTTTGGGATAGCTCTTATGCTATTCTAGTATTTACCATACACTCTGATTGTGTCATGGTCATAAGTACTCAATGAGTTTGAGAACAAAAGAAAGTTGCATGTGAACCAAGAGATAAGAATGATATGCAAGTGTGACTTGTAGAAGTATTGATAATAATAGACTATGTTGAGTTTTGAAGTGTAATGAGGAAAATGTACTCCCATATGAATTTTGTTTGCATGATGTAATCATGTGGATGAAGTAAGTAATCAAAGTTTCCTCATTCACAAGAGTTCTGAATGTTTCGAAATTGTGGTAGAAAAGTTCATACCACATTTCGAGGGGGAGAAATGTAAGATTAATTAAGAAAGATAATTAAGAAAGATACTTTCCTCATACTTCAGATAAGCAATGCACACTATGCATTGAAGGTAAAAGTGATCTATAAAAGATGAATGTGATCATTGAGGGAGTAAGACGGTCATAATAATGATACCCCTAAAGTAAAGAAATAGCTAAATTCCTGGACCTTTTACAGTTCCGATAGGAAGATAGCATAGTCAGCTAGTATTTATACTGGATGACGCCATATGAGTTTTTAGCAGATTAAACCCAAAATAAGAAATTTGAAGATACACCATCTTTACTGAAGATGGAGTAATCTGGGGGAGCATGGTATGTAGATACCTAAAGCTTGAATAGAAGTGGGATTACATATCCACTATAGTGTTTAGAGCAACAAATTGCTTAATACATGTTGATGTTGTATGACATATACAACACCAAATGTTAGCTCTTAAAGAGGATGAATAAGTAAACAAGGATCTTATGATACAGGAGGCTATAGAACAATTGCCTTTTGGCAATGAAGAGTAACAATAGCCCCATATGAAAGAAGTGCCACGAGGCCCTAGAAGGTCTCAAAGAATAAGAAAATCAGATATTTCTGGTGACTAAGAAGAAATTCCTAATGGAGCCAAAACAGTAGGCTATAATGGGTCTACAAGACAAAGGTGACTCCAAAGGGAATATAGAAAGATATCCAAAGAGAATATGGAAAGCAATAAAGCGCCACTTGTGGTGAAATGATTTACATAAAGAGAAGGAATAGATTATAATGAGCATGCAAGGATTCTTTTAGAATCATAATGGTATTAGTGGCACATTACGATTTACAGTTACATCAGAAGGATGTAAAGACACATTCCTCAACGAGGATTTGTATGGAAACGTTTACATGGCATAACTCAAAAGGTTTTGTCATGGAAGGAAAAGAACGTAAATGGATGTTGCCTAAAGAAATCCATTTATGGATTAAAGCAAGCTTCAAGACAGTGGTTCTTGAAGTTTGATAGTACAATAAGAAAGTTTGGGTTTTAAAGAGAATGTAGAGGACAATTGTATTTATGCAAAGTTTAAACATGGGAAATTTATTTTCCTAATCCTGCATGTGGGTAGCACCTTACTCACTAGTAGTGGTGTTAATCTACTGTTGGAGAAGAAGCAGTTCTTGTCCTCAAGTTTCAATGAGAATGGTCTTGGTAAAGCATCATTCGTTCCAGGAATTGAAACTTACCGAGATAAAAGGAAAAGGGGTATTAGAACTATCTCAAGTGTATACTTAGAGAAGATTCTAAAGAAATAAAGTATATACGTGAATAAACCTGCGCCTGTTCCTATAGTCAAGGGTAATAGTTTTCGGAACTTTCAGTGTTCCAAGAATAAATGTGAGATCGATCAAATGGACGTCCTATATGCTTCAGCTGTTGGAAGCTTACTGAATGCTTATAAGCAAGAACTTACCCTTACATAGTTTATGTATCCGGGATGTTTTTGACAGAAGTCCAGTCCAGATGTAGATCACTAGAATGGAGTTGAGAATGTTTTGCAATTGTGCAAAGATTTATAGGCCTCATGGTGAGTAAGAAAGAATAAGTACTCTCAAATAGTTGTGGGTACAAAAGTTAAATTTTGGCGAGATGTTTAGTGAAACCCACATAGTAGCTAACACTCGTAGTTGGAGTTTTATTGTGGAAAAGCTCCAAAGAAACAGTTGTGGTGTCATCAAAGATGCATAACCATGGTATAGCTTGTTATGAGGCTTAAGGACAGGCGAAGTGGTTAAAAGAACTTACACCCGGAATTGATAATGGTATACAACAGCAATAACCATTTAAGTAGTTCGCTCCTATAACAGCGGGTCAAGTGTGCTGCCAAACACATTGACGTTAAAGTTGTACGTTGTGAAGGAGAAAGTCCGGAATCATACTAAAAGTATTGAACATATAAGTAACAAGCAAGTTCTTGCGGATTCGCGTACAAAAGGCTTACCACCCAATGTGTTTGGAGAACACACAGTCGACATGGGTTTATGGTATAGCCTATGATTTCCGGACAACAAAGGGCCCAAAGTTAAAGAATCTGTTTCAGAACAGAGATGTGTATTGTAGCTGTTAAGTCTATCGGCGATTGACCGTGACGATGAAGCATGCTCTATGCACTAATCTGTGATGGAACAAATAAAAGTGAAAAGGATTAAAAAGTTTAAAGTTAAAGTATGAGTTGAGATCAAGGGGGAGAATGTTGGTTTGATCTCCCAACCACAGTGGCCCAACGGCCACTTGGGCCTTGACCTCGCGCCCTGATTGGGGGCGCCCAGTCCATCTATGGCTGGCGGGCCCCCATCACACTACGCATTAAATAGAGGTGGGGTCGGTGGCTCTCTGTACGAGGTTCGCCTGAGCCGTATGCCCCACCTAGAAACCCTACTCCGATCTAACAGAGGGGCGCAGCCAGTGACGGGAAGCACCGCCGCCGCCACTGCACTGCGCCACCACGATCTTCACTACGTCGCTCTCTTCTCCGACCGTCGCTGCCTAGCGCAGAAACTTCACCGATGAACCTGAAGGCCAGATCCCCTACTCAATGGATGGTTAGTGCCTAACCCTAGCTCCTACATCTCCCTCTCTCTCTTTGTCTCCTACTCCCAAAGGAAGCTCTAGGTCTATTTGATTCAACTGATAAAGAAATCACCCACTGGATCCACACCTAGACGATCTAAAGAATCTAACACCCACATGTCATAGGCAATGTCCATTCTAATATATACAACCAAGCACCATCTTAGCATCTTGTATTGGCTCGTGCAACCTCAGGTTTAGCCCACCACATATAGACTCAGCTCAACTTGCATCCACAACTGCAACTAATCAAACACTAAATACGAACATGTGCCCGTTCTGGGTGATGGCTACCAGGTACAGGGAGACGTAGAAGGTCATCTAGAGGCCGCTCTGGGTTGTTTCGTTCCCTGATCCTCCTAAGCCTGTCTGCCTACAGGCATGTGGGGATTCTAATGGAGAAGAGCGATTGGTTGCTTGCACGTAGCCGGTCATGCGAGCTCCCTTTTCGGGTGTGAGCCATGGCCGATCACATGAGCTATGTCCTGTGGGAGTCGCCTTGCACCGCTCGTGCGCATCGTGTCATCAACCACACACCATGAGCTCTGGCCACCGCTTCGTCACTGACCGCGCGCGCTGTTGACGGTCACTAACATCAATTATAAACTATCAACATAACCTGCATTTATATTTAATTCCATCATCAAACATAGGTATAGGGGGTTTAAACTAATGAATTCCATGAGCTTTGGTAAATATTTGTATGCAGGAGGATTTATCTAGAAAACAGCTCTCGGGACCACTGTCATACACTCCAAACAAGTAAACCGACATCACGAAGTGATTCTACCCGCGACACCTATGAAAGTCGACTCATGACGGAGCCCAAGCCTCGCCACTAGAAGGAGGAGCCTACCTGGCACCATAGTGGGCTGGCCGGCCCACTAGGGAGGCCGCCCAGCCCATGGGGTTGGCCCATCGCCCTCCACCACCGCGTACTCCTTCCTATGATCTACACCGTTGATTCTAAGGCGGTTTTAGGTTGGTTCATCCAACGGTAGTCGCGAGAGTTGACGCGGATCGATGATGTAGCAATTCCTTGCCCCCTACTACTCCTAGAGTCCTTGCCCATTACTCCACCTTGATTCCTTGGCCACTACTCTACCTCTGGCTTGTATATAGCAGCCCCTACCCCCTCCCTCATGAGATCCTAAAACCCTAATTCATATCCTCCTCATCAGGATCAGCGCCAGCTCTCAAGATGTAGAAGTAGAATAGCTCTAGTTGAGAGTTAGGGAGAGTTGAGCCATGCTCAGGTTCTGGAGAAATCTTTGGAGGTTGGTTAAATTTTTGTATCTTACCTTTGCAAGACTTATGCTTTAATATAGTTATCTTCTCTATTCACTTTTATGCCTTTCGTGTGTATGGTTAGTATAGTTATCATATCTTAGCATGGGATCTTCGCTCACATCGAGTGCTCTAGTTATTATATGTGATTAGAGTAGTAATTAATAGTGTAGACGCGGTGTCTAGACTATGAGTTACCTAAGATTGCACCCAACTGCGCGGATAGTTGTGGTAGCCCTAGGTGGTGACAACCCTGATGGCCGATGTAGTCCACCACATGTGGGTTGGTGTTTATAGGACCTTAGTTGGAGCTTCCTAGTCCCTTTCTCATCCCTTTTTGTGGCTAGTGTTCCGACGTCCCAAAGTGCTATTGTGTGTGATCGCTATATCTATCCATGCTTTAGTTATACCCTATAGTCTAAACTAGAATAGAACCAAAGTAATAGAGAAGTATTTAGGAACCTTGAACTCAACCATTGTCCTCTCAATTTAGCTACACTGCTCATTTATATACCATGGAATTCTCTTATGTGTGTTATTATTCATAACTCTTATCATAAACAACACTTACCCCCACTTTAGTTTAGTTAGTATACTAGTTAGTAGATACATGATAGTGAACTATCAAGTTCTTTAACCATTATTTCCCTGTAGATAAATATGATACTCTGGAATACTCCCAGGTGAAAGCTACAACGGTATCCGTGCACTTGCGGATTTGTCTGTGTGCGTTTAAAAATACCAACAAGCTTTCTGGCGTCGTTGCCGAGGAAATAATTGGCATAAAGATTTTGATACTAGCTTGATATCTGCTAATCTAGTTATCACTAGCTTTTGTGGAATTACCCCTGTTGTGTTGAATTGTGGAAAAGACAGGATAGTAGACGTCGTTGTGACCTTTCGGCAAGTTTCAACAAAGAAAGAAGAAACATTGAAGAACCTAGGGTGCTTGAGCATTCAAGATCCATCAATATTGGAACCCTGCTATCTCACAGGTTTGTATAAACATATATATATATATATATATATATATATATATTATTCTAACCATATGTAGATTGGAGAAAAAGGTCGATGTCACAAGAATTCAAATCACATCTCAAGTGACGAATACAGACGCTACACTACTCACAAATTCCATCATGTGAGTCATGGTATGTATGATTGAGAAAGGTGAGAAAGTCTTGCTCATGAACTTTAAACTTAATGAGTAGTTATCTCTAAATTTTTGCATTCCACTGCACGTTTATTTTGAATAATCCATGCATCCACTTTGTTTAGTTTAAATTCTCTCATATCAAATCCAAAGCATATTTAGTTCCTTCCATACATTCATGCCACTTGCCTCTTTTATTAAAAAAATCTCTCACCATGATCATGCTCTTTCATCTCTATTTGAATAAATCTCTATAATGCTTTAATATTACCTTTTGTTTACTATAGTATGTTTAGGTTTGGATGTATCTTTATACATCTTTTAAAGTAAGCATGGTGCTTAGTTTAAATCAAGAGGTGTGTGGCCTTATTTTCAAAGGCTTTTTAAATTAAGCGTGGTGCTTAGGTTAAAATGCCTTCCTTAATCAAATTAGACATGGAGTTTAGTTTGGTTATTGAACTAAAACTTGTTGTAGTAGATACTGGTTATTTTGTTGGACTAACCCCTGTAGAAAACTCTCAAACTAAAATTGGGGAGGTCCTGAGATAAATTCACACCGGAGATGAAGCAAGGCATATGAATTCCAAAGACTCTGCACAAAGAAGACCCAGCTCATTCTTCATGGAAGGAAGAACTGCAAGTATCAAGGTTTATTCACTTATCTTTGTTGCAAGTTATCTTAAGCCTTGAATCAAGCTAGAATGCAGCCAACACATAAAGTTTGTTAATAAAAAAATCTATGCTAAACCAATCCTAAAACTATCCTTTCATTAGCATAGAGGAAAACTACAAAAGTTATGGACAACAACCCATAATGCAAATTTGTTTTATTCTCTCAAGTATGTGTCCACTAATGTTTTGTAGAAAAAATGAGTATAAGCTATGCCTGTTCATGGTATGAACCTGCAAATCCAGAAATCACCACTATAGCTGTAGAAGTGGATGAACATATCGACAGGCTATGAGCAACATCAAAGACAACCTAGCATTGAGCCTTTCCAAGACTCAAGCTAGGATGCTAATGCGAAGCAGGATAAAACCCACCTTGTATTAGCCAGAATATGCCTGCTTTCATCATCTTCGAAGGGACCAGCTCACGCATTGGCAACAAGGACCAAGACAATGAGATGCCACTACATCATGGCATGCATCATTGTGTCAACAAGCATCGGTAATCAATGAGGTCTATTGATGGTGTCTCGTAAGGGCACAAATGACCAAGGACGCGAGATGACATCCCTTAGTCAATGGAGATGAAGCTTTCATGCAATACCAACGAGGTTCCTTCGTTGACCATCAAGATGGCTGGCGTATCACCAACAAACAAAGAACAACTCTCCGCCACGCCATTAGACAATCAAGGAGGAACTTGAGTTTGTATCTCTAATGAACCCCAACTCGTCAACCAAGAATCAACAAAAATCAAGAAGGGTTGATAGAAGAAGAGCATGCAACTATCTACATCCTCATCTCCAGGATTAGATGGTGCAAAGAAAAGCTAAAAGTAAGGGAGAGGTCCTACTCAATGGACCTAAAACCATGAGTTCTTGCCGACAGTGTCGAGTGACGTAAAGGTCCAAGTGAGGGGGAGGAAGGCTTACTTTTCTATAGTAGATACAACCCTGCTCTTCTTCCTCCCAGGCTCCCATCGCTCTGACACACTGGTTTGCAATCCCTCTGCTCAATATTGCTTTGTTTCTACAAGTTTGAATATGTTTATAAATTTCATATATGAAAATCAAACTTAAGATATAAATTACAATCAATCCTTGTGAGAAGTTTTTGCAACAATTGAGGCACATTATTTAAAACATGGGATAAAGATTCTATGCTAATTAAAATGTTAAAACCAATTCTATTGTAGCATAGAAGATGACCTTTAGCTCTATGACAACACTATCCTTGTTTCAAATTATCTGTACATCCCTTCGGGTATGTGTTGTCCAATAATCTTTTGTAGGAATGAAACAATGAATGGAGTAGAAGGTCCAAACAAAATGCCAAGATTCACAAAATAAAGAAGAAAAAGATGGCATCATAAAAGAATGAGAAAGAACGAGTGCGATATAGGAGACAAGATGCTCATGAACAACTCAAGCAAGGAAAGATTTAAAACAGGAAGAAAGGATCACCACAGTCATCTACCTTCGTCACATGGTGTCATCACGCTCCAATGATGAAGGTAACATCTTAAGGTAAGTGGTCATTATTTAAAAAGCTTTCCTTTGATCTTGGTATTCACATAAATGAAGAAACAAACATGTTTGAGTTACAACTTTGCTTGATCTAACCTGATTAACTCAACATGTCTTGTTCCTTAAGCTTGTTCGTAGCACCACTTTCTTGATCTCATAGTCTTAATCAAATGAGCTAAAATATTGCATATCTTATCTTTGGAAGATGATAGTCATAATCATATAAGGTTTGATACATTATAGACAGTCCTTCCATAGGTTAAGCAACTCCACTCTTATTGACAAATGTATTCAAATGCCACATTAATACTCATCCTTCTGATCTTATTATCCATGTTATGAGAATGAGTGCATATAATATCAACTTTATCATGATTCAATGAGCCTAAGGCTAGAGAAGAATAAATAAAATTTTAGTTCTGTTGGTGTTTTCCCACCAACAGAGCCCATGCACTTGATCTCTACCTTGTCTTTATGAGCAGAACACACTTCGAGCAAAGTGTGGGGGAGTCGATCCCCCAAATTCTATAAGTGAAAGTTCTGAACCGACAATAATGATGCACACAAGATGTTGCCAGCTTCTACTACTAATGCCTGAACAAGGAGGGAGAACAAGTCAAGAAAGATGAACTTGTCAGACTAAAATCAAATTTAAAACCAAGACGGGTTTGACAAAAGAAGGTGGCATCACCATTGGAAGCACCACTACTGGAGGCGCCACCTCAAGAATCCTCATCTTCAATAGCAAATTGAGGTACAATGCACTTCCACAGCTACCAAGGGCAAGATCATGAAGCAACCTCAAGTGGGCATCAGGGAGGACGCATGTCTTTCTCTAGATGAGGGTATTATGACTCTTAGGAGGCCTTCCACTGGTTCGACAACAGACTCGCAACCATTGAAGAGACAAATGCTGCCATACAAGGTAAGTTATACAATCACACATAATGGAAGGTATGCATAGGACAAGAGATGGCCAGCCTCTAGCAACAACAGCAACAGAAAAAACAAAATTAGAGGCTCTATTCTAGCACCTCGACATTCGGCCACCTCATTGAGCAACCACGTCAACAACTAGCTTGGGGGAGGAGCATCCACCGTGTATCCAGCTTAGTATCTCTTTTCCCTTATTATTTTTACTATTCTTAGTTCGCTTTATATATTTAAAAGAAAGATGAATAACTAAAACAAAATAAAAAGTTATCTTTATAGAAATATATATAGTTATAATGCGTGAACTAAAAATGAAAACAAAATAAAAAGAGTGTGTCTAGTTTGCTTTAATTTCTTTTAAGAGCTAAATAAATAAAAAAAGACTCTGAAGATAATCTCTTAAAATGGAAATAATGAATAGTTTCTCTGTTGTAATTTCTTTCAAGTACCTAGTTTTCAGCTTTGAATTTTCCAGAGTTTTGGATAAGATTGTTTTGATATAAGGATTTACTCTAAACTTGAAACTCGTGGGTAGAATATACTTGATCTAAGTCTAGGTAATTGACTGATATAATATGAGAAGGTCTAAGCTGATATTTATCTTGTTCCAAGTGACATCAAAGTTTGGAGATTTATCTTTTAAAAACACAAAAATGCTACATGACGAGTTCATGTATGACAAAGCTTGAATTCCCACCAGAGCCACACATGTTATTTAGGCTCAGAAAACTTCCACATATATGCTGCTTACTTTTGCATTGAGTTTTATCAAGTTTTGTGACCCTTATGAGAGATTTGTCATGCTCTTAGAATCAAGATCACGTACACACCACCCACATATGCACTACTCCTACACTACGGGTAGGCGCAGAAATATGCCTTTCATCTAGATCCACCAAAAAATATTTTACTCCTACACTGGGAGTGAGCACAAAAACATGCTTGATAGGTTTTCCATCCACTAAATAAATGCTCCAAGTTCTTGTTGCTATCTCTCAAAAGTTTTGTTACAGAAAAGAGACATGGGGCTATGCAGAAGTTATTCATAAAAAGGGGAAAAAGAAGTACAAAAAAATAAACACAAAAGTGTTTGAGATATTTAAAACAATGGGTACTCAGATGCCCGCCTAAAAAAAGAAAGAGAGATGAATAAGATAACCCCTGTCCTCTAGCAAATGTTTCTAAGTTTCAAAAGAGAGATATGTTTTTAAGGAGCATAGTAGAATTAGGTTAGCCACCATATATATATCCACACACATGCACATCTTGATTTGATTGTATGACTTAACTTTCTTTGGATCCGTCGTTTGACTTTACAATATATGCATTGCAAGTATGCTCTAACTTTCTCCCTACATATAAACTCCACATAAGCCTTAATAGTAGGAAGAGAAAAGGCATAACATCATTATTGCCTTGGTGAGGATCTACAAATACCACATATTTTGAGAGACTTGAGAGTGTCATACAATGAAATCTCTGAGTTTTATTTTGAAAACTTAAAAAAAACTCCAAAACAATGGTTGAACAAAGAACTTGAGACATAGTGCTTGACTTGATCATTCTATTTTTGAATTGCTCAAGACCCAAGTGAAGGCTAAGAAGCCCCATGGTTGAAGGTAATATGGGTAAGTTTGAAAGTCAGATCAGTTTATTATAATCCGAAGGAGAATTCTTGATTGAACGTCTGTGTACTTATGAGGCGTGGAACATTGTAGCAACTCCTGATCCATTGCTGAGTTTAGCTTTGCTCAGGGACTAGCCAAGGTTAAGCTTGGGGGAGCTTGTTGACGGTCACTAACATCAATTATAAACCATCAACATAACCTGCATTTATATTTAATTCCATCACCAAACATAGGTATAGGGGTTTAAACTAATGAATTCCACAAGTTCATTAACAAGTGATTCTACCCGTGACACCTATGAAAGTCAACTCAAGACGGAGCCCAAGCCTCGCCACCAGAAGGAGGAGCCCACCTGGCACCATAATGGGCCAGCCGGCCCACTAGGGAGGCTGCCCGGCCCATAGAGGTGGCCCATCCCCTATGCCGCCGCGTACTCCTTCCTACAATCTACACCATTGATTCTAAGGCGGTTTTTGGTCGGTTCATCCAATGGTGGTCGGGAGAGTTGACGCGGATCGATGACGTGACAATTCCTTGCCCCCTACTCCTCCTAGAGTCCTTGCCCATTACTCCACCTTGATTCCTTGGCCACTACTCTACCTCTTGCCTATATACAGCAGCCCCTACCCCCCCTCCCTCATGAGATCCTAAAACCCTAATTCATATCCTCCTCATCAGGATCAGAGCTAGCTCTCAAGATGTAGAAGTAGAATAGATCTAGTTGAGAGTTAGGGAGAGTTGAGCCATGCTCAGGTTCTAGAGAAATCTTTGGAGGTCGGGTAAATTTTTGTATCTTACCTTTGCAAGACTTATGCTTTAATATAGTTATCTTCTCTATTCACTTTTATGCCTTTCATATGTATGCTTAGTATAGTTATCATATCTTAGCATGGGATCTTCGCTCGCATCAAGTGCTCTAGTTATTATATGTGATTAGAGTAGTAATTAATAGTGTAGACGCGGTGTCTAGACTATGAGTTACCTAAGATTGCACCCAACCCCGTGGATAGTTGTGGTAGCCCCAAGTAGTGACAGCCTTGATGGTTGATGTAGTCCACCACGTTTGGGTTGGTGTTTGTAGGACCATAGTCGGAGCTTCATAGTCCCTTTCTCATCCCTTTCTGTGGCTAGTGTTCCGATGTCCCAAAGTGCTATTGTGTGTGATCGCTATATCTATCCATGCTTTAGTTATACCCTCTAGTCTAAACTAGAATAGAGCCGAAGTAATAGAGAAGTATTAGGAACCTTGAACTCAACCGTTGTCCTCTCAATTTAGCTAGACTGCTCATTTATATACCATGGAATTCTCTTATGTGTGTTATTATTCATAACTCTTATCATAAACAATACTTACCCCCACTTTAGTTTAGTTAGTATACTAGTTAGTAGATACATGATAGTGAACTATCAACTTCGTTAACCATTATTTCCCTATGGATTAATACGATACTCTAGAATACTCCCAGATGAAAGCTACAACGGTATCCGTGCGCTTGTGGATTTATTTGTGCATGTTTAAAAATACCAACACGCGCTGCACCATCGGCCACGCGCCGTAAGCTCCAATCGCTACCTCAACATCGGTCACCCGGTCCTTGCTCTGCTTCGAACTGTAGGAAGGGGAGGAAAGAGGGGATGAAGACCCAACATGCAGGCCTAGGTGTTGTGGGGTAGAGGGGAGGAAAATCAGAACTAGACATGTTTTTTAAGAGCAGGATCTATCCTAAATAGGCCCTAAGCCGCTAACAATGTCATAGAATGCAGATTTAGGGCATGTTTGCATTCTCAGGACTAAACTTTGGCCACTAAACTTTAGACCATAGAATCATTTGGATCTTGAACTAAAGTTTAGTGCTAATCTTATCTTATACTCTTATAAAGCAAAACCCCACTAGCTATTTATCTCAACATGCAAGCTATCCAACTAGGCAATGCATTACCACATACCATTAAAATCCACAAAGCAAAACCCAATTAGCTATTTATCTCAACATGCAAGCTGTCCAACTAGGCAGTGCACTATCACATACAATTAAAATCCACTAGCACATGTGTTGGTGTTTTATAAACCAGACTAGTAAACTTATACGAATGTCGCGCTGCTCTAGGAAGACGATGGTAGCATCCAAAAGACACGAGGATTTATATTGGTTTAGGCCGGATCTCTACGTCCAGTCTTAGAGATGATCGAGTGCGTGTTCCTCGCTTGAATGCTCTAAAGTTCTTACAATGGGGAATGCAAGAATGGTGGAAGAGGTAGATCTAGAGCTAGGAGATAGGCTGCCCGAAGGAAAGCTTTAGGAGCCCTTCTATGGTGTAAGAATGAATGAATGAGAGTTGGATCCCCAAGATTGGTGCCTTGGCCTCCCTTATATAGAGTTTGGGGCAAGGGCGTATACAAAGAAGAAGGTTCTCCAGACCGAAGGGCCATAAGCCTGAGGGAGGTCATAGCTAACTTGGTTTGTAAGCTACGCCATCTTGTGGAGCACATTTGGGCATGGTTGTCGTCATGGTCTTGTGGCCATGTCGTGGCATGGTGTGATGTGGTGCTACTATGTCGGCCGTGGTGGCACTCTGGGCATAGTGGTGGTTCACCAGCCGTCCTGTGTGATGTGGTCCTCATTGTGGTCTTCGTCATCGCTTACTGGTTTCCTGGGGCATCGTACAGGAGTTGGTAGCCACCCCCAGGTCGTCGATCGCCTTGTTGGTTTAAAGAACTAAGGGCCATGATCCCGATCATCGAGGTCATGGCTCCCATCGGTCTGGATGGCCTCTAAGTCAAGGCCTTCATCATGGATCCCATCCCATGGTGGGTAGAATCGTACATACGTCCTATTGGACTATATTTGGATGGTGGATCACCATACTAGTTGTCACCGTCGTGCGGTGTTGTCTTGTCTGCATAGCGTGGCGTAGGGATGGCGTTTGACCGGACCAAGGTGACCGCTATCCCCTCAATCCTTGCAGAGTCATAGTAGCGTGCTTACTTTTGCCTGAGCGGGCACGTTTGGGTAGGCTTGACCTCTCCCCGTTCCTCCTAGGGGTCATGACGATGAAGAGGTCATGAGTCTTCTATTTGTTATGTGGCTAAGACAGAAGGAAGGGGTCGTGGCCGACCCTAGCCTTAGCGTCTGGCCTGGTTCGCTTGGCTTGGCTAGGCCTCGGTTGTTTGGGCCTTTGCTAGCTGATATATTGTGGGCCGCATGGCGTACCAACTAATTGGTGCCTTGATACACCCTAGGGTTATAATCCCAATAGTAGCCCCCAAGCGTTTTTGTGAACATAAAGTGATTGTGAAAACACCGTGTTGCGTGCATATCGAATGTGGGTTCGTAGTTCGTGGCTTGTTCGAGCATTGTCGCTCGACCCCTTACGGGATGGTGCATTCAATGCGGTAGGTGGCTTTTGTGCTTTGCCCCATTAGGATGCCTTGATGATGTGGTACGTGACCGCTGAGCCCTGCCATGTTAGTGTGCTGTGTGTCGGGGTTCATGACCCAGGCAAGACCGAGTGGTCTCATCGATGCTGTGTCGGCCTTGCCTTTCTGAAGTTCTTGATTTCCCTGACCTCATGCAGGCATCTGATATTGGTTGTGGCCTCCCGTGGTTCGCCATGCGGTGCTGGGGCTTTAGGCCGCTCAGTCCATCCCTAGCCTATAAATGGGGAACTTCTACCGTTTGAGGCACTCATGGCTGTAACTACAAATCGCTCTCTACTTTCCTACTGAGAGAGTGAGGGAATGGGAGAGAGAAGTTCAAGGAGAGCCATGTGGCTCCCATCATATGTCCCTTTGGGGGTCGTTTGTGGTGGCCGGAGCCAGTATCGTCCCTTCAACAACTGGTGCTAGAAGGGGACTTGCGAGCGGGGGAGGATTGAGGCGGTGTTTAGGCCAATCATAGGCTCTCGTGATTCTTGTGCACCCCCAAACCCGTAGGTTTGGGTTCGCTGAAACATGAGCACCAAGGGCTACAACTAACTCCTCCTAGAGCCTATAGGTCACCCTTGGGGGCCGCCTGAGGTTCGGGGGAGGCGTTGCCGTCCCTCGGTGTCTCCATCATGCTTTCCGAAGCATGATGGTGGTGGCCTGCGGGCTTGGTCCCGCCCCCGTCCTTTCCTCCCTATGCCTTTCTGCCCTAGAGGTTTGTTGGCGGTCATTAACGATCAAATCCGACCGCCATCTAAGGTGCAAAAAAGAGGAGAAATTGGAAATCTTAAAAACATATGCATTTACTATTAACCAAGTTCCACATGTATTTGGAGAATATTATTTTGCAGGTCACAAATACAAATACATGAAATAATTCACCAAAAGGCGCTTTTTGACGCTGATTTTGAGCAAAGGAACAAGGGAGATGCCCATCATCTCGACTCAAACGGGCAGAGCACCACGGGGAAGCAATCTAGGTCTATCCCAAAGCCTACCATGCAAAGGTGGTGGCGAGGTGGCACGGTCAAGGGGCGGCCGACCCCTAGGGGTGGGCGACCCCCTACCGGCGCTACTCAGCCACCCGTTCGACAAGCGGTGGCATGGTCCATGCTATGGCGGTGGGAGCCGATCCTCATGCCAGGAATAGCCACCAGCACCGCCTAGCTCTGTGTATAAATAGAGGGGTACCCCTCCCTCTACAACAGACACTCAACTTGAGCATTGCATCACTCTCTTCTCTACTTTGTAGCTTTTACCTTTAGTAGTGTTTTAGAGCAAGGCAAAGCTACCTTGGAGAGCTTGGATCCTTGGAAGAAGAGACCTTTCGGTATGAATAGAGATATGAGTTCTTCCAAAGTTATGCTCTCATATTACATTTATAGTCATGCTTATGAACTAGAGTATAGTTGTTATGTTATAATCTTGATATATGAACTAGTCTATAGTTTGTGTATCATGAGACTAGCATACATTACTTTATGCTTAACAATTCATATAACTTATATAATCGGGATTAGAACTAAGTTGAGGTGGCGGTTCATCATGTTGTTAGGTGTGCCCAAGTTCTTTACCTGTTGATCCGTAGGGTCAGGGACCCAGGAGGATTTGGGTAGTTTCTGTATATGCAAGCGTGGTGCTTGGGTATGGAGAGACAGGTGAATGCATTATCCCTTTCCACGGTTGAGGGGTAGGCGGTAGGTGGTGACAGCCTTGTTTGTCCCTTTTAATCCCCCATGTTCGACTAGGGTGTAGAATTCTAAATTATCACTAGAGGTTGCTAGCAGACCAGTACTCGGTGGCCTTCCGACCTGCTTCACACTTAGCTCTAATACTAATTATGTAATTTGTATGATCACTAACTAATCTTTGTATGACTATACTAGACCAATGCCTGCTCAACTTAGGAATATTATTTTATTCTTTCTCTTTATTTTATCCTTTGAGGAATGCCAAGTGTGCATCCACTATCTCAAAATCACCGTTTCCCACAAGGAACCGCAAGCAAGCCATGGACGAGCAATTCACTCGTTTTGTTGAGATGATTGAGAAGATACATGTGAGCGTTCCATTAATGGATGTCTTACGTGTACCCTCCTATGCCAAGTACATCAAGGACATCATCAACAACAAGCGACCACTACCATCCATGGAGGTCATCAAGCTAACATAAGAGTGTAGCGCTGCTATACTCGACTTTCCTAAAAAGAAGAAGGATCCTGGGTGCCCCCACAATCTCATGTTCCATCGGGATCTAGTATTTCGACCAAGCCTGGTGTGACCTTGGGGCTAGCGTAAGCGTTATTCCCAAGGTTGTCTTCAACAAGCTGAACCTCACACAACTGACGCCAACACCGATGATGCTCTAGTTGGCCGATTCAACGGTCCGTTACCTGGTAGGGATAGCCGAAGATATTTCAGTGAAAATCCAGGATTGCTACATCCCTGTTGATTTCGTGGTGCTCAACATGGAGGTCATAAAAGAATCGACCCACATCCTTGGGTGACCCTTCTTGAGCATTGTAGGAGCCCAAATTGATGTTGGAGCTAGAGAAATCCTCTTCAATATCCATGGTAATGAAGAAAAATTCGACTTCAGGCCCAGGAAGGAGCAATGCTCTATGATTCATATCAAGTATGGGCCAAACCCACAAGGCCTATAGGAGGTCCATATCCAACCTCAAATGGTGGACATGCTTGTGAAAAAGAACAAAGAAATAAAAAAGAAGCCAGAGTAGAAGAAAATTAAACAAACCACAAAAGAAGAAAAGCCGAAAGCCGTTCCCACACCACCAAAGAAGAACAAGCCGGTGTGGAAACCAAAAGAAGCTCTAAAGTCCACCACTACACCACCAAGAACAAACAAGATGGTGTGGAGGCCAAAGAAAGAGCAGCCCTCTACATCCACTTCTCTAGGATCGGGCGCCCCATCAAGCAAGAATTGAACGGGGAAGGGTCCTACTCATTGGACCTTAAAAGGTGAGTCCTTGCCAAAGGTAAATTGGTAGTTATATTTTACAATTAAGCTAAAATTTTGAATTTCTAGTTTTATGCACTAATAAAGGAAAATGAGAAAATAATAAAAGGGTTTGCCTAAAAATTGCGTCTTCCCATTTTTTTTATACAAAGCATATTTTGGTTTAGGTATGATTTTCGTTTGCGATCATACTTTCATAGGCTGTTTAAATTAAGCATGGTGCTTAGGTTATTTAGCCTACCTTGATTAGATGTTTAATTATTGAACCAAAAACTATTAAGTATAGACAATGGTTGAAATAAACAACATAAATTTTAGCAAACCACATATAATAAAACAAAGAATCCACCTAAAGTTTACCTTTCAACAAATTTTGGTCATCTTCTAATGTTCAACAAAGTATATTTTGGTTTAAAGTGTGATTATACTGGCAATCATACTCTCATAGACTTTTTAAATTAAGCGTGGGGCTTAGGTTAATTAGTCTATCTTAATCAAATGAAACATAGAGTCAAGATGGATCATTGTACCAAAATTACTAAGCATGAACATTAGTTGATACACTAAGTAAATAACGTACCTCGGAGTCCTCACCTGGCAACGAGCTAAGCTTAGGGGAGGACCCCCACAGAGGTAAGTAGTATCTTTTATTTTCAGCATTTTAATTTTCGCATTATTTATTTTCTACATTTATTTAATTATTAGCATTTAAAAAATCAAAAAATATAAAATCCAAAAAAACTAAATATGATAAAAACAACAAAAATAATTATTCCACTCTCATATGTGATTTAAGAATATCTAGTTTCTCCTTTGTTGAAATAATAAATGGTTGCTCCATCTATAATTCATCTGTGCCTAGGCTATAACTTAGTATTCCCCAAGATTTAAGTTTGTTGGCTAAAATATCTCATCTTAAAACTTGAAACTTGTGGGTTGCAAATGCATGATCCTTTTCTAAGTTATTGCAAGTTATGATATGGTAAATAGAATATGCCATGACTGTATTCTAAGAGAAACTTGACATCTGGAGTTTTCATTTAAAAAATGCTAAAATCAAAAGTTCCTCAATGGTTATGAATTCCTACCACGGCCATATGACATGATTCGATTATAAACCTTAGTCATATGCTACTTATATTCACATTGAGTTTTGTCAAATTGTTGTGACCCTTATTGAGATTCTCGTCATGCACCCATGATCAAGATTTACGAACACCCACAAATGAAATACTAACTCTTACACTAAGAGTTACGCAAAAACATACGTTTTTTTCGTCCACCAAATAAAAACTCCATTCATTTTTTATGAGTCTTTCTCTCCAAAGTTTTCATATGCCAAAAGAAAGTATGGGGCTATGCTAAAAAGAGAGAGACATGAAGCTCTCAAAATAGCAAAAGAAAAAGAAAAAAAATGGAACACATGAAGGTTCTAAGTGTTGAAAAGAAAGAAATAAAGATAGCCGATACTTCTAAGGCAATTATCAAAAGAGAGAAAGTCATGATCAAAGGAGTACAAAAAAATATTAGGATTAGGAAAATATTCTACACACTTGCACGTCTTGATCAAAGTGTATGACTTGCATCTCCTTGGATCCAGTTTTTGACTTAGCAATATATGTGATGTAAGTATGCCTCTCATTCATACCTACCTAAAACTCCACTCAAAGCCTTTTAGAGACAGGATGAAAAGAAGGCAAAAAATGCCTTGGTGAGGATCATACACACATTGAGCGATTGAGTGAATTAGTTGAGGAACTTACATTTCATTTTTCAAAATTCATAAAACATCCGGATAGAAGGTTGATAAAAAAATCAATGATTGGTAATTCTGTTAAAACCGTTCTATCTTGCAACCACCTAAGACTTGAAAAAGCAAAAAGGCCCACAGGGATTAAGTCAAAAGGGTGGATAGAATGCCAAACATATTTAAATTAAGGAAGAATACTTTGTTATAGGCATGACACTTGTGAATTATATTCAGCATAGTAGCAACTCCTGATCAATAACCAATAACTTAGCTATTTGCTCGGGACGAGCAAAGGTTAAGCTTGGGGTATCTTGTTGGCGGTCATTAACGATCAAATTTGACCGCCTACTAAGGTGCAAAAAAGAGAAGAAATTGGCAATCTTAAACACATATGCATTTACTATTAACCAAGTTCCACATGTATTTGGAGAACATTATTTTGCAGGTTACAAACACAAATACATGAAATAATTCACCGAAAGACGCTTTTCGACGCTAATTTGGCACAAAGGAACAAGGGAGAGGCCCATCAACTCGACTCAAACCGAGGAAAGCACCACGGGGAAGCAATTTAGGTCTAGCCCAAAGCCTATCATGTGAAGGCGGTGGCGAGGCAGCACGATCAAGGGGCGGGCGACCCCTAGGGGTGGGCGACCCCCTACCAACACTACTCAGCCACCCCTTCGATAGGCGGTGGCATGGCTCCATGCTATGGCGGTGGGAGTTGGCCCTCGCACCAGGAATAGCCTCTAGCACCTCTTAGCTCTGTGTATAAATAGAGGGGTACCCCTCCCTCTACAACACACACTCAACTTGAGCATTGCCTCACTCCCTTCTCTAGTTTGTAGGTTTTACCTTTAGTAGTGTTTTAGAGCAAGGAAAAGCTACCTTGGAGAGCTTGGCTCCTTGGAAGAAGAGACATTTGGGTATGAATAGAGATATGAGTTCTTCCAAAGTTATGCTCTCATATTACATTTATAGTCATGCTTATGAACTAGAGTATAGTTGTTATGTTATAATCTTGATATATGAACTAGTCTATAGTTTGTGTATCATGAGAGTGGCATACATGACTTTATGCTTAACAATTCATATAACTTATATAATTAGGATTAGAGCTAAGTTGAGGTGGCAATTCATCATGCCGTCAGGTGTGCCCAAGTTCTTTACCTATCGATTCATAGGGTCGGGGACCCGGGGGATTTGGGTAGTTTCTGTATACGCAAGCATGGTGCTTGGGTATGGAGAGACAGGTGAATGTATTTCCCTTTCCACGATTGAGGGGTAGGCGGCAGGTGGTGATAGCCCTATTTGTCCCTTGTAATCTCCCATGTTCGACTAGGGTGTAGAAGTCTAAATTGTCATAGGGGGTTGCTGGGAGACCAGTACTCGGTGGCCTTCTGACCTACTTCACACTTAGCCCTAATACTAATTATGTAATTTGTATGATCACTAACTAATCTTTGTATGACTATACTAGACCAATGCATGCGCGACTTAGGAATATTCTTTTATTCTTTCTCTTTATTTTATCCTTTGAGGAATGCCAAGTGTGTGGACTCTTAATCAAATGCCTTCCTTTGGGAAAATTTAAATAATGATACCCTAAATACTTCCGGGTGAAATGCTATAATGATAGCTCTGTGCACTTACGGATAAATATCTAAAATTGTTAAAGAACTATCAAGGCTATAACTTAGGGACATTACTAATCACTAGTGATGTTGCTAAGTAATACAGACAAGGCACTTCTGACACCGTTGCTGGGTATACAAACCTAGTAACGATGCTCGGTCTTGCCAACCGGTATTTCTGGCGCCATTGCTGAGGATGAATTCAAACCCCATTCTTTGTAGTGATGTTAAGAAATGCCAACAAGGTTGTAGTGCTACGAGAAGGGAAGCGAAGTGATTTCTCGTCTTCTTCCTTCCGCACTTGTAGCAGGCGCCTCTGGGGGCCTCGACGCCACCGCCTAGGTGGCAGCACCATGGCTCAGTACCTTTTCAAGTGCCTCGACCGCACTTGTACTTCTGAGGATTTAAGCAAAAAGAACGTTCTTTTCTGTATGCTTGGATTTCCTTTTGTGCCTATCACGAGTCCTCGGGTCACGGGATTGGGGTCACGGCTTTCGGCTTGATGCGAGGAAACGTATCCTTGACCTCCTTTAATGCGTTCTTGAGGTTTTCTGTGACCGTGCGTTGGCTCATGGGTCTTGGACCTTTTATTTTTTCCACATGACCAAGCCGTGATCACGCTTTGGGCCCCACATCACTTCATGAGGAAGACTCTGCTGTGTTACCCTAGCCATCTGCTTCGTCGATCTCTCCTGGAGAGGTCATGGATCTCTAATGATTTGTGAGCCTTCGAAGCTAGCCCTAGGTCATTAGACTCGGAGATGGTGGGAGGAGTTTTGGACATGGCTTGGCCTCGACCCCTTTATGGGGTCAGGGGGGACCTAACTCCTCTTCTTACTAGTGTCCCTACCAAACTCGAGGGGTCGTGATGCCCTGCTGTAGGTGAGTTTGGTTTTTCCCCACGCGGGGAGAGGCATGTCCACCATAACCACATGGTCGGAGCGGTGCGCCTAGTCGGGGTCGATGGGTAATCCGAGCGGGACCCAATATCCTCCCTAATCGACGTGGAGTTCGGATGTGCCTCATCGAAAGACGTCCCATAAATCATTGGCTGTCAAGCCCTTTAGTCCTCAACCACCTCCGCAACGACCAAAGGGCAAGATGCCTCCCCCCCAGAGGGGGTCAACCTAGGTGACTTCAAAGCGGACAACTCAGACATAGAGAGTGATGGTCATGTTGCTCCGCACCACCGATTAGGGGCCCATCTCCTCCTTGCCCCTATCCCTTTTGTGGCCTCGAGCCCTTCTAAGGACCGGCCCAAGAGTGGGTTTCCTAAGCACAATGCGGGGTCATGGTGGTGGCGGGTCATTCTACGCATGATCTCAGGGGGTGGTTGGCCTCCCCGGTCACGTTGTGGCATAATGGCGCCCACTCACAAGCAGTCGTGCTCCGCGGAACGTGGGTGAGTAAATCGAAATGATATGGAAAGAATGGGGATGTGCGCAACTTACTTGGTTCACACCGCTGTGTGGGCAACCGATGTTCCACCTTCCCTCTGATTGCTTCACCTGCTTTGTGGGGTTTTCCAAGCAGTTAGTAAATGTGAATGAACATGTGTGTGCCTTGAGTGTTCTTAGTGGCTGTAAATACGCTTGGAGCGGTACGGTGAGGAGGCATTCGCTCTGGGTCACCTGCTCATCCACTTCCCCATTCTTACTCTCGTGCATCTAGAGTTCCTTCCTCACCGACTGGAATGGACCACGACAAATGATCGTTGGAGGAGTCGCCGGGTGCCGATGGGGCGTCGCCGGGTGCCTCTTCATCCTTGCCTGCGCAATTAGGGGTAAGTGCATTCGGATGAAGTTCAAGTTCGAAGGTTCAACCTATATTGACTGTGCATGTTTGTAGGGCTGCCTGCCACGACATGTCCAGAGGGGCCATCAACGTCACTTGTGCCATGGCCCCACCATAGGGTGGTCGAGCTCATTGTCGTCCTCCTTAGATGATCATTGTGAGTTTCATGAGCTCATTCACGAGGCAGATGAGGCCTGCCGATGATACTCCAACACCACCCATGAACCGAGCTGGCTAGAGCGCTGCCTTGATGCCATAAGGGTGGCCCTTGAGGCCTTAGAGAGGGAGACTACCGCTGCATAGGCAGCGGCCACCGATGCCTAGGCCTGCATCATGGGTAAGGCTTCTTCTTCGTCTTGTCGTCCCGCTCGTCGCTTGCCATTCCTGATCTTCCTCTGATCCTCCCATCCTTTTGTCAGCATTAGAGGAGGAGTTGGTGGCCTCCCACCACAAGATGGAGGAGGCTCGCCTCTAAGAAGTTCTCCTAATGGAGGACCGTGAACGTGTGGTGGTGGCTGGAGTTCGGCAGGGAGCCAGCGTCACCCTCGTCGCCCTATAGCTCTGCACTGGCCAGGACTTCCGTCCGGTGGCGCCTGGGTTCCTAGACCATGCCTAGCAGGTAGAGCAGGTGGAGCTGGTCGATGACTTTGCTACCACCGCCACCGCCGTCATGGCCGCCGTAAACATGGAGGACATACCTAGGGTCCTTTAATAAATAAATTTTCTTAGTTTGTATTTCATGCTTCTTTTACTTTCGCGTGCTCGTCGATGATCCAATCGTTTGAATGCCGTAGTCATGGGACCTTGCCTAGGGATCGACCCACGAAGCTTAGCTTAGTGTGACTCTATTTTCGTGACTGAGGTGTCATAGGATAGATCTGGTGGCAGCATGCCTCTCGTCGTCCCCTTTTCTTTGGGTCATGGTGATCTTTCTTCTGGTGAGCATCGATGTGTGGTATGCCACGGTGTAGACCCTATGAGTGAACCTTGTTGACTGGCACGCGCTGATCGACATGGGTTACTTGGGGTCGCACACGTTGTTATAGTGTCGCTTTGATGTGCGCTCATTGAGGTGTATTACGATCTCTAGGTGCAAGGAGGATTCATTGATCATTATGTACAAATTCTTAGTTGGCTAAGAATAGCTTTGATGCGAATGCTGAGTGTCTACGCCCCTGGTCGTGACCTTTGACATTCACGGTGCTCGATGCGGTGAGGCCCAGAGCGCGTGGCTCATCAAGTCGAGGAATGTGCTGTGCCGCGAGCCCTCTAGCGCTCGTCGTTCACGTCATCCTCATGTCGTATCATCGCCTGCCTCATTGCACGCCACAACCGAGGTCACGGAGTACGACCTCCACATGCTCCCCTACCACATAGGGAAGTTATGTTTAGGTCTAGCCCCCGGGGGTTGGCTCGTGACTGTCACGATGTTATGATTTTCCTATTCATAGAGGTGGGCCTACTGGAGGTTGCCTCCTATAGTGATGATTCCATGAGGACCAGGCATCTTGAGCATCAGGTAAGTGTAGTTGGGGATGGCCATGAACTTGGCGTCGCATGGTTGGCCTAGGATGGCGTGATAGGTGCTGGGGAAATCCGCTATTTCGAAGGTGAGCGTTTCCGTGTGGAAATTGGCTCATCCTCTGAACGTCATGGGTATGTTGACCTGCCCGAGGGGAATGGCCTGAAGTCTAGGTATGACTCCATGGAACGGAGCATCGGATGGTCGTATTGCCGCTCGCGATAACCCCATGGCATCGTAGGTCTCAGCGTAGAGGAGGTTGAGGGTCTTGCTGATGATTCGGTCAATGCGAGGGGGAAGTGTCCTAGTTGCGGAATGTGGTCAGGGTGACCATTTCTATTGAAAGTGATCGTGCTTTCTATCCATTTCTAGAAAGCCAGGATGGCTTCACCCATGGCGGCCGCATAGACCTCCCTAGCCATGAGCTTCTGCCGGCATTTGGACTCATACACCATCGGTCCATCAAAGATCATGAGGCACCCTTTTGGGTCAGGATACGCATCCTCTTTCTCCACGTTGTCGGCGTGCCCAGACGACGCGTCCATGCTAGTTGTCATGTAGTCACCACTAAAGTAGCGCTTGGTGAGGTCACACTCCTCGAGAGTGTGCTTGACTAGATAGCCATGGTTGTAGCATGGCATCTTGACTATCTTGTCAAAAATGACATGGTTGAGCATGCCAGTCTTCTGCTTGGGGACCCTATCGACTGCCATGACAAACTCATTGTCATGGTGCCTCCAGCTGTCCTTCTTGCCCTTTACCCATCGATTGCGGTCTTTAGCCTCGTCCGTGGGTTTGGCTTGAGCCTTACCCTTGTATTTGCAGAAGACTGTACGTGCCCTGAAAGTTTCCTATGAAGATGGGCTTGAAGTCTACCCACGAGTCGATGTTGTCCGCGGGGAGATGCTCGAGCCATGCTCGGGCGCTTTTCGCAAGGTAAAGTCACAAGTATTGGATGATGAAGAGGTCATCGTCGGCCCCGCCTGCTCGACAGGTGAGGTGGAAGTCTTCCAACCACATGGGGGGGTTGGTGTCCCTAGAGTACTTGACGATGTTTGGCGGTGTGCGGAAGCACGCCTGGAATGGTGTCTGCCGGATCCTTTTTGCGAACGCCTATGGGCCATAGGCGTCCGGGCTTGGGCTACGTCGAGCATCCCGATCCCTAGGGTGTTGGGCATGATTGTTTGGGTCGCTGTCATCATACTGTAGTTGATCTTTGCCCGCCCAATCTGGCCCAGGGCGCCTACTGCCTTGAGTTGGACGGGCATTGAAGTTTCTGATGTATCGGCTACGCGCTGAGGAGGGTTCTCGCCTATGCGCCACGCCGCCATCACCTAGACAGAGCATGCTTGGCGCGTCATGCCCCTCAGGGGCATCACACGCCGAGGGGATGTGTACGAGGCTGGCCTTGGGATACCAACTCTCCACAGAGCTTTGAGCCTACTACACCACCGCAGTTTCTAGCAGGGTCTCGTAGTTCCTAATGGACGTGCTTTCCCTCGTCGGTTGAGGGTTCAGGGGGCGTCCGCATGATCATGGTGGCTGCTGCGATGTTCTGGTTGGCTCAGGGGAAGATGGGTGTCTCCCTCTTGCCCTATTGGATTTGATCATACACATGGCATGCCCGCGCCTGCATGACCTCAGTGTCGAGGTGTTGTGGGCTAGGGCATCCGTCATCGCAGCGCTCATTGGCCTGATTAGCTTCATGCGCCCTGGCTCATTCTAGGCGCTCCTGGTCATACTCGGCCTTCTCTCCAGGGGTGCATAGAATCGAATAGGCATCGTCCTCAGCGTCCTCCACCGGTGCCACCCCATCCTCCAAGTGGTGCAACATGTTGCATTCTCTTAGCGGATGGCAGCTCCCCTTGGAATTGAACTCAAAGTCGGTGTTCTCAAGGGTTGCCAGCAGGAGATCATATATGGATTCCAGATCCTATTCCATCATCCCCACAAACCTAGAGGATTCTGGCATCGTCAAACGACCACTGCACCTAGCTAGCTCTTGCTCAAAGAGTGCGATTGTGTCCCTCATTTTGGAGGGTAGTGCCGTGCTAGGGTTCTAGAATTTGGCCCCTGGTGGCAGGGGCCTATTTCTAGAGAGTTGGGCTAAAGCGTTTGCCAACACATAAAAACACGTCGGCTTAGCTACAGCTCAGGATTAGGCCCGAGATATGTGTCGATTCTGCATGCTAGCGCATCAGAGTCGACGATCACAGGACTAGCTTGAGCCAGTCCATGATTAGGTGTCAAGATGTGCGGTAGAGCCACATTCTCTTCGCTAAGCCATAGCTGACCTAGACAGTCGGCTACGAAGTTTAGGTCCCCGAAGCGCAGAGCTTGGCTAGGGAGAAGACCGTCAACGGGAGCTGGCCCATTGATGTTGGCGAACTCAAGGCTTCCGAAGTGGATGCAGCCGCTGGGGGCCACACCAAGAGCAAGTTCGACGTAGGTGCAGAGAGCCATCACTTCCTTCCCAACAACGAGAGTGCATGACTATCCCCTACCTAGCGCGCCAATTGTCAGTGTTTTGTAAACCAGACTAGTAAACTTTTATGATTGCTCGCTACTTTAGGAAGACAATGGTAGCATCCAAAAGATACGAGGATTTATACTAGTTCTGGGCGGAGCCCTACGTCCAGTCTCAGAGATGATCGAGTGAATGTTCCTCGCTTGAATGCTCTGAAATTCTTACAATGGGGGTGCAATAATGGTGGAAGAAGTAGGAGATCTAGAGCTAGGAGATGGGCTGCCCGAAGGGAAGCTTTAGGAGCCCTTATATTGTGTAAGAATGAATAAATCAGAGTTGGATAACCAAGATGGGTGCCCTGGCTGCCCTTATATAGAGTTCGGGGCCAGGGCATATACAAAGAAGAAGGTTCTCCTGATGGAAGGGTCATGAGCCTGAGGGAGGTCCTAGCTAACTTGGCTTGCAAGCTACACCATCTTGTGCAGCACGTCTAGACGTGGTTGTCGTCATGGTCTTGTGGCCATATCACGGCATGGTGTGACATGGTGCTACTATGCCGTCCATGGTAGCACTGTAGGCACGGTGGTGGTTCACAAGCCGTCCTATGCGACGTGGTCCTCACCGTGGTCTTCGTCATCACTTCCTAGTTTCCTAGGGCATTGTATAGGAGTTGGTAGCCGCCCCTAGGTCATTGATCGCATTGTTGGTTTGAAGAACTAAGGGCCACGATCCTGATCATCGAGGTCATGGCTCCCGTCGGTCTGGATCGCCTCTAAGTCAAGGCCTTCGTCGTGGATCCCATCCCATGGTGGGTAGAATCGTACATGTGTCCCGTCGGACCGTATTTGAACGGTAGATCACCATACTAGATGTCACCGCCATGCGGTGTTGTCTTGTCTACACAGCGTGGTGCAGGGATGGTGTTTGACTGGACCGAGGTGACCGCTGTCCCCTCGGTCCTTATGGAGTAAGAGTAGCGTGCTTACTGTTGCCTGAGCGGGCACATTTGGCTGGGCTTGACCTCTCCCTGTTCCTCCCAGGGGTTGTGACGGTGAAGAGGTCATGAGTCTTCTATTCATTTTGCGACTGAGACAGAAGGAAGGGGTCGTGGCTGATCTTAGCCTTGGCGCCTCGCCTGGTTCGCTTGGCTCAGCTGAGCCTCGGTCATTCGGGCCTTTGCTAGTTGATATGTTGTGGGCCGCATGGCCTACCAACTAATCGGTGCCTTGACACACCCTGGGGATATAACCCCGACAACATGCAACTGTAATCTCCACGTCAGCAAGACACATAAGCATTTTTTGTCGACGTCATCATACCACGCAATCCGCTAATCTGTAATTCCCGCAGCAATGCGTAGGGTATGCTTCTAGTTCAATTAAAAGACATACACACCCTTGGAGTTTTTGTTGCCATACCCATGCTTGGTTGTGGGACACGTCTTAGTGCATGATAGGAGTAAAATGAGGTGGTACAAATATCTTTTGTCAAGAGAAACCGAACTTTAGGCCACTTTAGCTTAGATTTATGTTCTAATGCTCTAATGGGTTTTTAGGAGGAGGGGCTAAATTTAGATCTAACTTTAGAACACTTTAGATTTAAACTATGCTGTTATCACCAATAATGTAAATGTAAATGAAATTAGTTCAAATAGTCTCTCTTGCCATAACAGCCACATGTTTAATTCATTTCCGTTGTCGTTTCTAACCTGACCACCAAACAGCTTGTTTATTTAGCGATAATGTTGGCACACGGGCGTCCGTCCAGGCGTGTTCCGTCCGGATGGCTCATTCCCGGGCCTACCCAACGATCGGGCCTGACAGGCCTCCTCCGCTCCAACTTCAGTACGACACGGTTTCTTCAAAAAATAAAAAACACAGCGACATTTTCTTTTTCCACTGCCGCACGCATGTGACCTCTGCATGCGCATCCACCGCGCCACCCGCCCACCGTTGGCCTTCTCCAACACGGTGGCCTTCCTGTCCGGACACAGCGCACCCACTCCGCCTCGCTGCTGCCGCGCGCTCATCCGGCGCCGCTCGCTCCCGCCCGTCACGCTTGCCCATCCCGCATCGCTCGCTCCCGCGCTATCGCGCTCACTGCCTGCCCCATGGAGCCAAGCTGCTGCTGCTAGCGGTGGTGGTGGTGGTGCTCGTGCGGCGTCGGCTCCGACCCCGACGGCTGGAATCGCCTGGCCCCGGGATCCCCCATGTTGCAAGCGCATGTTTAAGTGTTTCAGATGTTTCATAGGTATGTTTCAAGTGTTTCATGCAGATATTGCAAAAATAGATTGGGATGTTGCATATGTTGCAATGATTGTACACGTATGTTGCAAGTGTCTGTTCCCAATGTTTTATCTGTTTTTAGACGTATGTTGCAAGCGTGTTTATCTAGATGTTGCATATGTTTTACACATATGTTGCAAGTATTTTATCTCGATGTTGCATATGTTTACAATTGTTTTCAAGTGTTTTCATGTGTTTTTGTATGTGTTTCAGGTGCATGTTTCAAATGTCTCAGTTGTTTCGTACGTATGTTGCGATTGTTTTATTTGGATATTTCAAAAGTATATCAGGGTGTTGTGTATGTTGCAATGTGAACCATTTACCATAGCTGCCTGCTACGCTGTGAATGGAAGGGAGCAGCGCTACAGGCGTGAAGTGACACGGGAAACAACAAACATGGGGCAGTGGCGCGGGGGCCTGTCTATGCGTGCAGCAGGCGCTGACGTGGATGTTATAGCAGGCGCGGGCATTCAGACACAGAGGGTCCGTCCGTACGTTCAGGCGCTGGTGCTTCCATTTAGGCCCTGTTTAGTTCCCAAAAATTTTCACACCAAAGTGTCACATCGAATCTTACGGCACATGCATGGAGTACTAAATGTAGACGAAAAAAAACTAATTGCATAGTTAGGTGAGAAATCGCGAGACGAAACTTTCAAACCTAATTAGTCCATAATTAGACACTAATTGCCAAATACAAACGAAAGTGCTACAGTAGCTAAAACCCACACGCCCTTATTCAGTGGGTAAAGATTAGAGCGGGGATCAAACATGCCTTGGCTCCTTTTATCTCCGTGGCATGTGAACCGTAGAGACACAGAACTCATACAAGGTCTTTCCACGAGGAAAAAAAAGGGCCGGGCCTTGTGGACAACTGACCACCTTTTTTTTCTCTCCCATTCACCGCCTCGCCCCTCCACCCCTTGCTAATCACTATTCGCTTCCCTTTTCCCCACGCGGCGGCGCGGCGAGGCCACCGACCGGCCGGCGGGTGCTGCCTCTTCTTCTCCCGGCGCCCCCGCCCCGCCCGCCTGCCCCACCGTCCCCCTCCGCCGACCGCGCTCCCCCGCCCACCGAATCCCAGCGCGCCGCCCAGTCGAGCGAGGATTGTTCGTCGATCGCAGCCGCCAAGCTGGTGCTGGGTCGGTGTTGAGCCGAGCGGGAATCGGACAGGACTCGAGTCGAATTCGTCCTCACCTTCTCGTCGTTACTGGTAAGGAAGCCCTAACGTTGCTTGCTCGGATTGAAATTGAATTCCCTGTTCTAGCTAGGGCGTCTGCGGTTCCGCCCTTGAATTTTCGGTAGATTCGAGCAATCCAACCAGAAACTCCCGAAATTCCTTTCCGGGATGGGTTATCCGACCCATCGAGTCCCTCTAGCTGCAGGATGAGTTCTTGATTTTCAATACAATGGATTTCTCTGACGCTTGCTGTCAGTCTGTCTGAACGCGCAACTGAACAGAACGCCTGCATTTTTCTTATCGCACTTGTTGCCTTATCCCCAAATTCCATTAGTGCTCGGTTTAAAGATGTGGCCTACCACATACACTTCCACACACCTCCCTTAAACCTTTCCTGCAATTTTGTTTGTGCAATATTATGTAGGGAAAACCTGGAACATCGTTATACTGCAGTCTTGTATGTCCAGGATTGTTGTTTAGGCCTTTTTACTGTTTCGTAGGTTGGAGCACTAAAATGTTGTAGGTTAAACCTGAAACATCTTTCGAAAGTAGCTAAGTATGGCCACTATCAGTGTCGTTTTAAGTTTTTATACAACATTGTTGTTTGGCTGCAGCCACTGTCTCTAACTTTGTACAGCAGTGATAGGGTTGACATCTTTTGGGAGTGACCTCTGTTTGCTGTTGTGTCCTATATATCACTGTGTTCGCCTGCAGAATCGCTCACTTTGCATGTCACAACTTTATGTTGCTGATGCCAGCCAATGTGTGTTATTGGTGCAGATGCCAGAAGCCGAGTGGAATGATGAACGCACTAGGCTTGTCTGTGAACTCTTTGAAGAACAAGTTCGGGCTGGGAACAGGCCAAACACGCACCTGAGCAACATTGGTTACCGCCAAGTTGCAGCTAAGTTTCAGCAGAGGACACAGCTTCTCTATACAAAATTGCAGCTTAAGAACAAATGGGACAAGTTTAAGAATGACTACATTACCTGGAGGAAGTTACTTGTAGTGGGAAAGGGTTTACCTTGGGACGCAACAAAGGGGACATTTGTTGCTGACGAAGAATGGTGGAAGAAGATCAATAAGGTTTGTTATGCGTAAATTAAACCTGTTCCTTATTTTTTACTGTTTATTAGTTGATTTTAGTCGCATGACACCCTTTCCTTTTCATTACTGGTAGGAGCTGCCAGGTGCAAGGAAATTTCGACATGGCGGTCTACGACATGAGGATAAGTTGAAAGTAATGTTCGACTACATCACCAGTAATGGTGTGGATCCTTCACCACCTGCTCCAGAAAGCCCGAAGAATGGGGTGGATCATTCGCCACCGGCCGCAACTGGTTTGCCATCTGCTCCAGACTGCCCCCTCAATGGAGCGGAGCATTCGCCTGTGACTGCACATGGGTTGCCATCTCGTCCAGACAGCCACATGAATGGCACAGATCATTTGCCACTGGCCACACATGATTTGCCACATGTTCAAGAAATCCCCATGAATGGTGTGAACCTTGATGAATCGGACAACAATGCTGAAGATAATGATGACACTCATCAAGAGCCTGTGTTTCGGTATTCTTCATCAAACAGGAAGAAGATACCGATTCGTTTCAGTGCTGCAAAGAAGAAGAAAAACAAGTCCGAAACTGCTCTGCTCATACAAGCTCATTTGTACCGCATAACTGAGCTGGCTCAGAAAGCACAGGACACTTTCGAAAAGTTCAGCTCCCAGGCTGACTCGGCGCCATGGCCTAGCATCCAGGATGTTATGACACTGGTCCGGGAGTGCGGAGCACGGTGTGGAAGCAATGAGCATTTCATCGCAACTGAACTGTTTGTCAGTAGAGAACAGAGGGAGATGTTCCTGACCATGGAAACGGCCGAGGAACGGTTCCAGTGGCTTAGAAGAAAGTACATCGTCAAGTATTTGTCAGGTACAGCAGGTACAAGTCTGGGTACTAGATGAAATGATCCTGGGAGTCTGCATTAGGTTTTCTCCCAAGTCTTTTAGGCTTTAATATCCAACATGACACATTTTGTATTGGAATCCTGATATAGCATGCTTTGCAACCTGACAAGTATGGTTGTATGAATGTGTAGCTATCCTCTGGTTTCACCTGTTCCTGTGTAGCAGTTATCTTTCCGACGCAAGGGGGGTGAAATAATCTCCTATATATAATTTCTGGTATATCGGTGGTATATATAATTTCAGTTAATCCGTCGGGTTTCGGAGATCTGCGGGTTTCGGTTTCGAGGATGGATTTTCACCCGAATCGGTGTTCGGGGCGGGTTCGGATTTTAAGTTCGGGTTTTGGTTTTGGCTACCCAGAGACTCCACTCAATCGGAACCCGCCCCGTTGCCATCCTTAACTAGCCATATCATTTCGCTGAAATTTAGCTTATGCTGCTGCTTATGATGAAATGTTGTGAGAGAAAAATACTGTTCGTTCGTTAAAGTATGGCTGAAGTAGTGCCGCAGAACAGGGCGTCAGGTGGTGGTTTCGCAGGGTGTGATGGACTCCTGCACAAGCATCAGGTTATATGGGTCAACTAGACCAAATTCGTTTTCATGACGTTTATTTTTGTCACAGTATTTGTGCCACATTATTTTTCCGCATCACATGCCACGACAGATTTGCCATGTCAATGGACACGTGTCTGACACCCTATCTGATATGCCATGACACCTTTAGTGACAGATATTGTCATCAATAACCGGAGCTTGGGTGGTGCGGCTTGCCGGCAAAGACCGAGCGCGAATCCTCGATCACTGTCGCACTTGGGGACGGCCTCACCGCTCGTTTCTTGACGGACTCATGGCTCCTAGAGGGTCCAATCAAGAAGTTCGCCCCGCACCTCTTCGCCGCTGTGTCGAGGCGGCGTCGCGGCAAATCCGTGCTTGATGCCATCACCAATCGCAGTTGGGTGCGCGACATCCAGGGCGCGCTCACCATTGAGGTGTTATGTGACTACGGCTCCGTTCGCGTGTCTTTAAACCCGGCTTGATCCGCTTCTTCTTTTTATATCCGGAATAGTGTTTTCCTCTCACAAATTCCTCCAGATTCATTCAGATTTCTTCCAGAATTCCTCCAAGTGAACAGGGCCTTGTTAGTTGATCTTCACCATTGGGCGTTTATCTCTGCTCCCTGATCGGGGGAGCCCAACCCTAATCCGGTTGGTGGGCCCCTGTCGCACAGCACACATAAAATGAAGGTGGGGGTGAGGGCTCGGACTGAGAGGTTCATCGGAGCCGCCACCTACTCAACAGAGAAACCCTAAAACCGATCTAAAGGAGTGCTGGAAGCGACGGGATGTGCGCCACCACCACTGCCGTCGCCTATGCAGGTTCTCCAACGCCCCCACTGTATCGCCACCTCGCCTCCTCACCACCACGCCGAGCACTGGCGTCCGCGAGGCTGCATCCAGGGCGGTGTCGGCGTCCACGCTGCCGCTGCGGTGAAGCTCCGCAAGGTCGAGGAGCCTAACTACGGATCTACGGGTTAAACACAGAGGTACCAATCCTACGATCCTAACAATGGTACCAGAGCCAGTTACCTCTGTGTATCCATAACCCTAACCGGGTAAAAGCAAAAGAAAGAGAGACCGGCTCACGGTCTACCGGTCATCACCGCCACCACGCGTGGGGGAAAGGAGCCGCACCGTTCGACGGCGCACAGCAAAAGTAAAGAACCAAACAGATCCAGTTCGGATCTAAGGAATGAAGAAGGATGGGTTCAGTTTTGGCCGAACCCTAAGACCTAACCCTAACTCGCATGAAGAAAGGGAAAGAATCAGTCTCGGGAAAAAGAACAGTTTTGGATGAACTAACACATCCTCATCCCAATCGGAGTCAAATCCGAAAAGAAAAGAAATCAAAGAAAAGAAAAATCCAAAGAAGAAGAAGAACAAGAATCGGGTTCAACCGAACCCTAACCCTAGATCGGGTACGGGAAAAGTGGACACGGTTTCAACAAAGAACCCTAGCAGTTCGTCAGCCTAGGGTGTAGATCTAGGGTTTCAGATTAAAAAAACAAAGAAAATGCCCGATCCAGATCGGATCGGGACGGAACTTGAACCCTAACCCTACAAGAGAAAGAGGACGGTCATGTGGCTACCTACCTGGAGCCTGGCCGTCCTGTCACTGCCGTCGACCAAATCTATGGCCGACGAGAGAGAAACAGAGCCGCCGGGCTGGGTAGCCTGGCGCGCGCGAACAACAGGGCACCGTCGCGAGACTACTCGACGGCGGCGTGCTCCGCAACTGGGCGAGCACGCACGCCGGTGAGGAGCTCCACGGCGGTGCCATCTCGTCTTCCTCCTTCGATCACCGTAGGTGGCCGCCGCTCGTCCGCCGCAGCGCGTGAGAGTAGGAAGAGGAGAAAGAGAAAGAGAGTGGCCAGGGGAGCCACGGGCGCGAACCCCTCGTCGCCACCGGTCGATGGCCACCGCGGCCGCGGCCACCGCCGTCGCTGCGTGCTGAGTTGCACTGAGGAAAGAGCGGCGACAGAGAGAGAACAAAGAGAGAGAGAGCGGCGAGGAAAATGGACTAGGGTTTTCTGAGGAACCCGACGTCGCCGGGTTTTAATCCGCCCGATCTCGCCGCTCGGCCGTAGGATACAGACGGACGGCGCAGATTCATTGGACCGGCTTTCAGCCCAGGCGGGTGCGCGCGCTAGGCCACTTTCCCGGCCCAGGCCCAGGTTGCGGCCTAGGCGCGGGGGAGAGCGCGGGACAGTGCCGCACAGGCGTGGGCCGTGGGCCGCCTTGCCATTTTGGGCCGACATAGGAAAAGCAAGAGCCCAGTTTCGGTTTTTTCTTTTTCCTGGAAAATTGAAAATACAAATTGGCTCAAAAGAAAAATCAAAAAGAAAAATAGAAAAAGGTATTTTACCTGTGGGTAAAATTCAAGAAATTGATTGAAAGTTTTTCCGCTGCTAAAGAAAAAGTACATTCTCTAGTGTTTTGAACCGACATGATATTTAACTGGAGAAAAAGAAAGTTTTTCCAGTAAATATTTATTTCCTGGAAAATGATTAATGGATTAAAGAAAATAGGAAAATCAATTTTCCCTGTGGGTAAAATTCAAGAAAAAGAGAGTTTTCCACAGCTAAAGAAGTTGTTTATTATCCAGTTATTTTGGACCAACGTTGTATTTAATTGGAGAAAAAGTGAGTTTTCTGCTGCTAAAGAAATTATTGATTCTCCAGTTATTTTGAACCAAAGTGGTATTTAATTGGAGAAAAAGAGATTTGTCATGGATTATGATGTTGTTATTTTCTGACCAACGTTGTTAATAACAATATCGTAATTTTAATGATTTATGCATTAATTCTATTTCTGCCCAACGGTGATGTAGAATTAGTGTATGAGAACAGTTGTAAAAGTTAATGATTTATGCATTAATTCTATTTCTACCCAACGGTGATGTAGAATTAGTGTGTAAGAACAATTGTGAAAGTTAACGGTTTATGCATTAATTCTATTTCTGCCCAACGGTGATGTAGAATTAGTGTATAAGAATAGTTGTATGTTTTGATTTTGACCAACGTTGGAATCAAGGCATGCAAATGGTGTTATTTTTATGTTAACAAAAGTTTTGACCTGGTTTTCATCTTGTCTAAGGTGGACTGGGTAGTCACCTCACCGTGTTCCACTGAGTTTGTGGCACCGGTGAGGGAGACAAAAGAGAATGATGCCACTTAGGCAACTAAAGAAAGGGATTTTGAATCCCAAAAGATATCCTATGACTTTTGAGCATAGGAAGTGAGTCACTGCCAACAAGAAATGTTTGGCTGTGATAAAGAACATGATTGAACCTGCAATTGTGGGCTCAATCCCAGAGTGTGACACGATCACCGAGTACCTCGATAGAATAAAGAGTCAGTTCACTGCCTCTTCAAAGACATATGCTACCCAGCTGATAAAGCAGCTGGTGACAGAGTGTTACTCTGATAATGATGGCATAAGAGAGCTCACGATGCGTTGTCGAAATTATGGCACTATCGTTCAGGCCATATTTTGAGAGGGAGAATAGAAAGACTAGTTAAGAATGATATTCTTCCTCCATTAGAGCTCTCAGATTTAGAACAATGCAGAGAATGCATAAAAGAAAAGTACGTAAAGAAGATTAAGAAAGATGACAAAAGAAGCGTAGGAATTTTATAGATTATTCACACAGACATCTGTGATCAGCTTTCCTGTAAAGAGTATGGATGATTATGATTCGTTCATAACATTCACAGATGATTACTCCCATTATGGATATATTTATCCAATCAAAGAAAGAAAAGATGTATTGGATAAATTTAAGATATTAAAGATTAAGATAGTCAGGTCTGACCGTGGAGGAGTACTACGGTCGGCATACCCTAAAAGAATAGCATAGTAGCCCAGTATTCTATACCGGGCGAACCTCAGCAGAATAGAGTAGCTAAAAGAATCAATAGCACCCTGATGGATATGGTGGGCAGTATGATAAGTTACTCTACCTTACAGTTGAGCCTATGGATGGAGGCGTTAAAAACCCCATTCATATTCTCAAAAGAGTACCAAGTAAGTCGATGCCCAAAACACCATATGAGATGTGGACAGAAAGTGTACCCTCACTAAACCACTTGCGTGTGTGTGGGGGAGCCCTGCTGAGGCTAAAGTATTTAACCCAAACATTGGAAAGTTAGATCCCAAAACAGTAAGGTGTTATTTCATTGGCAACACAGAAAAGTCAAAAGGTTTTCGTTTTCCACTGTCCAGAGAGACATACAAAGTTTGTGGAAACGAGACACGCTGTTTCCCTAGAGGATGAAAAGATGAGGGGGAGCATGGTAGCTCGAGAAATTGTCCTTGAAGTGAAGCGGGTGTATGCGCCCACTCCAATGATTCATGAGCCATTTTTCTCACTACCTGCTGTAGCTGCACTGACAGTGCTAGATACTGTGGTGCTAGCACCTGTTGTTATCCCACCTGTGGCAACAATGAATGACGATGAGGAACCTGTTCTTCAGGATTCTATAGAACCTATTGCCACACATGAGGGGGGAGCAACAACAGCCTCAAACAGAAGATGTGCCAAAAGTGGAGGCCCCTAGAAGGTCTCAAAGAGTTAGAAAATCAGCTATTCCTGCTGATTATGAAGTGTACAACACTGAGGAATTTCAAATGGAGGATGACCCCACCTCATTTGAAGAAGCCATGAGAAGTGATCATTCATCAAAGTGGCTTGAGACCATGGAAGATGAAATGAAATCAATAAATGCCAATAAAGTTTAGGACTTGGAAATAATTCCTAAAGGAGTCAAAACAGTAGGCTATAAATGGGTCTACAGAACAAAACTTGGCTCTCAAAGGAATATAGAGAAATATAAAGCGCGACTTGTGGCAAAAGGCTATATGAAAAGAGAAGTGATTGATTACAATGAGACCTTTTCTCCAGTCTCATGTAAAGTTTCCTTCAGAATCATAATGGCATTAGTGGCACATTACGATTGAAAATTACATCAGATGGATGTAAAGACGGCATTTCTCAACGGAGACTTGGAGGAAAATGTTTACATGGCACAACTGAAAGGTTTTGTCATGGAAGCTTGCGACATGCTCAAGTATGTACATGCCCTGACTTTGCATTTGTTACCGTGTTTTACTTGGCAGATTCCAGAGAAACTCTGGAATAGAACACTGAAATTGATAAAGAAAGTCTTGCGTTATTTGCAAGGAACGAAAGGCCTCATGATGACATATAGAAGATCTGATTCACTCCACATGGTGGGATATTCAGATTCTGATTATGCGAGAGTGAATGCATATCCAGACGTGGATTTTCTATCATCTCGCAAATGGGAGCTATTTCATGGAAAAGCTCAAAGCAAACTGTCACTATATCGTCCACAATGTATGACAGTTTGTAGCGTGTTATGAGGCAACGGGCAGGTGAACTAACTAACGAAGTTCATACCCGGTTTGAAGGTGGTTGACGACATCAAGTAATACTGCGATTATAATCTGGCAGTACAGGATGTTCACAACATAAGTCAAGTGGTGCTGCCAAACACATTGACATGGAGTATTATGTTGTGAAAGATAAAGTCCGGGATCAAGTCATAAGTCTTGAGCATATAAGAACAGAAATGATGCTCGCGGATCCGCTTACAAAAGGCTTACCACCCAACATGTTCAGAGGACATGGTATTCAGAGAACATATAGCTAGCTTGGGTTTAAGGGAAAGCCTAAAATATTCCTGGACAAAAGAAGGCCCAAAGATAAGTATCTATTTCAGAACAGAGTAGTGAGTTGTAGCTGTTAAGTCTATCGGCAATGGACCGTGACGATGAGACATGCTCTATGAGCTAATCTGTAATGGAATGAACAAAAGTAAATGATATGAAAGTGAAAGATGGAATGAGATCAAGGGGGAGAATGTTAGTTGATCTTCACCAATAGGTCCAACGGCCTATTGGGCCCTTATCTCTGCTCCCTGATCAGGGGAGCCCAACCCTAATCCGGTTGGTGGGCCCCTATCGCACAACACATATAAAAGGAAGGTGGGGGTGAGGGCTCAGACTGAGAGGTTCATCGGAGCCGCCACCCACTCAACAGAGAAACCCTAAAACCGATCTAAAGGAGTGCTGGAAGCGACGGGATGTGCGCCACCACCACTGCCGTCGCCTATGCAGGTTCTCCGACGCCCCCACTGTATCGCCACCTCACCTCCTCACCACCACGCCGAGCACTGGCGTCCGCGAGGCTGCATCCAGGGCGGCATCGGCGTCCACGCTGCCGCTGCGGTGAAGCTCCGCAAGGTCGAGGAGCCTAACTACGGATCTACGAGTTAAACACAGAGGTACCAATCCTACTATCCTAACAGGCCTACGTCATCGTCTGGGAAAAAGTTGACGGCCTAAACCTACACCAAGACACATCCGAACAGGTTCATTTGGTGCTGGACCCCGGACAACATGTACACAGCGTCGTCATCCTACCGAGCATTCTTCTACGGCATGACGACGTTGAGGGGAGCAAAGGAGCTATGGCAAGCGCGGGTGCCGCTGAAGTGCAAGTTCTTCTTTTGGCTGTTGCTGCATGATCGGCTCTGGATGGCAGTGAGGAGAAAACGCCATGACTTGCAAGATAGCGATGAATGTACGCTATGCAGCCAAAGAGCCAGAATCACCAGATCACCTGATGGCCGGTTGTGCCTTCGCTAGAGAAGTATGGTTCAGAGTCAGAGTCCCGTGCCGCTGGGCCTCGGTAACTTGGCACCCACCCCGGACACGTCGATCACCGATTGATGGCTTCTCAATAGGGCGCAGTTGGGAGCGCAGCAAAGAAAAGGATTCGACAGCCTCTTAATCCTAGGAGCATGGTGCCTATGGAAGGAACGAAACCGGAGAGTTTTTGATGGAGTAGCTCGGTTACCCAGTGCGTTCACGTCCAAGATCATGGAGGAGGGCAATCTCTGGTTGGGGCGGGGTACAGCCACCTCGCCAAGCTATGGGCGATGTCGATGATTGTTCGGTGGATTACCTCCGTTGTTCCAACGCTATTGACCTGTAATAGTTTCTTTGCTGCGCCAGTTGGCTTTTTTTCTTTTGGATCTTACAGGGCTATCGCTGGGAGGCCATGGCGTGCCGCTCGCATTCTAATCTTACTGGCGCTAATCGCTGTAAAACTCCTTCTCCTTCTTAATGATATACATGCTAAGCATGATCACAAAAAAAACTAGTGATAGAAGAGCTGTTGTCACTAAGATTTATGACAATTGGGTCTACGGTTCGTTGTCCATTATTATTTAAGTAATCTCAGGTAACTTTCTTCTTCTTTCTTGTTGGGCCTACGGCCTTGCAATTTGTATCTTTCTCCGTACTAGGTTTGACCATCCAATTATAATCCGAGTTTGTTTCTAGCCATACAAGGAAATGGGTTTATATTTTCTAAAATCATAAATAATCCATTTTAAATTAGAAAATATGAAACCTGTATACTTTTAAAAAACAATATAATTTATCTATGGGTGTTTAATTTAGGGTTATTTGTATCCTATTTGCTGTGGTTACTACTGTGTTATTCACGTAATCATACCCGTTATTTATTTAAATCAATATTTTTTTAATATGTTAAACCTAGAGACCAATCAAGAGAATCTGTACCCAAATAGTGTACTACCAAATACAGTAGAGTTAAATTAACAAAATTATTCCAAATAGAAAACTAAATTAAGTTAACTGGTATTGATAGTTCGGTAGTTAAATATTCCTAGTATTCAACTTCGATGGCCAGTGAAAAATGGACTTCTCCCTCCCTGTATATTACCCCGAGCACCTCCGGCGCAACCGAGAGCGCTGTTTTTTCTTGCCCCACACACGATCTTCCCGGTCATCTCGGCGCTCTCTGTTTTTTTTTTCAAATAAACGATCACAGATGGTTTTCGCTAGTGCCTACACGTGAATTTCCGAAGGAGGCGCGTCGTGGTTTCCACCAGTACATTTGAGCCACTCCAAAGAGAATTTGGTGAAAAATATCGTCCAACAGCTTTTTAAATTGGTTGTTCAAATATAGTCATGTTCTATTTTAAATTTATCGTTAGCCAAAGATAGAAAACGATATCTCTCTAGAGCGCAAACAAGATATATAAAATTGTTGGAGTTCACAAGATATAAAAAATGGTTTTTATGGAAATGACTCTCCAAATGATGATTTAAAGAGTGATTTTAGAAAGACCCGAAAATGCTCTTAAAGGATCTCCAAAAGTTTCCAAAATCCACTCCCAATCATGGTTTTTTAGCAAGACTGAAAAACTGCTCTCCAACAACTCCCTTTCTCGACTCTTAATCTTTTCGCAATGGGGAAAATTAACCCAATCGTGCGGAAATATACGCGCGTGTATCGATTGCCCAATCAAAAGGTGGAAGGACGTGGGGAAGAATATGGAGTACGATAGGGTTCGCCTTCTATATTTCAGGAGTGAGGTTTTGGAAATTGTTGGAGAAACCAAAAAAATATGCTGCTAACTTTTTTTAGCCACTCGGAAAACTCACTAATTTACTAATTATTTTTTTGGAAACTATTGTGTGTGACAAGGATAGAGAAGAAATCAATTTCGAAAGTTGTTCTAAGCCAAACTTTAAAAACACAAATATTTGTGGTACCAAATAAATATATTATGAAAATATAGTTTATGATGTATCTAACGATATTAATTTGGTATCATAAATGTTGGCTCTCTTTTCCATAAATTTAGTCAAACTTAAAAGTTTAACTTCAGACAATTCTAGGAATTAATTTATTCAAGGACAGAGCGAGTAAGTAGTAACTATTAGTAACCTTTAGCTAAGGATTACTTACCTTAGCAATTCTGTTTGGATGCTAGTTTGCTACTCGCTCCATTTTCTAGGTATATATCTTTCGGTGTGCACCTAGATATAAAATATCTCTAGATACATAATAAAATCTATGTATTTAGAAAAGCTAGAATAATGACTTATACTTAAAAATGGAGGGAATATTTTTAAATTGCTGGAAGTTAGCACTTGGTCTCCAAATAAGCCGTAGTAGTAATGATCCCCAAAGAGGAACACCACCATCTCCCAAAATATTACATCACTGCTAATCATTTGAAACAGCATCCCCTAGAGGCCTACACACCTACGCTAAAGCTCTCAAAATGGTAAAGGGTTAATTGAATCTATATCGTTATAATTTTTTCAATGATATATCATTACTATTTGTATATTTTGATCCGTGCCATTACAATTTGGTCTGTAGCCAAGATTTGCTAGTTTCTATGTTTATGACGATGTTAGTTCCTCATGCACCCTCAACAGTTGACCCTATCGGTCAGATTTATCTCTTTCTTCGCTCTCCACTCCGACTGCAGCTTGTGTGTCCCCTCTGCGTGTCTCCATTGGTCTCTCCACATGCGTGGACGTCATCCGTGCCCTCTTCAGAGATGGGCCCAATGCTTCAGTGCGCCCCCACCGCCATCTCGAACGGCGCCGACGAGGAGTCATCCGCATAGGAGGCCATCAGGCGCGATGGGTGCCATCGTGAACGGGGGGAACGCACATCACTACCCCGCTACTGCAATGATGCTCATGCACCACGGTGGAAGGGAGTTTCGCCATGTGAAAGCCTTAAGTTTGTGTTTGGTAACTGAGTGCAAACAAGTGGACTAATAAGTGCTTATGATGTGATAAGCTAGGTTAAGTCAATACCCAAGGGTTGAGCAAGAGGAGGCTACATTTGAGATGATGATCATGGCCACAGGTTGATCAAGTGCTCAACTTTGGAGAAAAGAGAAGAGATGGAGCTAGGAGCAAGCCCAAAGCCAAATGTATATTTGATAGGGATGTGCTTTCACCGACCAAAGTGCGATAGAGTGCATGGTTAGGTTTAGGATAGATCGCCATATGATTAAGATGGGATCTCTATAGCAACGTGGTTATCTAGTGCCACTAGGATGTTGACCTAGTGACATGGTGAGGAAGCAAAGTGAAAATGCTTTGGAAAATGTTTCAGTGCTTAAGTGGTGGTGTTCAAGTTGGAACGCACTTGGAGTTAACAATTTGGAAAGCATCTTAGAGAAGGCACTCCACTCACTGGAAATATTCGACGCCCTAGCTGTGGGTCACTAGAGAATAAGCTAGGTCCTAAACCTCTTCTGACTATGTGTTGAATAGGTAATCAGAATTGTTTAGGGTAGCCTAAGTTAGTGCACTAGAGAAAGCAGTCCAGAGGGGACATGCGGTGCTCAAATGTGCACGCATGGGAAATTCAAAGGCCGTCGCCACAATCTTCGATGGTGGGCACCGGACCGATCCGGTGATCGGGTGGTGTACACAGAAAGTTTCTGACCTCACTAGAATTGTCTGATGATGGTCACTGAAGGTTCACCAGAGAAATAGTCAGTTGGTCGTTGGAGCCAACGACTATTTTTAGCCAAGTTTCGTCTATGTGTTTGGGGGGAGGGGCGGGGGCACCAATATTCTACGGTGGTGACTCAGTAGAAGCACCGAAGAAAGTGGCCTCTAACAGCTATGTTAAATTAAATTTTGGTCATTGGATCTTCATGATCCTTTCTCCAGTGGTGGTTGTCTGGTGCTCACCGGAGTTCTTCGATGAGTATGTTGACAACCCACCAAGAGTCTTTCAATGGCTAGTTCCTTACGAAACTTATAAATAGAGGTGTCCTCAGTCCTTTGGGGCTCTCTTGGCCATTCTAAGACTGACTCCAACAGGTGACCTATATGGGCACCCAAACCCAAAATGGGTAGCAGGAGACCCAAAATCGGCCTCCAACAGAGTATCTATATGGGAGACCCATTTTGGGTTGCCTGAGAGGTACAACCCACATATGAGCATCATCTCTCCTAGAAACCCATTTGTAGAAAGAATTCTCTTTTGGGTCCTATTGTTAGAGAAGATGTCGAATGGGTATTGAATCCTTTGCCTGTAGCGCTACCCAAACGTTGAATAGGTCTTGTATTTTGGGTGTTGTTGTTAGAGATAGTCTAACAGATACACACACACCCTAGAGGAGATAGAGAACAACTTCCACTCACTTTTGCACTTAGAGATAGATCTAGAGTGAGATTCAGAGAGATCTACTGCACTTGCTTAGAGAGTTTGCATCTAGTGACACTAGTTCATCTTTGGAGCTATGAATTTCTTATTACTCTTGGTGGTTGCTACCACCTAGATTTATTGGAGCAGCGAGGCGCCATTGAGCACCGCATGGTGATTGTGCAGGGGCTCTGGCGGGTATGCAAATGGACCCCATGGGCCATTTAGTTTGGACTTTAGTGTTTGATGATGAACATGACCATTTGTACTAATATTGTTTGCTAGTCTTTTTGGATATAGTTCAAAGGAAGCAAAGTGGAGATCCAGATGATCAACACATCAAGAAAGACCTTAGAAGACATGTTGAAGACCAATAAGTACAAGCAAGAGTCCAAGACATAAGATGGAAGAAGCCCAGACGAAGACACGCAAAGAAACGAGACAAGTCAGGTGCTAGGGTAGCACCGGACGTCCTCGTTGTGCTCATGGTGGAGCACCGGATGCACATGTGTGCACTGGCAATGGCTTCAGCATCCCACCAGATGCATCCATTGTCACACCGGACTCCTCACCGAATATGGGTTCTAGAGATGAGGATGTAGATCGAGTTAGAGAAGGCTAGAAGGCACCGAATGTGTCTAGTGGCGCACTAGACATCACACCGGATGCCCAATCTCCAGCAGTTGGCAATAGCTAGAAAGCCAATGGCTAGCTGACGTGGACGCACCGGATGTGTCCCGTTGGTGCACCGAACATGTCCGATGCCTACGTAAAAAGCGGATGTGTAGCCCAACGGCTACATTTGGAGTTGGAGGCTATATATACCCCCTTGGCTAGCCATTTGAGGGTGTGTAGACCTCAAGGAAGACTTGTGTGAGTTGAGGATCGTCTCTAGTTGCTCTAGCCACCAAAGTGTTTAGTTAAATACTTGGTGATTAGCATAGGGGCTTTGCAAAGTGCTTAGGTTAGTTAGACCGCCGCTTTAGTGCTTGCTCTAGGTTTAGGCCTAGTGTTTAGTGAGGTTTACATACCTCTCGACACTCAGTGCTTGCGCATACCATTGTTGTACACTGAAGGGAATGTAGTCTTGCAAGACCACACCGACCGCATTTGTGGTGTGGCTACCACTGTGTACCAGAGGGAACAAGGTCCACGGAGGTTTGGCCAGAAGCTTGATAGTGAAGATAGTGAGGAGCGATCTGGGAGAGGCTATTCCAGGGACCCACTTACACGTAGGGAATGCCCGAGGCTATCTACGGAGTTACTCGATCGGGAGCTTGGCCCTTGCGAGGGGCTCTAAGAAGGACTAGGGGGAAGCCTATGTGCTTCTTGATACGTTGGTAAAAATACCAGAGTCATCGATGGGAGTTTCATCCCTATCAATTAAGCTTCCATATTTACATTGTGTACTTAGGTTGTGTGCTTTACCTTCCTAGCTTAGTTGATAGGCCAGTTGATAGGATTGGGTCCTAGGTTGTATCACTCTTTTGCGATAGAGATAGCAAGACACCTAGCAAAATATTACTTGCACTTTTATAGTTAGTTTACTTATTGCATAGGTTTGGCCTAGGTTGAAATTAGTGGCCATAGTTAGAAATACTTTTGAAGTTGTCTACTTCACCCACCTCTTAGGCGTCATGGTCCCTTCAATTGGTATCAGATCTGGTTGGCTCAATTTAGACCTTTGGCTTCACCACCGTTGAGCTGGCGTTATTTAGTGTGGGAAGGATGGATACCTCTAGGTGCCCACCCTTTAATGACACTAATTTCCTATTTTGGAGTGCTAGAATGGCTTGCTACCTAGAAACGGTTGCTCTAGGTGTTTGGAGAGTCACCTGTGACGGGATGAAACCGTTGAAGAATCCCGAAAAACCCACGGCTAGTGATGAAAAGGAAATTTACTTAAACAAAAGAGCTAAAAATTGCTTGTTTAAATATTTGAGCATGGAAATCTTTGACCAAGTGTTTAGACTAACTAAAGCAAATGAAATTTGGTTAAAATTACATGGCTCCATGATGGTACAAGTAATGTTTGTGAGCAAAAACATTGCCTAGCCAAACAAAATTATGATTCCTTCAAAATGAATGAAAATGAGCTTGTTAGAGATATGTATTCATGTTTGAATCTAATTATCAATGAGGTCAATTCTATAGGATTGACAAGCTAGATGATGCGGACATTGTGAGGAAGATCATCTCGGTACTACCACATAGCAAATATGCAAGCATCGTCATCATCCTTCACAACATCGAGGACTTGAGAAACATGATCCCATCACTTGTCATTGGCAAGTTAGTGGTATTTGAAATGTCATAGAAGATGGGTCAAGAAGAAGCCACTTCATCATGTAAAAGCATAGATCTCACATGTGATGAGCACAAAAAGATGAAGGACGAGAAGCAAGTTGAATCAAGCTCAAGCTCAAGCTCCTCAAGTGAAGATGAAGATGATGATGATAATGATGATGATGATGAAAAAGGTGGTCGCCAAGCCTCCACCTCCGATATTGATGAAGAGATAATTAAATTAATAGAGAAGGTGGTGAAGAACATTAGCAAGTCGAATGTCTAGGGTGTGCCCATTCAAATTGAAGATTTCCTATTTACCAACCAAAGAACAGAGCAAAGAAACAAAGGTTGCTATGGTTGTGGCAAAAATGGGCACTTTGTGGAAGATTGTCCAACAAACAAGCCCACACCCAAGGACAAGAAAAAGAGGTGCAAGGCCAAAGCCCTTACAACAATCAAGACTTGGGATGATTCATCAAGTGAAGATGAAGGCCAACACAAGAGGCACGGCCGCAAGCACTCATCATCAAGCTCCTCTCATGTGCCTTATGGCATGAGATAACATTAAAAACTCAAGCTCTAGTGAGTGATAGTGATAGTGATGATGAAAAACCCTCTTATGAAAAACTTGCTCAATCCATCCAATTCTTTAATGAAGTTTGCACTAAGAAAAAATCTCAACTAAGTCAACTTAAAACTAAGTATGCAAACTTAATTAAAATGAAAGACAAATGATTGTGACAACACTAATGATATGCAACTAATCAAAATAATAAATGATTTAAAAGCAAAGTTAACTAGCTCACAAGAAGCTTATGAAAGTTTGCTTACTAAAATGAACACTCAGGTAACTGAAAATGTTGCTAAACTTATCGGTAGTACCCCCATGGCACATTAAAAATGAAAAATTAGTTTTTGAAACAACTAAAACGGATACCTCTACTTGTTGCAATGATTTATTTAAATTAGACTCACCTCTGTGCAATCAAGTTTGTTTTAAGAATGTTATTGTAGAAATATGTACATAGGATATCACAATGGAGAATGAGCAACTTAAGCAATAAGTGGCTCGCCTCACCAAGGACTTGATTCAAGTAAAAAACAAGACGAAGCAAGCCCAACCTCATCAAGATAACATCATCAAGGAGTGAAGAAGCTTGATGAGGGAGCAACTGTGATTTGCTATGTGTGCCCCAAGTCCTATGAGTGCAAGGTGAAGAATGGGGGAGAAAAGAAGAAAGAGAAAAACAAAAAAGCAAACAAGCAACATCTCCAACACCTACACTAACAAGGTTGACAAGAAGTCCACTACACCATACTTACTATTGAAGAAGAAAATGACAAGGTGGTGGCCAACAAGGTGAACAAGCAAGCCAACACAAGAGGGGCAAATAAGAATGTGAGCCAAAGGAAATGATTTCAACCATGAAGAGCACCAAGAAAGTTTGGATCCCAAAGGGGAAGTAAGAAGTCCAATGGAATTTGGGGGAATTTAGAGTCTTGACAAAGGTTGGATGCATTTCATGGGGTGCATCACATTGGATCATGTCATTGCCAAGTTGGTTAGTGAAAACTATGGACCCAAATTCCACTATCTTTGTAAGGTAACTAGATTTAAATTCTTGCAATTTCAATTGGCATCTAGTTCCTTTATGCCTAGGTTTGCCTATACACATTTAAATTCATGTTGTGCATACACTAGGTAAATCATATGGTATGGTTGCTTGATTTTAATCTAACCCTTGGAGCAAACCTTCATGGTTTACATTGCTTAGGAGTATGGCACATAGCCCTAGTTTTCAATTGGTTTAACTTATATGTGCCAAAGTCCAAAATTGTAGATGACTTACTCCTAATATCACCCATAAAAATGATCTCCACCTTCAAGTGGTGTCATCTTTCAACTGGGATTTTGACCTTAAAAGTCAATGTGCATGTCTCCTACACGTATTATATGCTTGTATTAACACTTTTAGGGGGTGGTTACTCTACAAGTTCGAAGCTTTGATACTAACACTCGCTTCAAGATTATCATGTGTGTAGTAGTATCATTACAAGAAAAATGGAGTCCCCAGAGATTAACATCGTGGCTTCAAATGATATCAATCCAATTGGATTTCAACATATGATATCCCTAAACCGATGTCATTATGTTGTTTTTCAATTTGGTACCTTTATGCTTTCTCCATACATTATATAGATTAAACTTCTTTATGTATTATTTGCTGATTATGCATATGTTTTGCCATCCACCATATGTAAGCATACACTTAGGGGGAGCTTAGTCTATGTAATGTGAGGGTCAAGTTTTGTGACCAATTCCATTCCACATACAATGTCACAAAATTTGACCCTCCCTTTGCTACTAAAGTCTTTCTTTTAGTGTTAGATTCCGAAGGGGGAGAATTTAAAGGACCAAGAGCAAGACCGGCCCATAATAAATACCAAAATCACAAATTCAAAAATTTTCAAGCATACAAGTGGTTTTGGTTATGGGAGATTGTAAAGAAAACTGGAGGGAATCCTATTTTGGGAGTTGGTCTAGGAAAGGAAGAAAGTGGATTATGGAGTTTGGGGGAGGCTTATGTCCATAATACCACACGAGGGGACAAATGGCAAGGGCAAGATGAGTATCACTCATTTCCTTTAGGTGGTATCTTTTAGCATCATATGATCTTGCCTTTGCATTGCATCCTAGCGAGTAGATAGTGTTTTTCATATGGTATATATTATTTGCTTGCATTGGTCATGTTGTCATCAAGCACAAAAAGTGCTAGGGGGATTGTAAGGAAAATGGTCCCCATGGACCATTTAGTTTGGATTTTGGTGTTTGATGATCAACTTGACCATTTGGACTAATATTGTTTACTACTATTTTGGATATAGTTCAAAGGATGCATAGTGGACTTGGACTTAGGTAAAGTGGAGATCTGGATGATAAACACCTCAAGCAAGACATAAGAAGATATGTTGAAGACCTATAAGTACCAGCAATAGTCTAAGGCACAAGATGGAAGAAGCCCAAATGAAGACACAAGAAGAAACAAAACAAGTTAGGTGCTGGTGTCAGCACCAGATGTGTCCGGTGTACTAAGGGAGGAGCACCAAACACACATGTGTGCACCAGGCAATGGTTGTAGCATCCCACTAGATGGGTCTGGTGTCACACCGGACTCCTCACTAGACAGGGGTTCCAGAGATCAAGTTAGAGAAGGACAAAAGGCACCAGACATGTCCGGTGGTGTACCGGGCATCACACCGGACGTCCAATCTCCAGCGGTCAACAATATCTAGAAGGCCAATGGCTAGCTGATGTGGATGCACCGAACATGTCCATTGTGTGCACTGTATATGTCTGATGCCTGCGTAGAAAGTTGTTGTGCAACCCAACGACTACATTTGGAGTTGGGGCTATATATACACCCTTGGCCAGCCATTTGATTATGTATAGAGCTCAAGGAAGACTTGTATGAGTTGAGGCTCATCTCTATTTGCTCTAGCCACCAAAGTGCTTAGTGAAATACTTGGTGATTAGCGTATGTGCTTTGTGAAGTGCTTAGGTTAGTTAGACCATCGCTTTAGCGCTTACTCTAGGTTTAGGCCTAGTGTTTAGTGAGGTTTGCATACCTCTCACCACTCGATGCTTACATGCACCATTTTGATGCAATAGAGAGGCTTGTAGTCTTGGGAGACCACACCAACTGTGTTTGTGGTGTGGCCGCCACCATGTACCGGAGGGAATGAGGCCCATGGTGGTTTGGCCAAAAGCTCGATGGTGAAGACGACGGGGAGCGATCTAGGAGAGGCTATTCTAGAGACCCACTTGTGCGTGGGGAAGCCCTAGGGTTATCCATAGAGTTACCTGACCGGGAGCTTGGCCCTTGTGAGGGCATCCTTTCTAGGGGCTCCAGCAAGGACTAGGGGGAAGCTTGCACGCTTTTTGATACCTTAATAAAAATACCAGAGTCATCAATGGGAGTTTGCATCCCTATATCAATTAAGCTTCTACATTTATATTGTGTACTTAGGTTGTGTGCTTTACCTTCCTAGCTTAGTTGATAGGCTAGTTGATAGGATTAGAACCTAGGTTCCATAACTCTTTTGCGGTAGAGATAGAAACACACCTAGCAAAACCTCAGTTGCACTTTTAGTTAGTTTACTTATTGCATAGGTTTTCTTAGGTTGAAATTAGATGCCATAGTTAGAAATAGTGTTTAAGTTGCCTAATTCACCCCTCTTAGGCGTCATGATCCCTTCATGGTGGAGTTCTTATGAGGGGTTCTGAGCTCACCCCGTGGAAGATCACAAAGGGCTACTCTAGTGGATGTCTCGAGAGTAGCTATAGTGGTATTGATTGATTGGCTTCTTGCGGCACCTACATTGAGGGTCAAGCTTGAATAGTTTTCTTAGCATGCGAAGTAATCATCAAGAGACCTACCTAAATGAGGATGTAGGTTGTCAGCAAGCAACCGAACCTCGAGGATAAATTGTTGCTCCCACTTGCCCCATTGGTTTCCTATATACACTTGTGCTTTATCTTCTTGTACTTAAGCTTTTGTAGCTAAGCTAGTGGTTTGTTAGTTGTAGCTCTAGTAGTCAAGTATCTAAGCTTGGTTGTAGGGTTGAGATGGCAGACTAGAGGGGGTGAATACTCTTTTCTAAAACTAATTATTGCATCGGCTAGCCAATAGAAATATGGAATTAAAATCTAAACGGCCTAGCCAAGACTATACCCCTCTATCTATGTTGCAAGCACCTTATAAAAAGATCCTAAATAGGTTATCACAAAGGTGTCAAGCTAGTGGAAGGTCACCTAAATAATTCTAGTTAGCAAGGTCACACAAACCTATGCAACTAGTCAACTAAGCACACCAGGAGCTCCTACACATACTAGTAAACAAAGTGCACAAAGCACAAGAGCACTACTAGCACTACACTAGGACTACTCATTAGTTACACTACATAAGCACACCTAGAGAGCTACAACTACTTAGTTACACAAGCTAAGCTAAGCTACTTAGCTACACAAGCTAACAAGCACAAGATCGAGAGCAACTAATTTACTACCCAAGTATACTAGTTACACAAGAGCAACAACTACTCACTAGCACAAGTATATGAACAAATAAATACAAGCTAGTGAAGGGAATTGCAAACCAATGGAAGTGGACATGATGATTTTTATCATGAGGTTCGATGGTTGCCAGCCATTTAATCCCCATTGAGGCAAGCCCAAGGTTGTCGTCGCTGATCCACTTGCTAGCGGCAAGCCTGCAAGCTTGCTCTCACTCCTTGAGGTGTACTGTCACAAGAGCTCTAGCACTCGATCTAGACAAACCACTTGGCACTCTTTGCACCTCATTTCTACAAGAGTTACACTTTGTGATCTCCCTTGGGATGAGCACAATCCCCCTCAACAAAGCGATCTCCTCTAGAGTACCGCACCAACTTTGGGCATGGCACACAGAGTCCTTGTTGACAGTCATTAACATCAATTATAAACCGTTAATATAACCAGCATATATACTTGATTTCATCACCAAACATAGGTCTAGGGGTTTAAAGAAATAAATTCCATGAGTTTTGGTGAATTTGTGTTTGCAGGAGGGTTTATCTAGAAAACCATCAAGGCGGACCTAAACGTCAGATTTAATCGTAATTATCCATGACGAAGATAACTCCAGAAGGTTCTAGAAGACTCCAGGAGGCAAACCACCGAAGCGGTGGCCAAGGGGCTGCCAGGTGGGGCTAGCTAGCCCCACCACTAGGCAGGCCAGCCTGTGGGCCCCCCCTGGTCAGCCTCCCCTTAGAATGTCGGTTCTCCACCACCTCCTAGATTTCATCTACACCATCCTTTTAAGTCGGTTCATCCAACAGTGATCGAGGTAGTTGATGCAGATTGATGATGTGGCAATGCCTTGCCTCCTACTTCATCTCCCTTATATAAGGCGCCCCCTACCCCCCCCCCCCTCCCTAAAGCCATCCTAAAACCCTAATTCATATCCTCCTCGTCAGGATCAGAGCCAGCTCTCAAGAGAAGATTTGTCCTCTATAGGATCTAGTCATGTACCTAGAAAATAGTGAGTGAGAGAGTGAGGGAGGAGTTTGGGGGAAGTATCGGCCTATCGGTGCTAACTCTATGGCTTGTACTTTGGTAGATCTAGGCTTCTCCAAGTCTACATCTAAGATACCTCTGGTAATTGATTTCTATTTAAAGTAAGCTTTGTGCTCTTTTGTTTCTGGGTTCATAGTTCTTTTGAGTGCTCTAGTCCTTGCTAGATCTCTAGATTAGAGTAGTAATCGTTAGCATAAGCATGGTGCTTAGGCTATCGGCTACCTATGTTTGCTCCCTGCTTCCTGGTTGTGTGGAAGCAGCAGGAGCAGACAACCCCGTCTATCTTTTGTAGTCCACACTGAATTTAGCAGGTTCTTAAATTAGTAGGACTGTCGTCATGTCGGTACAATTATCTATTAGGGGTGCTTTACCGTCTAAGCGACGTCCCGAAGTGAACACTAGAATCATAAGTCTTGCTTTGCATAGGTCATAACCATAGGAATCCTCTCTACTCACACCTTAAACCTTGATTGCTATCCCTAGATAAACTTGTTGTTAGACAACACACACACATTTCCCCTTGGATACGACACTCGATAATACTCTAGGTGAAAACTACTTCGATACCCATGCACTTGCGGATTTTGTCTTTGTGTGCCACCACAGGTGTCAACAAGTTTTCTAGCGCCATTGTCGAGGAAGCGGTTGCTGTGATTTCATCAAACCAGGTTTGTCCTTGTATCTTTTATTTATCTTTAAGCATGGATAATATCACGCCTATCAATGAATTTACTGCACCCACAGGCGCACAACTAGAGCCACTAGAATCTTTGAAACCTATCCTTACATCTGGCTATGAGTTGCATCCATCTTTAATAAATTTGGTCCAAAAACAATCGTTCTGAAGAGAAGGTGATGAAAACCCATATACCCACCTATGAGAGTTTGAGCAAACCTATGCATGCTTGCATATCGCAGGCATGTCATATGAAACTTTAAAGTGGAAGCTATTTTTGTTCTCTTTGATGGGAAGAGCTAAACACTGGTATACCTGAATCGTAGGGAGTGTACAAGGATATTGGGAAGCTCTATGCTCTAGCTTTTGCTTATCTTTCTTTTCCATCTCTGGAGTGGTTAGCCTTCGAATAGAGGTTCTATCTTTTAAATAGAAAGAAAAAGAATCTCTTGGTGCGGCATGGGCACATTTTAATGACCTAGTCAACTCTGGCCCTGACCTTGCCATTCAAGACCCTATGCTTTTACAACACTTTTATATGGGTCTTAGTGGGGAGACCGCATAGCTTCTTGATACAGCTTCTGGAGGTGTCTTCTTACATTGCTCTGCTAGTGAAGGGAGAAACATCCTTAGAAAAATCCTAGATAACACTCCCTACACCAGCGTGTGTGACAATGGCCTAGAAGACGTAGTTGAGAAAACTCCTAAGGAAGAACCTTTGGTAGTTGAGCCCAAACCTTTAACTACGCCACATGAAGCCTCAACTATCCTCCAAGTTCCCGAACCACCAAAGGAGGAAGAAATTCCGCCTTTGTAAAATATGTTCGAATTCGAGGAAGATCTTTTCTTTGATTTTGGAAACACCTCGAATTATTATGCCATAAGGAAATCTTCGACACCATCAGCACCTAACCAGCATCTTCCTAACCCAACCAAAGAGAAGTTCCTTAAACAGACTCTGAAGGAGTTGACAACAATCGTAAGCAATGAGTGGTTGGGAGAATCCAAGCTTTCTCATGAAGTTATTCATTTAGATTCTCCTTCTACCTCCATTCGTTGTCAGATTTGTAAAACCTCCTTTGATGCTTTTTATAATACGGTTGTAGGAGTAAATCTTATGTCTAAATCTTTTGCACATACCCTTCCTAGAAATATACAATTAACTCCAACAACCAAACTCTTAAAAAGTCTCTTCGGGCAAATCCTTCCTAGTGAAGGAATTTTTCACCTCATCCCTATCAAAGTAGACGAAACCAAGGTGTATCTTAGTTTTTATGTATTCAATGTGTAGGAGTTCGGCCTTTTGATAGGGCATCCAATAGAGAGACTCCTACATGAAGGAAGAAAAGGGAGTATAAATGTAAGTCTCGGGAAAAGCCTAAACCTTTCTATCCCCATCACTCGCTCATTACATGCTAAGACTGAGTTGATTCTCGAGCAAGATCCAATGGAGGAGATTATGGCAGCTTCTCTCCTGGAAGCTTCTAACAAACATCTTGAAGAAGACGCCTAGGATTTCATCCAAGATGAAGAAGAACCATGAGATCCTTTCCCTTTAGATGAAACTCAAGAGCTGCCAAAACCCCCCATTGTGCTCAAACCCCTTCCTTTAGGTTTGAAATATGCTTTTCTAAACAACGATAGGGATTCTCCTATGATTATTAGCGATAAACTTTCTGAGGACGAGACCCTCTAGCTCCTTACCATTTTAGAAAAGCATCACTCTGCTTTCAGCTACTCACTCAAAGACCTCAAGGGGATTAGTCTAGCCCTTTGCACCCATCACATTCCCATAGATCCAGCATATCCACCTTCTAGGGAGCCCCAACGTAGGCTTAACAATGCGATAAGAGAAGTTGTTAAGAAAAAGGTTTTGAAACTTTTGCATGCAGGGATAATTTATCCCATGCCATATAGTGAGTGGGTAAGCCTGGTACAAGTTGTACCAAAGATAGGGGGCATGACTGTGGTAAAAAATGAAAAAGATGAATTAATCCCACAATGAACAGTCACTGGATGGCAGATGTGCATTGATTACCGAAAACTTAACAAGGCAACAAAGAAAGATCACTTCTTGTTACCCTTCATCGATGAGATGCTGGAACGCCTTGCAAAGCATTCTTTCTTTTGTTTCCTTGATGGGTATTTAGGTTATAATCAAATCCTGATCCATCCTAATGACCAAATCAAAACTACTTTTACTTGTCCCTATGGAACATATGCTTATCGTAGGATGTCTTTCGGATTGTGCAACACTCCAGCTTCGTTCCAAAGGTGCATGATGTCTATTTTTCTGATATGATAGAAGAAACCATGGAAGTTTTTATGGATGATTTTTCTGTTTATGGAAAAACTTTCAATGATTGCTTAGACAATTTAGACAATGTTTTGCAAAGATGTGAGGAAAAACACTTGGTCTTAAATTGGGAAAAATGTCATTTCATGGTTAGAGAAGGAATAGTGCTTGGACACTTGGTGTCCGAACGTGGGATAGAGGTTGACTGAGCTAAGATAGAAGTAATAGAACAACTACCTCCTCCCACAAATGTCAAAGGGATACAAAGTTTCCTTGGTCATATAGGGTTCTATCACCGTTTTATGAAAGATTTTTCTCATAATGCTAGACCTCTTACAAGTTTGTTAGCCAAGGATGCACCCTTTGAGTTTGATGATGAGTGTTTAAATGCTTTACAAATCCTTAAGAAAGCACTCATCTCTGCACCAATCATTCAACCCCCTAATTGGTCGCTGCCTTTTGAAATCATGTGTGATGCTAGTGATTATGCTGTGGGGGCAGTTTTGGGTCAAACAAAAGATAGAAAGCATCATGAAATTTTTTATGCTAGTAAAACTCTGTCAGGATCTTAGCTTAATTATGCAACAACTAAAAAAGAGCTTCTAGCTGTTGTTTTTGACAAGTTTAGATCTTACTTAGTAGGAGCCAAGGTTATTGTTTACACTAATCATGCTGCTCTTAAATATCTCCTTACTAAGAAAGGTGCTAAACCTCGGCTTATAATATGGACCCTTTTGCTTCAAGAATTTGATTTAGAAATTAAAGATAAGAAAGGAATAAAAAATTATGTAGCCGATCACTTGTCAAGAATGCAGTTTAAGAATCCACAGGAGTTGCCCATCAATGATTTTCTGTGGGATGACATGCTCCTGAAGGTCACAGGATCTGACCCCTGGTATGTGAATATTGTTAATTTTATGGTTGCAGGTTATGTACCACCAGGAGAGAATAAGTGGAAGCTCATCCATGAAAGTCGCCTCCACCTATGGGTTGAACCGTACCTCTTTTGAGTTTGTGCTGATAGACTGCTTAGGAGGTGTGTTCTGGCTGAGGAAGCAATTAAGATCATCGAAAGATGCCACTCATCACCGTATGGAGGACATTATGGGGCATTCCGCACTAATGTTAAAATCTAGCAAATTGGATTCTTCTGGCCAACCATGTATGATGACACCAAAGACTTCATACGGAGGTGCATCCCATGTAAAAAACATGGGAGTATCAATGCAAGAGACGCCATTCCACTCACCACCAACCTCCAGTTAGAACTCTTTGATGTTTGGGGAATCAACTACATGGGACCATTTCCAAAATCTTGGTAGCGTGAATACATCCTGGTGGCAGTCGACTATGTCTCAAAATGGGTTGAAGCTTTACCATGTCAAGCTGTAGATTCAAATAATGCCAAGAGGATCTTTTTAGAGACCATCTTTCCATGCTTCGAAGTTCCATGCATGGTAATTAGTGATGGAGGTCCTCACTTCATTGATAGGAAGTTCCAACTCTTCTTATCCGATCATGGGGTCCATCATAACATGGTGACACCATATCATCCTCAAACTAGGAGACAAGTAGAAATGTCAAACAAGCAAATCAAGAACATTCTACAAAAAAACTGTCAATGAGATGGGGACAACATGGAAGGATAAGTTACACGAAGCACTATGGACTTACAGAACAGCTTATAAAACACCTCTTAGAATGTCACTATACCAACTTGTCTACGGGAAGACAGGTCACCTACCTATCGAGTGTCACACCCAATTTTTAAGGATAAAATGGAGTGCAAAAGCTTATGTGTACCCAGATATCAGTCACACACATAAGCCGACAAATTATGAATAGTATCATCACAAATGTTTATTACATCACGAATAAGACAGAGTTATCACATAAATATAGCGGAAGTAATAAAAAGATCTCTCGCAGAAGCTCCATTTCACAGGGACGTCGACTGGTTGACTACAAGTCTAGAAGTCCTCAGGAAAATCATCACACCCACAGTCATCTGTTACCCATCTGGGATTTTTATCCAAATAATGAAAATAAACAAGCATAAGTACATGTCATACTCAACAAGTGTAACACGGGGTTCATGAGGCTCAAAAGGCTTGACATAGGTTTAACAACATTTAGCTTGTAGTTGTCACAATTTTAGCTTAAGAGTATCAACAAGTTGTTTCAATTCCCAATGCAAAACACATGATCAAATGTAAACATGATTAATGAATAGCATAAACAAATAATACTTAGTGTTAATCTATTCCATAAATGTTCCAAGGCCGCTCATGACCATGAGCACGGCTGATATACCAGTTTTACACTTTGTAGAGGTTGTACACTTTCAATGTGAGTCATGATACCCATATGCCCAGGTTAATTACTCCCAAAACACTTCCAATGTGAGCAGGCAGGGGTCACTATGAAGCCTTTCAAAGGTTCATCTAACAAGTTAGGGCCGCTAGGTTTCTATGGCCTATGAAGAGCTCCCCTTCCGATAGGCACAATGACGCGCAGCTTATACACTGACGGACAGAGGCCGCACTATATCCAACCTAGAACACACCCCTCTTGTGCTATAAAGGTAACCACTAACAAGCTAGAAAAGGTCCTCATACTGAGCTAAAGCCAGAGCCATGTAGCCCTCACAGCTGTACTGTAAGTCCTGGATGATCACTTACAGATAAGTCCTTACAGAGAGGAATCTGAAGCATTTAGAAAGTAGCTAAACACTCCAGACCCCTGTTTCTATGTTGCTAAAAAGTCATATTTTATTATTTATTGCATATACCATTAGTCAAGTTACAAGATCATGGTTTAGTTGAGCACTAGCAAAGCTACCCAAATGCATATCCCGTAGGTGACAAGGTAAAAGTTCAATTCTAGGAAATTCCTATCAATGCGACACATGCAACATGGATTTAATGGATTAAAGTGAATAGGAAACAAGGTTGATCCCATGCTATACTTGCCTTGAGCAAAGTACTCCTGCTGGTCCTGCTCGTCAAAGTTGTACCCTTGATCTTCCATGAATTGCTCACCGTCTATACTCGATAACCACAGCAACACACAAACATCCAGGAGCAATCATGCAAAGCAAACAAAGCTATAGATTAGACCAGTACACCAACAACAAAGAATCAAGATGAAAAGTTTGGAAAACGAATCTATGTCTCGCTACGAACACACGGACGCGAAGATCACAAAAATCGGAGCTAAAACGGAAAAGTTATGAATTAAACAAGTTTTCTTATAGCAAAATAATAGATTAAATCTAACCTCGAATTTTAAAAGTTGGAAATCTACTTTACAGTAACATAAACATGTAGATTACTCAATTACGAACCTAACGCAACTTGAACGGATCAAATCGGAGTTAAAACGGAGTTTTTATGGCTAAAACAAGTTGAATGGCAAAACTGTAAATAGCTGAAAACGGCGGTGGCTTGACCACGGCGGCACCATGAGTGGCTCACCGAAGCTCGCGGTTGAAGCTCCACAGTGCTCGGTTTTTCAAACGGAGAAACCCGGGGGAAAGAGGAGGGGATGGGGATCTCACTGGAGCCGAAACGGAGGACCGGGAAGCAACGATGGCGGCGCGATGCTCGGTGGATGGCGGCTGTCGCGGCAGCACTAGAGCGAGGTGCGGCTATGGCTTGCTAGGGCGAAAAATCCGAACAACAAATGAGAAAGAAAGGCAGAGGAGGCTCGACGCTATTTATGGGGCGGGATCACTTGGGCGGCACGACATCAAGGGGATCGTGGCGGAGGCGGACTCGACAACGGCGCGGGACGGAGTCCGAGCAAGCCACGACGAAAGGAAGGGGAAGACCTAATGGCTGGGCCCAGGCGGTCAGCGGCAGGAGAGGAGGGCGCGCGGGTCTACGGGCGAGGAGCTGGGCCAGCACCTCGCTGGGCGGTGCGGCACGCTGATGGCCCTTGCGGAGCGGGCACAGAAATAGCTGCGAGCGAGGCATGCCGACTTGCTGGATGCAGCCCGAGTGGCGGAAAAACTAGATGACCAACTGGGCTGAAAGGAGAAAGGAGGAGGGAGAATCCAGTTTCCAATTTTTGCAAAACAAATTTCAAAATCACTTTCGAATGCAAATTCAATTCAACTTGGAATCTGATTTCAAATCAAGCAATACAAAAACATGCAGCAGTATGGATGCAAACACATGACTGTGAACCTACTTTTGATTTTTATTTGATAAAATTTATTATTTTCCTAAATTCAAATTCCCACAAAATGCATAATTAACCAATTTTCTCCTATTTCAAAATGTGCAAAATTTAGGGTGTTACAATTCTACCCCCCTTAAAATGAATCTCGTCCTCAAGATTCGGATGATGCTTACTCAAATAACTGTGGGTATGTTTTCCTCATATCCTCTTCTCTTTCCCAAGTAGCCTCATCTTTCGTATACCGATTCCACTGTACCTTACACATCTTTATAACTCGGCTCCTTGTAACTCTTTCTGTCATCTCCAAAATTCTTACCGGAAACTCCTCATACGTGAGATCTTCCTTAACTGCAAGCTCTTCTAATGGTATCTGCTCCTCAGGTACATGCAAACATTTCTTTAACTGAGACACATGGAACACATCGTGCACACCTGACAAACTCTCACACAATTCCAACTGATAAGCCACCTTACCACGTCTCTCCAAAATCTTGAAAGGCCCAATATACCTTGGTGCTAACTTCCCTTTCATGTTAAACCTTCTCACACTTCTCATAGGTGACACCTTCAAGTACACATAGTCACCTACTTCGAAAACCAATTCTCTTCTCCTAGTATCAGCATAACTCTTCTATCGAGACTGAGCCACTCTCAAGTTATCTCTGATCATCCTTACTTTCTCTTCTATGTCTCTCAAAACATCTGGTCCGAACACTTGAGTTTCTCCCATTTGATTCCAAAACAACGGGGTTCTGCACTTTCATCCATACAAAGCTTCAAAAGGTGCCATATTGAGACTTTTCTGATAACTGTTGTTGTACAAGAACTCTGCATAAGGCAAACTCTTGTCCCAACTTGTACCATACTGCAACGCACAAGCTCTCAACATATCCTCTAATATCTGATTAATTCTCTCAGTTTGCCCATCTGTTTGAGGATGATATGTTGTACTAAAATTTAACTTGGTTCCTAACGAACTATGTACTTGCTGCCAAAAATGAGATGTAAATTGGGTACCTCGATCAGACACAATTTTCTTGGGAACTCCATGTAGACAAACTATCCTCTCCATATATAACGCAACCAATTGGGGACCGGTATAGGTAGTCTTGACCGATAAGAAGTGAGCAACCTTAGTTAATCAATCTACTATTACCCAAATGGAATCATAACCTCTCTGAATACGTGGTAACCCAACAATAAAGTCCATACCAACTTCTTCCCACTTCCACTCAGGTATCTTCATTGGTTGTAGCAATCCTACAGGTCTTTGATCTTCAGCTTTGACTCTCTAACATGTATCACACAAAGCCACATATTCAGCAACATCTCTTTTCAGTCCGTACCACCAATACTTCTCTTTTAGATCTAAATACATCTTAGTACTACCAGGATGAATTGCCTCTCAAAGAATTGCCTCCGTATAGCCTTATCCTCAGGCAGACATAATCTTTTCCCAAACCATAGAGTTCCATTGTCATCCATACGGAATCCTGGTGCCTTACCAATCACTACGTTTTCCGCTATCTCTCTCAACTTCGCATCCTGTAACTGATCCTTACGTATTTCTTGCTCCAATTTAGGCTCCAACACCAACTCCACTGCATTAGTGACAAAGCCCAAATTTAGTCGCTCAAACTTAGCACACAACTCACTTGACATCAATGTCACTTACACCTCATTGGCATAACTCTTCCTGCTAAGAGCATCGGCAACAACATTCGCCTTTCTAGGGTGATAGTGCACCTTTAGATCATAATCTTTGATCAACTCTAACCATCGACGCTGTCTCATATTCAGATCCGTCTGAGTGAAAATGTACTTTGGACTCTTGTGATCAGTATAGATGTCACTCTTATGTCCAATGAGATAGTGCCTCCATATCTTCAAAGCATGAACCACTGCTACTAACTCCAAGTCATGAGTAGGATAATTTAGCTCATGCTTTCTCAACTGACGGGAAGCATAAGCCACTACTCTGCCCTCTTGCATAAGGACACATCTAGAAAAACTCTTGTTCAAATCTAGCAAAACCAATACTAGGGCTGTAGTCAACCTCTTCTTCAACTCTTCAAAGTTAGCCTGGCACTTCTCAAACCACACAAACTTGGCATCTTTCTCCAATAAAGCTGTCATAGGCTTAGCAAGTTTAGAGAAACCTTCTATGAACCTTCTGTAGTATCCAGCTAATCCCAAGAAACTATGAATCTCTCCCACATCTATCGGTGGTTTCCAATTCAATACATCTTTCACCTTACTTGGATCTATTGTGATTCCACCATTAGAGACAACATGGCCTAGGAAAGAAACTTCCTTCAACCAGAATTCACACTTGCTTCGCTTAGCATACAACTTGTGTTCTCTGAGCTTCAGCAAGACCAACCTCAGATGTTCAGCATGCTCTTCTTCCATTTTGGAGAATACCAATATATCATCGATGAATACCACCACAAACTTATCTAGAAACTCCATGAACACCTTATTCATCAAGTACATAAAGTAGGTGGGTGCATTGGTCAAACCAAAGGATGTAATGGTATACTCGTACAACCCATACCTCGTAGTAAAAGCTGTCTTGGGTATGTCAGTTGCACGAATCTTCAATTGATGATAGCCAGAACGAAGGTCAATCTTAGAGAAAACACAAGCACCTCTCAACTGATCAAACAAGTCATCAATTCTAGGCAATGGATACTTGTTCTTAATAGTAACCTCATTGAGTGACCGATAATCGACACACATCCTCTGAGTACCATCCTTCTTATCAACAAATATGACCGGTGCTCCCCAAGGTGATGAACTAGGACGAATAAAACCTTTCTCCTATAACTTCTTTATTTGTTTCTTAAGTTCTTCTAATTCATTAACCCTTGTTCTATATGGACGCTTAGCTATAGGTGTAGTTCCAGGTAATAATTCAATAATAAACTCAATGTCACATGTGGCATACCTGGCAAATCATCGGGGAACACATCTGGAAATTCATCCACCACTGGGTCCTCCTTGTTGCCGCTATCATCAAGCTGGTTCACTGTGGCTGTCGGCTGTGCTTGTATTACAACATCAACATTGATTCTTTCTCCATTTGGTGCGGTCACAACGACTACCTTCTCTTTACACTGGATCACTGCCTGTTGTTGCTTCATCCAGTCCATACCTAGGATCACGTCTATACCAGATGCTCTCAACACAATAGGGCTCACTTTGAACTCTACCCCCTTAAGAATAGACTAGTCAGAAGACAACGATATGAAGCTTGCATACTTCCACCCGGTGAGTTTACTAATATGGGATTTTGCATGGCACATAATGGTATGTTATGGTTTCTAACAAATGCTTGTGATATGAATGAATGCAAAGCTCCAGAATAAAAAAGAACAGTGGCAGGGGTTGAGTTGACATTGAACGTACCGAGCATGACTTCTGGTTCCGCAAGCACCGTCTCTGTAGACACATGATTCACCTTCCCATAATGTATTGGCTTCTGGTTGCTGTTCTGCTTCTGAGGGGTTGGCGGGTTGGGCTTCTCAGGGCAATTATAAGACAGGTGACCTTCTTTGCCACAACGGAAGCACTTGCTGGGGGTGCTAGGGGCACTAGTCTTCATAGGAGTGTTGTTAGGCGTTCCCTGTCATGGTGTCTGCTGACCACTCTGTTGCTGAGGTCGTTGATTGGTATTCTACCGCTGGTTCTGGTTGCGCTGAGGATACTGACCACGATTCCACTGACTGGGTGGTCCCTAGAACCTCTGTTGGAAACCTTGCTGAGGGTTGGTACATGGACGAGTATTACTTCCAGAGGCCTGGCCCTGAAGCCTCCTCTTCTTGGCCTCCATCTCCTTGTGCTTGTTGTCAATAACAATAACGCGATTCACCAGTGTCTGAAAATTGGGTAGGTATTGGACATAAGCTGGAGCTGCAGACCATCATATAGACCTTTGAGAAAGTGGTGTTGCTTGTCAGCATCATTAGCCACTTCATTTGGAGCATAACATGACAACTGAGCAAACTTGTCATGGTACTCAGCGACGGACAAGGATCCCTGCTTCAGAGCTCTGAACTCCTCCTGCTTGAGCTCTATCAGTCCCTTAGGTATGTGGTAGGATCTGAAATTCTCTCTAAACTCCTGCCAAGTGACAGGAGGAGCGTTGGCAGGATGTCCATACTCAAATGACTCCCACCAGTCTTGTGCTTCTCCCTAGAGCTGCCCTGAAGCGTACAACACCTTCTGTTGATCATTACATTGTGCTATGTTGAGCTGCTTCTCCACTGCATGAAGCCAATCATCTGCCTCCAGTGGATCAGTGGCATGAGAGAACATCGGGGGATGGCCCTTCAAGAATTCACCACACTTATCACATGGTGCTCCACCACCTTGTTGGTTCTGCTGATTCTGCACCAACACTTGCATGATCTGTGTTTGTACTGCCAAGAGTTGCTCAATAGATGGTGGCGGCGGTGGTGGTGGATGTGGGGGAACACCTCCACGACCTCAGCCTCTTCCTCTTCCAGACATCTGCTATCAAATATTCAAAATTTAGAAATCTCCAAGTAAGAATACATTCTGAAAATTTTCTAGACGAATCTCAACATCAGTAGCTCTGTAAAACAGTCATATCTCGAGTTCCGGAATTCCAAATAAGGCGTACTTTATATGGTTGGAAAGCTTAAGAAATTATCTACAACTTTTATTCAGACCACATTCCCAAATTCTGTCGTTAGATTACTCAAAAATAGGATACAACCTAAATTGTTTCTAGATTCCAGACTGCGCAGAAACTTTAACTTGAAACAGAGATATCTCACGAACCAGATCAGATATGGGGGTGATTCCAGAGGCATTGGAAAGATGCTTAAGTCTAGTTATTCCCATAAAAATTTCATAATTTTTGGTCATGTAGATTTTAATTGGCATTGAGATAAGAACAGACTGCTCCAAATAACAGATTTCGAGAGAACATGATGCAACAAACCCAACTATTTACTTATTGACCCAGTCTTTAATATTCTTAAATATGAAACTTGCGGACAGGCCCCACACGGTTCCAGCACACATTACAAAGATCCAACTCACACATAAACATAATAACAAATCAACTAAACACTCCAATGTTCACACCGCACTAGTAAACTTGACTAGACTCAACTTAACTCGTTCTACTATCGTTTTATTACATAGAAGGGACTCCAACATTTATGGGCGATACTCATGGGGAAGCTTTCCATACATCTTTGGCAAGTTGAGGCACACCCTTTGTTCATCTATCACCTGCCGGTGTCTCTTGATGGTTTTCTGCTGTGCCCTCAATTGATCCTCCAGTCGGCGAATCTTTGCCACGAACTCATAGCCAAAGTGTACCATCACCTAGGTTGTTGGATCCGTGCCCTGCGGGTCCATCATTGCCCATCCCAATTCTGGATGTTGGTGAGGGAGAAATCGATATTGGTCATTCTTCATGCCCTCGAATCGGCGACCCCGGAGGCCTATGCAAGCTTCAGCGGCTACATCTTCTATGCCATCATCCATGGTAGCACGGTGACCATAGTGCGCATAGTTTGAATCCAGCTGATATGCGCCTTTCTGTTCGTCCTTGATGGTGATGCACACCCTGGTCTTCCAATAGGTATCCTCAAGAGGGTGTGTATGTTCTTCGCAAACGTATTCCACAGCTGCATCCCAATCGCTGTAGTAGGTCTGAAGCATGCTCATGAGTCGGTGATGTGAAATAGAGGATTCACATCCCGGCTTATACCACACCTTGTTGTCCACCCTAGGGGCGGGATTGGCTCATCCACTTCAACAATGTCTTCCTCTTCATCATCAGACCAGTGGACGACCTCGACTTCTTGGGGTTCCTCCTAAACGGGCTTAGGCGTAGGTACTGGTGTTGGCGGATCGAATTCCTGTTCCTGGGGTTCTTCCTCCTCCGGCTCCATGGACAAACCATGAGGCGGGTAGTACCCTCCAGTGTTGATGCGGGCAGTCTTGTGGGCACGAGGCATCTACAGAATTAGATTTAGTTAGATTATGTTAGAAGCAATAATTTCATAATAGAATAAGGCAAAAGAAGCATAAAACTTTAGCAAATAACAAGGGTGAGATAGAAAGCATGAAATGAGTGAAGCAAAAGAAGCTAAAAATGACCATTGCTAACTAGGCTTGTGTCCTATAGTCAACATGGCTCTGATACCAATCTGTCACACCTAATTTTTAAGGATAAAATGGAGTGCAAAAGCTTATGTGTGCCCAGAGATCAGTCACACACATAAGCCGATAAATTATGAATAGTATCATCACAAATGTTTATTACATCACGAATAAGACAGAGTTATAATTCCTTTCAAGTACCTAGTTTTCAGCCTTAACTTCTCTCGAGTTTTTGATAAAACTGATTTGATATAAGGATTTACTCTGAACTTGAAACTTGTGGGTCGCATATGCTTGATCTAAGTCTAGGTTATTGACGGGTATGATATGAGAAGGTGTGAGCTACTGTTTATCTTGTTCCATGTAACACTAAAGTTCTAGAGATTTCTTTTGAAAAACATAAAAATGCTACATGATGAGTTCCTGTATGACAAAGCTCGAATTCCCACCAGAGCCATACATGTTATTTAGGCTAGGAAAACTTCCACATATATGTTGCTTATAATTGCGTTGAGTTTTGTCACGCTTTGTTGTCCCTTCTAAGAGATTTGTCATGCTCTTAAAATCAAGATCACATACACACCACCCACATATGTACTACTCCTACACTAGGACTAGGCGCCTTCCATCTAGATTCACTCAAAAATGTTTTACTCCTACACTAGGAGTGAACACAAAAACATGCTTGTTAGGTTCTCCATCCACCAAATAAATGCTCCAAGTTCTTGTTGATATCTCTCTCAAAATTTTGTTGCAGAGAAGAGGCATGGGGCTATGCAAAAGTTATTCATAAAAAAAGAGTTGAGAAAAAATGAACACAAAAGTGTTCGAGATATTGAAAACAATGTGTACTTAGATGTCTGCCTAAAAAGAGAAAAAAAAAGAAATGAATAAGATAGCCCCTGTTCTCTCGCAAAAACACTTCCAAGTTTCAAGAGAGAGATACGTTCTCAAGGAGCAAAGTAGAATTAGGTTAGCCACCATATATATTCACCTCATATACATCAACACACATGCACATCTTGATTTGATTGTATGACTCAATTCTCTTTGGATCCGAGGTTTGACTTTACAATATATGCATTACAAGTATGCCCTAGCTTTCTCCCTACCTTTGAACTCCACATAAGCTTTAGTTGTAGGAAGAGAAAGGCATAACATCTTTATTGCCTTGGTGAGGATCCACAAATACAACATATATTGAGAGACTTGAGTGTCATACAATGGAATCTCTAAGTTTTATTTTGAAAACTTTAGATCAGTTTATTCTAATCTGGAGGAGAATTCTAGATTAAACACATATATACTTTTGAGGCGTGAAAGCATTGTAGCAACTCCTGATCCATTGCTGAGTTTAGCTTTGCTTAGGGACTAGCAAAGGTTAAGCTTGGGGGAGCTTATTGACGGTCATTAACATCAATTATAAACCATCAATATAACCTACATATATACTTGATTTCGTCAGCAAACATAGGTCTAGAGGTTTAAACTAATAAATTCCACAAGTTTTGGTGAATGTGTGTTTGTAGGAGGGTTTATCTAGAAAAATGTCAAGGTGGATCTAAACGTCAGATTTAATCACAATTATCCGCGACGAAAACAACTCCAGAAGGTTCCAGAAGACTCTAGGAGGCAAACCACCGAAGCGGAGGCCAAGGGGCTACTAGGTGGGGACAGCCGGCCCCACCACTAGGCCGACTGTCCTATGGGGCCCCCTGATTAGCCTCCCCTTCAAATGTCGGTTCTCCACCGCCTCCTAAATTGCATCTATGCCGTCCTTATAAGTTGGTTCATCCAACGGTGATCGAGGAAGTTGACGCGGATCAATGACGTGGCAATGCCTTGCCCCCTACTCCATCTCTCCAATATAAGGCACCCTCTACCCCCCCTCTCTAGAGCCATCCTGAAACACTAATTCATATCCTCCTCATCAGGATTAGAGCCAGCTCTCAAGAGAAGATTAGTCCTCTATAGGATCTAGTCTTGTACCTAGAAAATAGTGAGTTGGAGAGTGAGGGAGGAGTTTGGGGAAGTACCGGCCTGTCGGTGCTACCTCTATGGCTTATACTTTGGTGGATCTAGGCTTCTCTAAGTCTACATCTGAGATACCTCTGGTAATTGATTTCTATTTAAAGTAAGTTTTGTGCTCTTTTGTTTACGGGTTCATAGTTCTTTTGAGTGCTCTAGTCCTTGCTAGATCTCTGGATTAGAGTAGTAATAGTTAGCATAAGCCTGGTGCTTAGGCTATCAGCTACCTATGTTTTCTCCCTACTTCCTGGTTGGCATGAGGTGATAGCCCCGTCTATCCTTTATAGTCCACACCGAATTGAGCAGTTTCTTAAATTAGTAGGACCGTAGTCGCGTCAGTAGAGTTATCTATTAGCGGTGCTTTACCGTCTAAGCGACATCTTGAAGTGAACACTGGAATTATAAGCCTTGCTTTGCATAGGGTCATAACCATAGGAATCCTCTCTACTCATACCTTAAACCTTGATTGCTATCCCTGGACAAACTAGTTGTTAGACAACACACACATGTTTCCCCATGGATACGATACTCGATAATACTCCGGGTGAAAACTACTTCGATACCCGTGCACTTGCAGATTTTGTCTCTGTGTGACACCGCAGGTGTCAACAGTCCACAAGCCTCCAAGTCATGTAGGAGGTGGCTACCACCAAGAGTAACAAGCACACTGGCTTGCAACATGATCACCTAGTGCCAACACTTGCAATCTCTCATGCGTCACACTAGAATCACTCTCTCACAATCAAATGGTATACCACTATATGTGAGAGGGCTCCAACACACTCCTCTAAGATGGACACTAAGTCCCTAAGGTGCAAAGAACCCCAAATGGTCGGCCACCCCCTCTATTTATAGAGGAAGGTCTCTATTGGTAATTGTTAATCCAAGTAAAAAGTTAAGAGTTCTGCAAGCGGACAAAATATCATTGTGGCACTTCACCCAGGAGTATTCAGGTATCGTTATCTATATTTTACCACAGGGAGGAGTGGTGGCTAAAGAGATTGATAAACATATACTATTAATGCATCATGGGACTAAGCACATACTCTAAACATGGGTAAATTAGTAGATAAAGTTATATATATGATAAGCATAATACTAGAGAGACTCCATAAGATAGAAATAGTTAATCTAAGTAGATTAATTACAAGTGAGATAAATTCCTAAGTCATTCTTAATTACAAGTTATAGCATACCATCATTATATATACTTAGCAATAGCCAAAGATTATCTCTATATTCATGCATAAGGGACGTCTCTAAAGAAGAGCATAGCAAAAATATACTTCCTCTGTCGTGACTTTTGTCCTACTAAACCTACAATTGAGGGTGGACTACAGAGAATCACAAGGCTATCACTTCTTGTGATCTACCACACTTCTCAGACTAGAGGGTGCAACCATAGGCAAAACAGTGTATAAGCACCACACTTACACAAGGTTCGACTACTCAACCTGTTCAAACATTGGGAAGAGCGCTCTATGATCTTAGGCATTAAACACAATGATAACTTCAACTATACTAAGCATATGCTCAAAGTAAACTATAAACATGACAACTAAGAACATAATATAAATGAAGATTAATGTCATTGAGAAGATAAATGTAATGAATACAAGGGCTATACCAAGCCTCCAGTGACTTGATCTGGAATCTGAGCAGAAGCCTGACTCTACTTGATCTATCTTAGCTAACTATGCTATAACTCTAATTATTTGGGAGTTCTTCTCTTCTGAGTTTAGTCTAACTCAAATGAATCGGAGTGCCTTCTAGGAGGGGGTCCAAGGGTCCTTTTATAGGGGGCACCTAGTACCCTATGGGCCCTTGGATCCATGGCAACACTTAATCTCGACTCTTCATTCAAACCAACCTTGATAGATGGTGGAGATTCATCCTTAGAGGCGGTGGAACAAAGCTGGTGCCGATAGGTGGACCTAGGTGGGTTGGACGACCTACATGTGGGTTCGGTTGACCCCACCCCAAGCTCCTTTCGATGTGAATCTTCTTCTAATTGGTGTCCCGCATGTCATAGAGTCGAATGGAGTCAGTTTCATGGTGAATGATCTTGATTGGTTGATGCAACATGGCCCACTTGATCATATTTTCTAGATAAACCCTCTTGCATTCACAAAATCACCAAAACTTGTAGAAATACTTAGTTTAAACCACTATACCTATGTTGGTGATTGATTTTAAGAGTAAATATAAGTCATATTGATGGTTTAAAGTTGACATTAATGACCGTTAATAAGATCCCCCAAGCTTAACCTTTGCAAGTCCTTGAGCAAAGCTTAAACTTAAACAATGGATCAGGAGTTGCGTTCAATCAAAAATTCTCCTCTGATTTAAAATAAACTGATTCAATTTTCAAACTCACCCATATTACCTTCAACTTCATGGGGCTTCTTAGCCGTCACTTCGGTCTTGAGTAGTTGAAAGATAAAATGATCAAGTCAAGCACTATGTCTCAAGTTCTTTTATTCAACCATATTTAGGAGGTTTTATAAGTTTTCAAATAAAACTCAGAGATTCCTTTGTATGACACTCTCAAGTCTCTCTATATATGTGGTATTTTTGAATCCTCACCAAGGCATAACTTGTTGTTGCCTTTTCTTCCTACAACTATGGCTTTTGTGGAGCTCATAGGTAGGGAGAAAGCTAGAGCATAATTGCAATGAATATATTATAAAGTCAAACTCTAGATCCAAAGAGGAAAATGCCATACAATCAAATCAAGATGTGCATGTGTGTGGAATACCTATGTGGGTGATTGATTTTAAGAGTAAATATAAGTCATATTGATGGTTTAAAGCTGACGTTAACGACCATCAACGGTCTCCATCTAGCCGTTTGGGGCGTGCTGAATCTGTCAATCTAGATAGTCCACCCTTATGAGCCTGGACAGTCTGCCATTCACCTAAAACCAGCCATTATGTGCTAAAATGGTCACCCCGGACACCTACGGCCTGGACAATCCACCGTTCACACAAAAACTAGTTGTTGGGTTCAAACGATTACCCTAGACAGTCCGCCCCTAGGCTGAGACAATCTACCATTCAACCTCGGTTACCTAGATAAAATTTGTCCAGCAAGTCTGCCCCCAGGCTGAGACAGTCTGCAGCCCATGGCCGGACAATCCACCATTCACCAGAAAACAATACTACAGAGCACTTTGCCTCCTTTCTCTCCACCATCTTTGACATCATTTTCAAGACGTTTTGCAAACCTTCTCAAACATGCTAACCTCAGGTGTTGTCACACAAGACAACCACCACCTTAAGTCCATGTTATTAGCATTTTCAAAATTATTTTTACAAAGGTTTTCAAACTCTTTTCAACTGTCACTCGATTCTAGCAATGCATGCAAACTTAGATCACTCAAGTGGCACTAGAAGACCGATATGCATACAAGTATGCCCCTCTTGATAATATGTCCAAATATCCTAAACCTGGTCAAGCTCTTCTCTACTTAACCTTAGCCCAGTGAAATGAAATGCCCTATAAATATACGTTTGCCTTGCGCATTCCATTTTATTTCCATGTTGGTGATGCTACACAAGCATCCAACCTTCAAATTCATCAAATAATGAACAATGATCATCCATCAATGTCATGACCCTATCTTGACACCCTTGTGAGCATCAGCATCATGAGCATCTTTGCATCTGAAATCTAAAACTAGAAACTAAACTGCGCTACATTCTGCATTTAGACTGCTCACTGTTGACTTGATGGATGGTCAGCCAGCACCACCAGACCATTCATCAATTCATCTGCATGACCTGATAGAGTTCATTCCCTATTAGTTAGTAAACCGACACCACCGGACAGTCCGCCGTCATGACAGAGCGTCTGATAGAGTCATCCCATGCAGAAATGTGAAGTGTCACTTTGAGAGATCACCTAGCCCCACCCAACAGCACACCTGTCCAGCTTGTGAGGAGGCCAAGGCAAAGCAGCCACCAGCTCACTCACTCATTCTTGCACTCCCACTCTATAGGGTCGAGATGGCGGACTAGAGGGGGGTGAATAGTCCTTTCTAAAATAAATTGTGCCGACTAATCGAAACAAATATGGAATTAAAACTATCAGTCTAGTCAAGACTACACCCCTCTATCTAACTTCACAAGCACCTTATAAAGATCCTAATTAGACAACAAAGGTGTTGGGCTAGCTAGAGCTCACCTAATCAATTCTAGAGCAAGGTCACACAAACCTATGCACTAGTACTTTGGCAACTGGGGAGCTCCTACACATGCTAGTGATGCAAAAGCACAAAGCTCCTAAGCTCACAAGCAATGCTCCTAAGCTCACAAGCAATGCTCAATAACAAGGCTACACAAGCTAAATTAGAGAGCACAAATCACTTAGCTACACAAACTAAGCAATGTACCTAACAAGGTTACATAAACCATATTAGTCATGTAAGGGAGCTACTTCTATGCTACACAAGCAAGAAGGTAACTAGCAAGCTACACAAGCTAACTAATTACAAGAGCAACTACACAAGCACAATGTAAATGAAACTAAATACAAGCTTGTGTATGGGGATCGCAAACCAACGGGAAGATGATGACATGGTGATTTTTATCCCGAGGTTCACTTAGTTAGCACCAAGCTAGTCCCCGTTGTGTCGACCGCTCACTTGGTGATTCGGTGGCTAATTGGCATCACCCACCAAGCCCACACATTGGGCACCACAAGAACATACCCCAAAAGTGAGGGTAGCTCAATGACATGCTCTACTAGAGTTGCTCTTTGCGGCTCCCGTGAGGCGAGCACAATACCCTCACAATCACTTCTCTGAAGCACCGCACAATATTCTTTGCATGCTTCAATGGAAGACAACCACCAAGACATCTAGGAGGTGGCAAACTTCAAGAGTAACAAGCACCACTGGCTTGCAACTTGATCACCTAGTGCCAATTGATGCAATCTCACAATGCAACACACTAGAATCACTCACTCGCAATGGATTCACACTTCTCGCAAGTACAAGTGAGTTAGAGGCTTCTCAAACCAAGCACACACAAGGGCAACACATCCGCAAGGTGCTCAACCTCAGCCAAGCCTGAGCTCCACATCTATTTATAGCCCCAAGCCAAATAGAGCCGTTGGAGCATTGGAACACATTTCTGCATGGTCATCGGACAGCAATGTGCGGGTACCGGACATAGGATGGCAGTGCCCAATGGTCAAATTGCAATAGCTATTTCAAACTAGCCATTAGGAACCTAGCACTGGACATAGGGGGGCGGTGCACTGCCCTAGGGGTGGTGGTGCCCCCTGACGAGTTTCCCCCCTCTCTGGTAAAAAGGGGCGGTGCCACACCGCCATGGTCACCGGATAGTTCGGTGACCAAAAGTTGCTCCAAATTGAGATCCACTACTTTAGGCTTGTAGAGGATTTCATTAGCTTTCCAAAAAAATCCTAGATCATCAAAATCAGAGTTCGAGCTAGGATTTATGCCCGAAATACGAAAGGATGCTGCTGCTGTTTTTGGGCACCGCCCCTAGCACCGCCCTAGGGTGGCATTGAACCGCCCTAGGGGTGATGGTGCCCACTTTTTGGCCACCAGAAAGGGCGGTGCCACCCTCTATAATGGCTGCGATTTGGCTATGAGTTAGGTTGCAACTTCCGACCCCCGGACAACCATAACTAGCCCTTTTCTTCTTCTTTTCCTCTCCAACTTGATCTGTTTCAACAGCAACAACTTCTCCTTTGCAAATGTGCCAACACCACCAAGTGTTCACCATCTTGTGTATGTGTGTTAGCTTTTCACAAACGTTTTCCAAAGGATTAGTCACTCAATTCACCACGCCACTCGATCCTAGCAACGATGCAAACTTAGATCACTCGAGTGGCACTAGATGACTGATATGGAAACAAGTTTACCCCTCTTAATAGTACAGCCATCTATCCTAAACCTGGTCATAAACTTCTCTACACACCTATGACCAGTGAAATGAAATGCCCTATAGGTTATACCTTTGCCTTGCGCATTCCATTCCATCTCCTCCATTGTTGATGCAACACATGCACCAACCATATCACAAATGATATGATTCACTTCATATCATCATGTGACCTTGTTGGTTCATCGATCTTGACCTCACTTGCTTTTCACCATTGCCTTTGTCCATCGGCGCCAAGTCTTGATCAAGCTTCACCGCCACACGGTCCATCGCTCCAAAGCCTCTAACTTGCCCTTCACGCTTGCAACCGGTCCATCAGGCCAAGTCTTGTTTTGATCTTCTCCACCTTAGTCACATGACTCCATGTTATGTCTCATATGCAATAATGAGCTCCTTCATCACATGTGTGAGCCTTGCAACATATCCAAGCCATTTCACCTCCATGGCATAGGTTGCTCACACATGATGCACTTGTGGACTAATCACCTATGTATCTCACTCAAACACATATTAGTCCACCTAAGGTTGTCACTCAATTATCAAAACCAAACAAGGACCTTTCACACTCTCTCTTTAGTTCATCTCTCTCTACACTCTCTCACACTCAAGCAAGAAGAGGAGAAGGAAAGGAGAAGAAAGGAGAGGGATTGAAGATTAGATGCAGCAAGAGATGGCCCTAGAGATCACCTAGGAGCCCTCATCCACAAGAGGTAGGGGTTGGAAGGGGGAGGAGCCCTTTCACCCTTACCATAAGGAGCTAGGAGGAGAAGGGAGCAAGAAGAAGATTTTGAGTTGCCAAAGGGGAGATCCAACTGTTCCATCATCTTGGAGAGGTTTGTATCTTCTCATTGCAGCCCTTAGTATGGATCTAACCAAGCCAAACATAGGATTTCACTTTTAGGAGAAGTACCATATATGAAGATTTGGATTTCAAGTTGCTAAGAAGTGTTAACTATCAGTAATGACGGAGGGTCCAACATCACCGGCGGAGTGTCCGTCAGTACTGAATAGGCCTCTGTTCACTTGCACTATAATTCATCGAAGTCTGCCACTGCACCAAAGTGTTAGTTGAGTTATATATCAGAGACAGAGGAGTTCTAGAGAACCCAGTCCATAGCTTTTGGTACAATGGAGCGTCTGTCGATATTCAGGTTTGTCCGCTAAATTATAAAGACTTAACCTGAGAGTACCCAGCTCACACCGAATGATTTGTCAAACATACGGAGTATCCGATAGAGCCAGAGCACTTAGCTACCAGCAGAACCGTACAGACCTAATCTGACAGATGGTCCATCACCACAACAGAATGATCCATTGGATTATGAACCGGAACATAGAGAGATTCCTGAGAGCACTAACCCAATACCGGAGTGTCCGATCCTATATCAGAGAGTCCGATGATCTTAGAGTGTCATTTTCCCACTGAGTCCTAGAACCACCAGAGAGTCCAACATCCACACCGGACTATCTGATAGTCACCAAGCAGTAGACCTTTAGTGTATACCTACACACTCACTCATGTAACACTAAAGCTTAACAAACTAAATATCATTGCATGACATCTCATGGCATGAGCATTATACTTTGTGCAATTTACTCATCATGCATCATGCATGTATAGGTGACGTGATTCCTAAAGATCCCATGCTTGAGGAGGAGCCTCAGGAGGAAGAAGTCGCCGAGCCTAGCAACGACGTCCAAGGCAGGGCCCTATGCATTCCTATGCTTTTGAAATTCATAATGAACTATGGTTATTTATTACATCGTTACATTACTATATGACTAGTGAACTAGGAAGGATTCACCTATTCCAAGCCATGTCCACTCATTGCCACACCAGTCAACCACGTGTGTCTTTATTAATCACCCTACTTAGTATGCTTAGATCATAGAGTCAAGCTAATGATGGGTTTCTCATTACTCACGCGATGATAGGTTCTTGAATGACATAGCTTGCTTACCGATTAAGGACAGTGCATCTGTGGTAGTGAGTAAGAACATAAAATTGTATAGACCACTTGTCGCCAATGGGGGTGACAAGCCAAGTAACTGATTGCGACCGTTTTGTTCATGAAACTGGCAAGGGGGTTGCGCTGGTCAGGAATGTCCGAGTCCGAGACATTGACCAGGGACCAGTCAAACCTTTCATCGAACATCTTGGCCAGGTTAGGGAAAGGTTGAAGCATTGAGGTATCCTTTATGTACCGGCGGGTCTTATGGGTGATATCCCTTGTTTCGAGTGGGGTTAACTTGTACCCCTCTATAGAGTTTACTTTTGAAAGCAATAAGTTATAACTTCTAGATGCGGACTAGAGTTGGGTTTGGAAACCAGGACTCGTGGAAGATCAAGCTCCAATTGGCTAAGCACTTACACTTGATTACCTATGCTACACCTGCTACTGCTACGTCATAGATCACCTTTACTTCTGGTATAAATGCTTTTATGCAAATGATACGCATTCCTTGCTACTATCCCAAATGCATAATCCTTGTTTACTATACTAGGTAAGTCCTACAGAGTACATTCAAATACTCACCCTATGTGATCCTAAGTTTTGTAGGTACCGTAGCTCCTATCCATAGATTCTTCTACACTCTAGACTCCTCACCGGATCATGAGTGGTGAATGATTTCGTGTCCCATAGATACATGGATGTGGCACAACCGTGTATTAGTTATCATGAACTATGTTATGTTGAAAGACTTCCACTAGACTTTGATGTAGACTATGATGTGTGCTCGTGTTATGAACTAAGTGTGTGAACCAAGACTTGTAAACTTTAATGCTTGAACTTGTGATGTAACCTAAGCATGGTTGTGATGTATTCTCTCTCTTGAACTGATCCTGGATGAGACTGGCCTGAGTACATCTCATGGGGGTGTACCAGGATGACCTGTTAAGAGATGTGTCCAACTTAATAATCCCTTGTGGATTATCATTTTGGGTACTCACTTAAGAGGGCATTGATCCTGACAATCAATGTAGCCAACCATGCTACCTTTGATCATTGCTCATAGCATGAAGTTCGTCCATCACTATTCATCAAGCCACTTGATCATCAACACAAATGAACACTTGGCTTGATCTCTCTCTTGAATGATATGATCCACTTCATGTCATCATGTGGCCTTATTGGTTCATCGATTGTAGCTTTGTTTGCTCTTCACCATTGTCTTAGTCCATTGGCACCAAGCTCTCCACTCTCGCTTCACCGCCTTGATAGTCCATCACACCGGCCAAGCCTCTAGCTTGCCCTTCATGCTTGCAACCTAGTCCTTCATACCCAAGCCATACCCCTTGATCTTCTCCACCTAGCCACAAGACATCATGTCATGGCTCATATATAAAATGAGCTCCTTCATCTCACTAGTTGAGCACTTGCAACATAATCAAGCCACCTCTCCACTATGGCTTCAAGTGTTGCTCACACTAGAGTACCTGTGGACTAATCATCTGTGTATCTCAACATAAACACATATTGTCCACTTAAGGTTGTCACTCAATTACCAAAATCAAATTAGGGCCTTTCACTAGTTAGTTGCTTTACTTGTGTAGCTCAAATAGCTTGTTAGTTTGCCTTGGTAGCTTTGGTGCAAACTATTTGATTATGATCATTGCTACTAGGATTGATTAGGGGCTTGCTTTGAAGTGCTTAGGCTAGGGAAAGTAGTAGCTATTAGGATTGTCTTTTATTCAAACCACTTTGTCTAAGTGTTGTGCTTTAAATGTTTTTTGATAGGCTATTCACCCCTCTTTAGCCATCCTAGGTCCTTACCTAGTGACCGCCTCCACTGGACATTATTTCCCCTTCAGTTATGCTCACTTTGGAGCCTCAAGTTTGTTCTCTAGCGCCATGCATCTACTACTGGATCAATGAGAGCATAATCTCTCTCCTCATACTTGTCCCTCTCTCTTTCTTTAGCTCAAGGTCACCATGGTGAGGCCAAGAGTAGTGATGTGATGAAAAGGATTTGCAGGGCCTAGAGCACACACACTTGAAGGTGAATAGGCCTAATTAAAAATATACACACACTTAGCAGTGAATTAGTAATGGCTGGCACTACCAAATATTCCTCAAGAACTGCTTGACTTATGTGGTAGTTCCAGACAAATGTCCAGTAATGCCGGGCAGAGGGATGAAACCCTCAAACATAGTATAAGTATGTGGAAATTCAATCAATCTAAATACCAACCTTCCTAGGAGTTTCCTAGGTGTGTTTGAACCTTAACCTACAGCAAGACCTAACCTTACCCAAGAATATATTAGGTGGAAATGCTAACAAGAAAATCAAACTTGCATGAGCATGAGAACCCAACAAAGGGACAAGACAAGCAACTTATCCTAAGGTTTAACACAACCACAAGGGTTTGCCTATGTCCCTATTGTTGAGGAGCCACAAAGGCTTAGGTCTTTTCCACCCAACATCCTCTTCTCAAGTGACCACAATAGATTGAGTTTGATGGTTCTTACTATCAATCGTAGTGGGTAATACAAACTTCCTAGAGCTACACCTCAATCGTCTAGGAGCCAAGCTCCAAGAGTAGAAGACTTCTAACATGAAATCGGCAATAGCACAAGTGCGCTCAAACTCAAGGACTACTCACAAGCTTCTCTTTCTAACAAGAAATCTCCACAAACTCACAAGGAATCACCAAGAATCAAAGCAAAGCAGTTGGAAGGCTTAGGAACTCAAGAGATAGCAAGGCTTTAGAAATGGAATGTTAGAAATGGAATGTTAGAAATGAGCAGTTACCATTGGGGTGGAGAGGGAAGGAGTATCTATACCCCTTCACTCCAAAGCCCATTGTACAGTTAAGTACAGTATTGTTGGACCAATCTCTAGCATTGCCAAGAAGCTCGGTAGTTCTGGACCATCCGACAATGTAGCACAAGTTAGATTTTCTTTATATCCCTGGTGCTTGTGTGTGTGCTAGTGTCGCTCTTGTTTTGTTAGATGTTAGTGAGCACTTTGCAATGCTAGCCACAATGTTTTGTGTCTCTCTTGATAGTACAATGTTTTTGTAACTTAATTGAAAAGATAGAATCAACCCTACAAAAAAAGAAAATATAGAATCAATTTGAACTACTTTAAGTTTTCTTTGCTGTTACTTGTCATCAATATGAAATTGAGGGGCATCCTTGCACCACAAACATCATGCCTAACTATAGAATCTGCTTTACAACTCAACAACATGATTAGTCCTTTAATTGTGCTCTTCCATGTGGCAACTCCCTAGTCGGACATGCTGCCATCAGGCGACCAGCGCAGCGATGAACCGAGGTGGCCGCGTGTCAAGAGTGTTGGCAACGGGAGTACTAGAAAGATAATGTCATGAGCTCCTTCAAGGTCACAGGATGACCGCTACTACTGGAAGGCAGGAGAATCCAAGGGAGAAGAAATGGGCGTTTTGGGAAATACTTAAATATAGTCACCATCATCATTGGGGACGTAGAATATGACATTATTCAAGTAGACCAAGAATGGTAATGACACAATTCAAAATAGACAAATACTAATGGCATATCTCATAGAAAATTGTAACAACATGGATCCAATTAACCCAACAGTAAATGCCAAATTATCTCAGAAGCTAAGCCACCAGATCACAAGAAAATGCACTAACCAATGGATTAATCTATATAATTAAAAGATATTACTTTTCCTACTAATACACCTTCCATCCTATCACCTTCTTCCTGCCCCACTCTCTATAGTCCTATAATTCCTCATATATTATTTAGTTCCTCTCTTCGTCTCTGTCTTCTCCAACACACTCCGCAACCTCACTCATGTGCCTCCTCCCATGATGTCATTGGGTTAGGGTTCTGGCAACTCCCATGTATATGGTGATCACACGGATCCATCATGTCTTATGAGTCCTCACCCCACCAGATCTTCACACTACCGAGAAAGCTGCACCAGATCCTAAAACCTCAAAGAAAGGAATACAATGGCCTTGGTCAATGCACTACACTGATATGCTAGGATGTTTTATGCCAAACAAAATGGGTCTTGGAAAGATGCTCCAGGTAATCATATCCATGATTTTTTATTGTACATCATATCTTATTTACTATATAATACTAATATTATTTTTGTTTTTAATCTTCGTTTAGACTATTACTTTATTGTTGGGTCTTTTCCATTCAAATGTGATTAAGAGCGCTTAAACTATAGCTCGATTGAGTATATTGGATTTGTGGATGATTGAGCTTCGGAGATGTGGATTATAGAAGATGGTTCAGGCCTACAACACTGCTGGCAAGAAGGGTTTCCATGTTGTAAAATAGGATGTGTTTTATATATTCAATATGTTTGTTATGTTTATTTTTTTTCTTGAATGACGTAGAAGAACTTTGTGTCATTTCACCACCATTGATTACAAGATTTAGCTTTTATGAATCGCTATTGGTTTGATATGAATAATGGCAGTTGTTTCAGTATGTTAAGGATACAGATGTATCCACAATTCATTTAGAGAAGAAGAGGTAAAAAGTGTGCTATGAGGGAGAGATCAAGAGACTAATCTAAAAACCCCAATAGCAATAGAAACGCACTCTAAACTACAACGAACATAACAGTAGTAATGAATGAACTAAAGCATGATAAAAAAGTTCTATTAAGTGGAACACTAATAATGAGAGGTCTCATGGTAGATTCTCTCACTCATTTTCATGTTCTACTTCTTCCCCTTCTTTAGTTACTACTTCCTTAATATTTCTTGCGATAGGATATTCTCTTTGATGGGTTTCATAAATATGGATATACTTGGTGAGAACGTTTTGTTTGAGAATAATTATATCAGACCCATTGGGATTACAAAGTTCTCAAATTTATCTAAAGATATAAAGAGGAGTATCTAAAAGTCCTCCAGGTAAGCTTTCTTATGAATGCAATGTTTTCCTAAATGCTAAATGGTAAATAGCCGGTCACCAACTATTTAGCCATTACTCAGACTAAATGGTCCATTAAATGGGTTACACGGTCAATTAAATGGGCTAAACGGATGATTAAACAAAAATGGCATACCACCATATAGCTTTTACATGGTGTTTAAATAGGCTAAACAACCGTTTAGGTGAATAGTGAGAGGTGGGAGTAAAGAGCAAGTGAGATAGTGGCAAATGAATAAAGAGCCAAGGGTCCTCACCTCCCTCCTCCTTTTATAGGGGAGGTGAGAGGGGAGGTTTTCATTCTTCCCCTAATGGAGCTTATATTTACGAAACAAAGTCTCTAGGGCTACAAATGGGCCTTAAACATTCTCAAACAACACCCTAAGAGCATCCCTAGGAGTTTGGTATAATTTACTTGCTAAACTAATAAATCTAGCAAGTTAACAAAAGAAATAACAACTTTAAATTTTGTCCTTCTCCAACAATCTCCTGTAATAGCTTCTTAAATGATTTTACATTGGGAACCCTCAACTATTTCTAACCAACCAAACCTTTTTTAATAGTTTATTTGTCTCTTGCCATTTTCTCATCAAGAATCCTTTATTTTCTTAATTTATTTATGTGTCCAATTTATTCTGATCTCCCAAGAAAAACGACGGACGAGAAGCGGATACTGAGTTCCACTCGACTGCGGAAACTTATGAGTTGAAGAGGATATTTAGCAACTTTTTATTTTTAAGGAGCTCTTTTACTCAACTGTTGGAGGGCACTTTTTTCTTTTTTTACAAAAATATAAAAATAGGGAGTTGTTTTACAAAACTCCTGGTCCATCGTATATAATACACCCCTACAGTAGCCCCTTAGCCTTTTAGTTTTGATCAAAAGTAAAAGACCCAATGGTTGAATACAACTAAGTATGGCCCAATTACAATTCAGACTTGGTGACAACGACCGCCCTTCACAACCCACGCGTGTGCGCTTTAGTAACAGCTCCATCCCAAAAACCTTGTGGGAAATAAGGGTATAGAGTAAAAGAGCATGCACATGACTGTCATCTATATGAAGCTCACGTAGAAATGTTTTTATCTTCATCTAGTGTTTGGCAAAACTTTGCTCAAACCTCAAATCTTGGCCTTTGGTAGCTTACTCCGTTACTTAGTCTCGAATCCTTGATAGCTTCTCTTCATAAGTGAGCCTTCACCGAACAAGTTGATGTAGGCGAAGTAGTCAACGTAGCGGATGTAGCTATAGACATGTCTTCAAACTTTTGCTCATGGGAGGTAGGCAAGGCTTTGCTTTGGGTAGTTTGCTTGTCAAATACATTCCTCGCCAACCATTCTTGGTTGGTGCGCCTGGCAAAATCTTGCGCATACTTGAAGTATATGATGTAAGCGTGGTTGCTGTTACAGATGTCGTTGATGTCCCTCCTCACCGCCCTCCTTCTGCTCGAAATTGCTAATGAAGGAGGGGTCAAAGATGTTGATGTTATCCCCCCTACTCCAAATTGATGGCAAAGGCAAAGTCAAGGATGTCAATGTTGATGGCGATACCATCGCTCCAAATTGATGGCAAAGGTGATGTCAGTGATGACGAAGATGATGGCGAAGCCCCTTGATGAAACATTGGTGAAGGCATTTTTGATGATGCATGTAAGCAAAATGGCACCTTGCATAGGCCATATGTGATTTTGGTGGTTGATTGACAAAATGAACTAATGTTATTTGCTAGTACATAAGGTATTTAGTTCATTTGGATGCAAGGATGGCTTGGACAAAGGCAACATGAGTATCAAGTGATCAACACCTCAAGGAAGACCAACGAGCACCATTGAAGACATAGAATACATGCTAGAAGTTCAAGAAATCAAGTAAAAGAAACCCAGATAAAAAGACACGAAGAAAACTAGCCAAATAGTGGTTGAGAATTCTTCAACGGTGCTCTTTGTAGAGCACCAGAGCTGGCAAGAGTTTTCTGCAGTCACCGGATAACTCTGGTGCTTGAATGGAACCATCATCAAAGCTTAGGGGACAAGCAACATATTTCTACAGAGGTGTGTGAAGACCATCGGATTTATCCAGTGCTTCCCAATGAAGTGCACCGGAGAATAAGGAGCCTATTGTCTCCTGAAGCCTTGCCGTAAGCATGATCTAAGCTTTGCTTTGTGCATGGGTAAGCTCATCTATCTCCTTTTTTAGGGTATCATTCGCCATAATGAGAGATAATTCACTCAAGGGAGTCGCTTTGTTAGTAGCAACAACAATAAGAGCAAAAATAGAATCATCAATTAAATCACAAGTGACTCCTACACTTGCTTTTCCAATAGGCTCATTCCTTTGAGCAAGAAGAGAAGAGTGTGTAACACCCTCGGTGTTAAGCATGCATTTAACCTTGACATTGCATGATCATAAGCATCCATGAGCATGCATGTGCATGAGCATCTCAATTGCTATACCTTTGTTAGCTTATATTTCATGTGTGTTACTTAATTACCTTACTTAAGTTAGGATTTTCATGGAATCAAAGTATGGAATGTGTGTGGAACCTTGTGAATGCTTTAAACATGTTTAGAATAGCATAAGGAACAACTTTGGTATTCATGGCTAAGTCTAGTTTAGTCTCTAAGTCATTGATATGGTGTATGTCATCATTTTAAAGTACTATGTTTGACCTAGTTTGAACTATGTCATAGAGTCTTTGCATGGCAGTAAACCTTTAAACAAAGTTGTAGTATTTGAGTAGATCAACAACTTTTATGTTTGGGTCTTGAGCTAATTCTGTGCATAGCTTAGTCATTTTGAACTCACAAAAATCAACAATTCACTGGTTTTCAGCACTTAGAATTTTTCTAAGTCCTTCTCGGTTTTCCAGTTTCGCAGGCTTGATTTTGGCACGATATTACTCAGTATTGGTTGGGAATTAGGACTTGATCCTTTAATCGAAGTTGAAGATGGTATATAGTTCTACGACTTTTATTTAGATTGTTTTCGATTTTGCTTCACGGTTTAGGAGAACGAGCATCACCAAATCGCGCTGTCAGGCCGGTATCGCTCTGCTAATCTAGCTGAATTGGTAGCTACAGTAAACTAACGGGTTTCAGAAGTTTGAAGCCGCGTGGCGCCGCGCGTCGCCGCCGGCCTGACCGGCTAGGCCACGTCGGGCCTCGGCGCTCCATTTCACGCCCCTGTGTCCGCCCGTCACCCTTCGCATTTCATTTCTTTGTCTGCCTCCTCTCTTCGCCTTTGCACACACCCACAGCAACTGCCGTAGTGCCGAGCCGCGCCGCCGTCGCCATTGCCGGCCCAGCACGCACCACGTCCCTCCTCCGCCACCGCCGTAGTTCCTCAGTGACCCCACCGTCGCACCACGTCCGTTTTGTTCGCTAGAAGCGCACGGTAAGCCGTTGTGTGCAGCGTGCAGTCCTCGCCGGCGTTTTCACTGCCGCATCCCGTCACCGCGGTCGGGCCATCTCCGACCACCACGAGTCCCGTTAGTGTGTGCGCTAGAGTTGCTTTGGGATGGTGAACCTCGGCGTAACCTTTGATTTCGTTGTCTCAGTCGCCGTTGATGGCTCACCGTTGATCCGCACCACCGGGCCGCCATGGACGTCGCCGTCTTCCTTAGCTCCGGCGATAGACCTAGCTAGATGGCTCGGTAGATGCGCAATGTCGTGAGTAAGCTTGTAGCGCCAGTGTTGTCGCCGGAAAAATCGCCGCCGGCGAACTCCGGCCGATTCCGCGCCGTCCCGCGCGGTGCTCTGTTTTCCGTCGCTACAGTAACCCAGTTCAAATAAAGCTAGTTCATTTGTCCAGATTTGAGGCAAACTTTGAAAAATCATAGGTGGAGTTCTAGAGGTCCAATTTTTGTGAACCAAATTGTGATGTGTTCCTTATGAAGTGTAGTTTTTTTTATAAAAAATGAAATATATAGTTTATTGTATTTTTCTTGGTGATTAAAATGTATTTAAATAAATGCTTTTTGAATGTTAATAAACTTGTAAATTAGATATCTTGAGCTAGAAAAGTGATAAAATTGTGATTCTAAGTTTGTTGGTCTTATGTTGACATGCTCTAGCTAGGAAAAAATTATAATCTGTTGTTTGACACTTTTCTATAGGGTTTATTATTTTCACTAAAATCGACCTCGCTAGCTTGTCATTTTTGTAAAGAATATTTTACTTGGTAAAATGGCATGAAACTTTTATAGTAGTCTTGTGGTAGCACTTGGAGGTCACTGTAATTTTCTGAGAATTTATTATGCACATTTGGTATAGGTTTATTATTTCACCTAATTATCTAAATAAATTAATAAATACAATTAAATAAATAGTTTGGGCTTTGCCATTATGTTTTCTTGAGTGTATTTGATGCCCCTGAACTGTTGGTGTACTTGGTGGTGTCAAATTTTGAATGCTTACATGTAGTAGAAATATTGTTGTTTTATAATTTGATTTAACATGTTTTCGGACAGATTCTATTGCTTGTTATGTTGCATAGTCAAAATGATGTTTTCTGTAGAAATGATTAATAACAAAGTTGTAGGTAAATTCTTCAACTATCTTGTGTTAAAATTTCAGGTCAATAGGCCAAAGGGTTTAGGAGTTCTATCTGTTTAAAAGTTAGTTTTCCGAATTGCTTGTTCTCTGGAATTTCTGGACAGCACTGCATAGATTGCCTATTTTGTCTAGGATAGATTGTGATTCAGCTTTTGGTTATTAAATAAGAGTTGTAGACAATTTTATAAGCTTTCCAGAAAGTCTAAGATCACAGCATTTGGATAAGTATAACTTCAGTTATGATATAAACTTGTAACTGTCATGTGTAACTTAGATATTGCTTTGTGTGAAATTTGTAAATAACTAGAGAAGAGATATGCACCTACTAGGCAAATAAGGAGTTGGCATTGTTATCATTTTGCTACTTAACATCATTGTTGCAGCATGTACATTCCTTATCACATCCTCCGTGATCCATCTTATGCATTCATGGTACTTATGCATATGCATGCAATAGGTGCAACCGAAGGGATCACGCTTGTGGAGCTCGACGCCGAGCCGCAGGAGGAGAATCAGGAAGTTCAGCACCTGGAGGTTCCCGGAGAAAGAGAGCCTGAAGCCGATCACCTTCCCGAGTGCCCCGATCACCAGCCTTCGACGTTTGTGGAAGGCAAGCCCCGGAGCATTATAAGTCTCCCTATTTTATTAATGTCACTTAAAGTTATTCGTATTGCTGCATTACGTGATAGGAGTTGTTTGAAAACCATTGTTGCATATTACCTTCCTTGACCAGATATATCTACCATGAATCCTAATTAAGTCCAGGAACGTTTATCATGCTTAGCTCTGCTTAGACCGGTAGAAGTCGGGTGATTCCCTGTCACCTGCGAGCTATAGGTGATAACTTAATCATGGTTGGCTATATTGTGCTATCGTGGAACATAACCTGGTATTGTTGAATAAATGGAGACCGGGTGGAGTCTTATATGTGGTACTATAGTGACTCCACCTGTGTCGTTTAAGGACCGGACGTTGGAGGTCATCTTGTCATGTTGAACGCAGCCTCTCACATAGTTGGTTGGATAAGTCGTTCCGACCGCGAAGCCGAGTAGCTCATCTCAGGCCGGGACCACGAGCAGTTCAAGTGCGCACTCTGGATGGTAGTATGGATGTGCGGAGAGCCATTGGCGTAAGCCCAAAGGCGGGTTAGAGTCCCGATCACCCTTGGCAGAGTGGTTCTCTGATTGTGCGGCGCTGGTCGTACCCGCGAATTTGGTTCCTGATTTGTACCAAAGGTGACCTTAGGCTACCTTCGCGAGGTATGCCTGGGTGTGTGTTAGGAATATTTCCCCAGCTGGGTAGGAATCGATTCGAATCGCCGTCTCTCCCGGATAGTGAGAACTTGACTTGAGTTCCTTTCATCGTAGTAAGTTATGGAAAGGATGAAAATGATGGTTATGAGATTATGCAAGAACTCAACTAGATATGGTTATTATTGTGATGAATTAATGGTATCAACATGTTTGGCATAGGATAGTTGCTAATCTAGTATGAGACAGGATTAATAATTGGTGATTTCCAATTAAAGAGATGTTGGATAACTTATGCTTTTTCTACAAATAATGTCTACCAGCTCTACTTATAAAGCCTTGCATACTCCTTGGTGTCTTAGTATATTAGTTGGACGGGTAAGTCTCGCTGAGTACCTTCTCGTACTCAGGGTTTTATTCCCATTGTTGCAGATAACGTTATGTTTCATGGCTACTGCAAGAACTGTCTTGCTCCTGCTGTGGATGAGGACTAGGACCATGGGCAATGGTCATTCTGTATTTCATCTCACCTTTGTGCTTTTGGTTGGAGATGACTATGACACTGGCTTTGTATTAAACTACGTGTGATGTTTATGTTAAACTACTTTGCTTCCGCTACTTTCAAACTTGGTTTGTAATAATTATTCGAACTCTGATGTATGAGACCTATTTATGAACTGTGATGTAACATGTGACTGGTTGTGTTGAATCTCTACGATCTTGGTTTGTATGTTGGTTGTTTGAGATCCTTCACGATTTCGTTGGACTACCGGGTTTATATGGGCTCAAGTATGACGGTTTGATCGCTTCGGTGATTGCTATTGTACTTGTGCTCTTATAAATTGGACGGTTCTATGACAGAGTGAGCGTTCTTGAGCTCCTCATGAGTGTTTAGTAGAGCCTCTTTGTCGTATGTTCCTCAAAGGATTGCTCAAGAGCCTTGTGCCTCTTGCGCAATTCTTTGGATTCCTCCCTCTTCATAAGGACAAGGGCCTCTTGCAAAATTCAATGAGTTCCTCCTTGAAGGGTTCCTCATCCTCACTCTCACTAATAGCTCTCTATTGTACCTTCGGTCCCTTGGACATGAGGCACGATGGTGTGTCCAAGATGGAGATATTCTTGTTGATGATGATGCCCGCAAGTGACGTGGGTGGTGTCTTCTCCTCATCTTCACTTGTGGAGGAATTAGAGTCCTACTCAACATAATATGCATGCGTCTTATTCTTCTTGAAGCTCATGCTTTAGCCTTCCTTGTTCTCCGTGTTCTTGCTCTGGTCTTTCTTGGAGGACTTGTTCATATTGGGGCAATCAGCTATGAGATGACCAAATTCCCCACAATCATAGTGTCTCCTTTATTCCTTCCTCCTTGACGAAGATCTTCTTCTCCTACTCCCAAAGCCCTTCTACTTTATGAGTTTCTCAAATCTTTTTGCAAAGAGGGCCATTTCTTAATCATCAATGCTTGAGCTTGAGCTCTCTTCCTCATCATCACTTAGCTCTTCTCTGTTCCTCTTGCTTTTGGTTGATGAAGCATTGAATGCTATGCTCTTCTTTTCCTCCTTTTATTTCTATGAAGATTAGATATTGACAACATTCAAGCACAAATAAATGGTTTGGGACACCAAAGTCGTATATCTCATCCAAGTGATAAAAAAGCCATGTAAAAGCCCGGATAAACATCACTTGGGATGAGAAGAAGTGTAAAAGCCAGGAAGCAATACCAATTATTTAAAATCTCATTCAAGGAATAAAAAAACAAAAGAAGGCAAAGATCAAAGTCACTTGGCTTAAGAAGACACACAAGGGTTAAACCCCACTTGGTAAAGAAAATCTCTCAAAAACAGTTGAAATAAAGGTTCTAGAAGCCATTCAAACAATCTTGGAAAAATGTCGGTCCCCAAAGATATAGGCAACGGCTCAACGCAACTGAGAAGAAACAAAACTTCTAGTCCTCAGGAAGAGGCAAAAAGGTTCAACACCACTAGACAAAGTCACGCACATAACTTATATGCATAACTTACTATGTGACAAAGCTATATGCATAACTTTTATAAGTTTTTAGAAAGTTGCAAAGTTATGCAAATAACTTTATCAATATAAGTTTTTAACAATATTTTATATACAATTTATCATGATAACTTTGTTACATGACTTTTAAAACCTAACTTTTGTTCATAACTATCAGCAAGCAAACTTATTCATAATAATTTCTCCACATAACTTTTATAGCACGACTTTATATAATAATTATATGAATAATATAACTTATATACACATAAGTTATTGTTGTCCAACATATTTTACAAAAATTACACACAACTTAACCAACATATTTTTCTATTTAATTTGTTCCAATCAAATTTCTCAACATAAAAAGGTATTCCTAGTATATAAAAGAAAAATAGATAGAGTAATGAATAAAGAAAAGAAAGGATGGAGTGAGAAAATAAAATGTGATAGAGAAAAGAAAAAAAAGTAGAAAAATTGAATGGACGTAAGTCCATGATCATGACCAGGGATGAATCACTCAAGCGTAGAGTGAGAAATAGAAAAAACAAAGAAAATGCTAAGTCTATACAGGTTGTACACGTGAAAGTAAAAGCGAATGAAAAAGACACGTCCGTACATATCGCACAAAAAAAATCCAGTTGCACGTGTGTGTTAAGACGGCGTGGTCTGTAGTTCACTGTGGCGCGATGGAAAAGGAAAGAAAAACAGGTCATACGGGAAAAGGAAATGAACCAGTCCACGCAGACGCGGTCTATTCACCGTGTTTGAATCGCGCGAACGATATCGGTAATGGAATTGGGGGACCTTATATGTTATGCATCTACCAGATTTTTCTTTTTATTTTCCATATCTTTATATTATCCTATTAGAAAACTCATTTTACGGATCTGAGTCACTTTGACCTCTCAGTTATGATGGATTCATTTTATAAAAAAAAAACATTTTTTTTAATCGCTTTACTGAATTCTGCTTGTAGCGCTGAGCCTATTCTGTTTCCGTGTGAAGCCGGCAGCTCGCCGTGCCTGTTACACAAAGCTGTAAAAAACTCTCTCTTACCGAAACACGTGCTAAGCATGTTCTCGGAAAAAAAAAACGGATTCATTTTTTTCTTTCTTTCTTTTAGCAAAAAGAACAAAATCCCATTAAGACCGAAGATCCTGCTTCCCGGAAGGACTCCGGACAGAGGAAATCAACCTAGATAGGTAGTGTTCGAATTCGACTAGGAACCATCCGCACTCAGCGTAGCCAAACAAGCCAATACCGTGCGTTGCATATATAGAGATTATTACTACCACTCATCAATTAAGTCATTGTTCATTGCTGCATGTTCTTGGCGGCATGGACTTGAAGGTATACACGAGGAAGAGGAAGAAGAAGAAGAGGGCCCATCAGCAGACTTTCGAGTTGCCGGACGAGATGGTGTGGGAGATTTTAATCCGCCTGCCTGTGCAATCCCTGGCGAGGTTCAAGTCCGTCAGCAAGGCGTGGCTCGCCAGCATCTCCGACCCTTCCTTTGTGCTTGCACATCTGCAGTGTTCCAAGGAGAGTCAGCACCGAAACTCGTCATCCTTGCTCGTCACACCCCAGGTTCTTGTTGAACGGGGTCCTGTCGTCGGGGCTTTCTCCACCACCATCTACTTCTACCAATGGTCTTTACAAGAAGAAGACATGAACATGAAGGGTACTGCAACACTTGTTTACGGGAGGCATTTCCCTGCTACCGAGTTCAGGAAAGTGTCCACAATGGCGCACTGTGATGGCCTAATGCTGCTGCCCACCGACACCAAGGCCTATGTCTTCAATCCGGCCACAAGGGATGCCATTGCACTGCCCCAAAGCCAGCACAAACATGGCGGCTGCCTCCTGGTTGGCTTGGGCCTTGACACTTCCACCGGAAAATATAAGGTTGCGCGCTCCTTCTATCGTTCCCGCAGTTCTGAGATGGTTGCAATGGGGATGGAGATTTTCACCATTAATGGTGAAGAGGACCCATGGAGGGAAACCTTGGTTGATCCACCCTACCCTATCGTGTGTCCACAGACTGACACACACTACAAGGGGTATCTATTCTATTTTATCAATAAGAAGAGTAATCATCAATACCCTGATCCGAAGGGGTTACTCCGCTTCAGCCTTGTTGACGAAACATTTGGTGTCACTTCATTGCTCCCCAACATATATCATATGGTTGAAGATGAAGGTAAAGATGTTTATCTTAATGAGCTTGGCGGGGAGCTATGCGCTACTCTCTTTATATTGGGTTTGCGACAAGTACTGATATTCATGACAAGTGATGTTCTGAATCCTGATTGGAGTTGTCGTTATGGAATACATCTGCCAAACAAATTCTATCCATTGGGCTTGCCTGCCAGCGGTAGGATTCTTATGCGAGTAGGTAATCAGGTCATTGATTATGATTTGGAATATGACGTTTCACGTGAAGATGGAATATTTGATATGGATGACATAAGGTACCTTGGACCCAATGAAGACATCTTGGGGCATGAATGGCCGGAAAATGTACGCTGGTTTGACATTGCTTCTTACACTGAAAGCCTTGTTCCAGTTACTCCTAAGGCAAGCTTACGACGGGCCTTATAGTGTGTATGCTTGTCGACCTAGTCATGTAGTGCTTGCCTCGGAGTCGGAGGAGGCATTAATTATCTGGACCTTCAGTTAGGGCCTGTTTGGATTACATCCCAAGAAACATGTCTGGCGCGAGAAGCTTTCCCAGGCGGGGCTCCGATTGATGCCTGGGCGAGCGCACGCCTGGGCCGGAGGGCAAGAAGCAAACAGGCCCTAATCAGTCCAGCGTTTCTAACTTTCTATGACGGAGTATGACGAAGATTGCAACTTTGTAAGTGAGCAGCAGTCAGATGACCATGTTATCTCTATTTGTTTTAGAACGTTACAGGTTACAAGTGCTTGCTATGGTCTTGGTTGTACTTGTAATAGCGCATAGACTGTGGCAGGTTTCAGATTATATTTCTATGTGAACTCATTGTCTTGGACATGTTACTTTGTTTATTAATTGTTTCGTTCGTTTGTTGGATTCTCTTTCTTGAAAGGGGGCATGTGAGAAGAACAGGAAAGCCTGTAGCTCGTCACTCAGTCAGAAAAATAAACTTTCAGTAACTGAGGTAGCTTCGAGTGGCCTATGTTAATTTGTTTAATGAATGAAAATATATATATATATTTTGGCTTTGAATATATAAGAATGATTTTTCTTTGATGGATTTTGACCCAATCCAATGATTCCTCAGAAGGAGGTTAGTTTTGATAACACAAGGTCTGGGACTCTGGCTCCGAGCAATCGAACTCGATACTCAACCGTCAAGGCCGGAAGGGTTTGCCCTGGGACACTGCAAAGGGATCGAGCTTTTGTTGCTGATGAAGAATGGTGGAAGAAGATCAATAAGGTTTGTTACGCTTAAATAGAAAGTTAATTGGATCTATACCATTATAAAAACACAGTTCAGTATTTGGAGATATGCCATTGAACCGGTTTGCTGTCTGGGTGATTTTAGTCGCATGATACCCTTTCCTTTTCATTACTGGTATAGGAGCTGCCGTGTGCAACGAGATATCGAAACGGCGGTCTACAACTTGACGATAAGTTGAAAGTAATGGTGTGGAAATGTGGATCCTTCACCTTCTCCGGAAAGCCCGAATGTGTAGCTACAATGGAATCTTTTATGCTTTAATATCCAACATGACACATTTTGTATTGGATCCTGATATAGCATGCTTTGCATCCTGACAAGTATGGTTGTAAATGAATGTGTAGCTATCCTCCGGTTTCCTGTTTTCGGAGCAAGGAGGGTCAAATAATAATCCTATATAGTTTCTGGTATAACTGTGGATTCAATGATTCTTATCCATAGCCCTTTTGATGAACAATAATGATACGCCTCGGGTGTTCGTCCCGTGACTCCCATCCGGACGCGCTCTAAAAAAACTCCCCTGCACCTCCATCCCACGGTGCAACACCTCTATTCCGCGTCATCCCCCCCGGCGCCTCCACCGGCCAGTGCCCACCACTGGCCCTTTCTTCCCATCCCGCGCACGCACAGAGCTCCCCGCCAGCCCCTTCTTTCCACCCCCGCTAGGCCAGAGCTCGCCACCTGCGTCTGCGGCCGGCCCCTTCCTCTCGGCCAGAGCCCGGCGGTGGCCTACGCCCGTTGCTGGCCTGTCCCCGCCTCCCTCTCCGCCTGAATGCGACGATGGCAGCACGTAGCGCGACCAAAGCTCGCCAGCAGCTTGTCCCCACCGCCCCCTCTGCTCGCCCTCTGGAAGGGCCGCGACGGTGCTGCCCTCCGCCTGTCCATCCCCCGCTGTGCACTGCATCGTAGGGAAGAAGAAGAATGGTGAAAAGCACATGTTGTAAGTGTATGTTTCAAGTGTTTTAGAGGTATGTTGCAAGTGTTTCATGTGAATATTGCAAAAGTACATCGTGATGTTGCATTTGTTGCAATGGTTGTACATGTATGTTGCAAGCTTCTGTTCCCAATGTTTCATCTGTTTTTCCAGACGTATGTTGCAAGTGTGTTTATTTGTATGTTACATATGTTTCACACATATGTTGTAAATGTTTTATCTAGATGTTGCGTATGTTTTCAAGTGTTTTTAAGTTGTTTTTCAAAGTCTTTTAGATGCATATTTCAAGTGTTTCATCTGCTTTACGTATGTTGCAAGTGTTGCATTTGGATATTTTAAAAGTAGATCAGGTGTTGCATCTCCCTCCTCGCTTTCTGCTGCCTCACCTCGGTGTCTCCTCCTCCACCCGGCACTGGCTGGGCATCTACCACCCCTCCTCGTCTTCTCGATGCTGGTGACGTTCGGGACGACACGAGCCCCGCGTGAGTGCATGAAACAACGCGAAAAAAAAAATTGGGCCCACATTTAGTTTGTGGGAGAAAAACCGCGCGAAGGTAAAGGGAAAGCAAAACGTTATCCATCCCGTCCGGACACGGCACAGCCGCTCGCTCCCTTGTGCGCGACTGCGCCACCGCCGGCGCCGGCATTAGTTTGCCGCGCGATGGACACGTGTGCCGCACGCCGCCTGCTCCTCTTCTCGCTCCCGACCCCGAAGCTCCCTCCGGAGCATCCTCTGCTCAGGCGGTGGCGCAGGGGCAGGGCCTGGCCCGGCGTCGCTCGCTGCGCCGCTGAGGCTGGCACCGGATGGGGAGGCATCGTCGAGGACGACCTTTCTGAGCTCCTGGAGGTCATCGTCCGTCACCCCTTTTGGATCTGCCTTCCCCACCCCCCCCCCCCCCCCCCCCCGCCCCCACCCCCCCCCCCCCCCCCCCCCCCCCCCCCTATAATTGCACAGACGTTGTATGTTATGTCGTGCGGTGCTAGTAGCTGGAGGTTTGGGAGCACTGAAAAAACTGTCCAGATTAGTACAGAACTTTGGGCATTATATTATATGAATCCCTATTTGTACTGTACTGTACAATAGCAAAGGCCATACAAGTATCTCTAAGATGAAGTGACGAACAAATTCAACACAGGAGAAAAATCCTGTGTCCCGTGGACAGTCTATGTTCCAATATCATTTGCTACTTGTATTGATGACTAAACTAGTAATCTAGTATTTATCAGATTCGTGCTTTGGGCTAGTAGTTTTTGACGTTTTTTATACAACTAAATAGATCGATTGATCAAAGGGTATTAATCTTCCTTCTGCAGATTCTCCCAAGGGATTTGCGAGATAATCTGCAAAATGAACCTAGAAAGGACCAACTGCTGGAGGTGAGATAGATGTACCTGACTCCTTCAAGGCTTCAACCATCACAAGCCTCATTCTACTCAGAATTCATCTGAAAATATTGTGGATGCATATGTGATCCCAACTGATGAGTCATCAATTAGGTCATTCTGGATTTGGGGAGACGGCCAGAAGCACGTTTCCTTGGTGACTCTGGTGGCCAATATCTACGGGACAGTGAGGTATGTGACAGCCATCCTGTCCGAAATATGTAATATTACATACTTTCCTTGTCAATATTGTGCAACCCATACCTTGCAAAGAAAAGGTAGCAATACAGAGAGATCAGAGATGATTCCATTGTGGTGTGGTTAGTCTTGTCGTCTTGTCTGTTGTGTAAAGTTAGAAATTATGTTAGTGTCAAGTGTTCTGCTGGTTGGCTGCTAATTTCTTTCTGCTCATGGATCTTTACTAATGTTTATATACACTTCAAAACCATAGTAAGCCCCTTTTTTCTTGATGAGTGCACAACATAATATTGTGAGTAGATGCAAAACTGCAACTGTAATTTCCTGTTCTATGGATCTTTTATATCGTAGATCTCACAGAAAGAGTTGGAGGATGCTCAGAGGGCTGTAGGAGAGTTTGGAGGTGACAACCGTGCAGGAATTGAGGGTACTTTACATAGGATATCTGCCATAAGGAGCAGGAAAGGAATGGTTGTTGGTTTGACCTGTCGAGTGGGTCGAGCTGTTACTGGGCATGTTGACATGGTTCGTGATCTCCTAAATTACAAAGAAAGTATTCTATTTTTGGGAAGGTACCTCCCCTTATTCCTTGAATGTTTACGATCTTGATTGTATCTTTCATATATCTTTTTCAAATGGTATTTTCATAGCTAAGTGCTATATGAATATTGATCATATGAAAAATGTTCTATTCAGGAATATGTATGTGATAATAAGGCAATAGGAGTTGAACACTCTGTTTTCGCTTTGTTTTTTTTCCAAATAAATTTCAAAAGTTTAGCTGTTGTTCAATATTTTGTTCTTTTCTTCAATCAGGCCTGGGGTAGGCAAGACGACTGTTATGCGTGAGATTGCACGTGTTTTAGCAGATGAATTTCAGAAAAGAGTGGTATGTTAAACAATGTTACTTTCTTGTATCTTTCCATTTCCAGTTCAATGCACTTCTTGTACCTTATATATTCTTTTGGTACTGGTGTTTAGGGCAGGTAATTGTGGACACAAGTAATGAGATTGGTGGGGATGGGGATGTTCCTCATGCTGCGATTGGTGGAGCAAGAAGAATGCAAGTACCTGAACCATCAATGCAGCATAGGGTGATGATTGAAGCAGTTGAAAACCATATGCCTGAGGTGGTTATTGTAGATGAGATCGGAACTGAAGCGGAAGCACAAGCTTGTCGATCAATTGCAGAAAGGGGTGTTATGCTTATTGGCACTGCCCATGGAGAACGACTTGCAAACATCATTAAGAACCCAACCTTATCTGACTTGGTATGCTATCATTATGACATTATCACAATTTTGCCAATAAACAAAATGAAAAATCCACTATACCTGCATAGTCTAAACATTGGTAAAAAAAATGGATCATTGAGATGAAAAAATTGCTGTCATTCTACGAGGATATCAGAAGTTCTTTTGTTACTTTTGCTTATTGAGAAGAGTAGCTGTCAATATAACAGCATGACAGCTCCCATCTAAAATTTCTTGCGTCCATACCTAATTAGAGAGTCCATGTGTCAAATATTTTACTGAAACAAGTGATTAAGCTTAAAAGTAATATTATTTACACCAGTTCAGTGAAATTTCTTATCTTCTGGAAAACAGATTGGAGGTGTAGAAACTGTTACTCTTGGAGACGATGAGGCTCGTGCTCGACGAAGTCAGAAAAGTATTCTAGAGAGGAAAGCTCCTCCAACATTCCCTTTCCTTATCGAGATGAGGGAGCGACATTACTGGGTAACACACCGGGTATGTCTATGTTATATTATATGCTAAATAGTCGAAGTACGGTAACGAGTCTAACTGTTATGTGGCTGCTAGGATTGAGAGGGAGAGAGCTGAGGGCTAAGTTGCACGGATACGGATACGCGTATCGGTATCGGAAGGATACGGATACGCGGATACGGCAATTTCCTAAGAAACCCGATACGCGGATACGTTTTACTGTTTTTTTAATAAATATAGATAATAACACATATTAAAATTGTGAAAGAGTGAAAGTAGTAAATTACCTTGCAATAGCAAATTAGCAAGTACCAGCCAAAGCAAAGACCGGAACTCCGGAAGCATCTCCATTCTTCAAATCTTCAATTGTCCATTCTCGAGTTCTCCAAGACTCCATGTCCAGAATTTGCACAGAAAAAAACAAGTAACCAACTATCAATCAATTTATTACTAAAACTTGACTACTCAGTAGTAGTTCAGTACATCACCTTGCCAATTGCAGTCTTGCAGATATCCAAGTCCAGAATTTGAACTCTGAAGTAGACAGGAGATGAGGAGAGGAGAGGACAAAGGAGTACTGTAACAGCAGATATCCGAAGGCCGCGGCGGCTATCCGGCGCGGGGAGTCGAGGCGCGGCAGCCCCGCGGGCAGGGATTCGGCGGAGGCGGGGAGGCGGAACGGCAGGCGAGCGACGCCGGCGACGTGGTCCCAGACGAGGGGCGTGGCGGCCCCCGCCGTAGAGGCGTAGGCGGAGTCGGCCGCGTCGGCGCCCGCGGTGTCCTCGTCCAACACGTCGAGCTCATCGATGCGGTCGTCGTCGGGGTTGGCGAGAGAATCGCCCTCGGTGGCGGCGGCGGCGGTGGTGGCGACGGTGAGCAGCGGGTCGAGCGCGGCGGCCACGTCCTCGTCCTCCTCGTCGGCGAGGAGAGCGGAGGAGTTGTTGGAGTCGGCGGCAGGCGTGGAAGAGCGGGAGCGGGAGGCGGATGTTGGGAAGCGGGAGGAGGACGAGGAGGAGCGGAGGAGTTGCAGCGTCGCGCCCCATAGGGCTTCCGTCTCGTGCTCCGCCGGCGGCGGCAAGGCGTCGCCGCGGGGGAAGGACAACGTCTGGCTAGGGCGTCGGTGTTGCATCGCTGTTTGTATGTGACTCTGTTATTGGGCCGGGCCGTATCCCATAAGGCCGATACGTATCAGCCCACGTATCCAATATTCACGAAAATTATTAAAATTCGGATACTCCGACGATACGTATCCTTGGCGTATCGGACACGTATCCGTATCCGATACGTATCGGATACGCGATACGCGCCTTCCTGGACGTATCCGTGTAACATAGGCTGAGGGAGAGGCACCCGTGGTGCTACAGTAAAGCGGATACTGTTCATGACCACAATTGTGGCGGCTGGGCTGCGAGGGAGGCTGGAGGCCGGCCGGGGGGCCTTGCCCACAGTCGAGCAAGAGGGAAGGGATTTCCTTCTTAATTCTTGCTTGATTAGATCGATACATCTCCTCTCCTTATATAGAGAGGTTTACTTGACTCCCAAGCAAGGCTTACTTGACCCTTAAGTAAGCGACCCTTATCTCTAATTAACTCTAACACTAATGTGTTATACAGCCAACCCAGGCCCAATAGGCTCCTGACGTACTCTAACACTACACCCCACCTGGACATGCAGCTCGTCCTCGAGCTGCAACCTAACGAACTTATAACGCTGACTCGATTCCTAACACCTAAAAACAAGCATTTTACATCTTGGCTTATTTTATTATTCTCAACATGAAATGGAGTGGGACTCTTTATTTTTGACTCCTGAACATAAGGTGGACACCATCCGCACGCCAAACCTGCATGTGTACAGCCTCCTGGATCCCATGGACACCATCTAGACGAAAGGGGTGCATGTGTATGGCCACCTGGAAGTGGTCGCAACAGCGACCAGCCGGGGCGCCCTCGCGGCGGCCAGTGGTGGAATGCGACAGAGCTACGCGGTGCGCTCTCGCTGGTGACCCCACGCCTTCTCCCCGCTAGACGACTGTTGGTGTGCACCGCACAGAGAAGAGCGGAGGGCTGTCGATGGAGAACGAGGTGGAGGGATGCGCCTCCCCAACCGCCGCCCGTGGGGGAAACCGCATGCCCGAGATCCCCGACGCAGCGGACGAGATTGAGGTCCTCCGCGCAGCTAAGCGCAACTTGGAGGAGCTACGAAGGGGTGCAGGGCAAAATCAGCTGCAGATCGCGCATCTCCCGCACCCGCCGACGTGCTAGGAGGCCGCGCGTAGCAGCCTGCAGCAGCACCGCAGCCGACACCTGGCGGGTAAGCATCTTCCCCACCGACGTCATCGCGAAGTTCATCGGCTGCTCGATCTGCTGCAACTTCTCGCCCGTGGCTGGAATCTGCTAGGCGCCGGTTATGGAGACGTCTGTCGTCATCGGGAACTCCAACTTGTAGAAGCGCGGAGGGTGGGCGCCGTGGATGACACCCGGAGCTGCTGGTTCTGGAGCAAAGGCTGCGGACGACGAGGCGCCGTGGTGGTGCTGCATGTTGCCGCCGGAGAGTAGAGGGTCATCAACGCCTCCATAGAAAACCCCCTCGGTGTAGTAGGGCTGCTGTACCGCCCCACCATAGTGGATCAGGGCGCCTGTGGTAGGGGCTGGGGAAGCCAACGTCATGGTCGCCGGAAACGTTGCCATCGTATACACCGGCCCTACCGTCGGGGCCAGGGCATAAGATGGGATCGGCGGCGGGGGTAGCTGCTGTTGGTGTGGCGGTGGAGGAGGTGGCAGCTGGGGCTGCGGCTGGGGCGCATAGGGCCCGACGAGGAAGGCTCTGATGCCCGCCATGGCCTGCCCTAATTCCAAGATTGCGGCCGTCATCTGCTCCGGGGTGAGGACGAGGGCGGACAGCTCCGGGGCAGAGGGCGCAATCGCCCCTAAGGACGCCAGCGCGCCTAATGCCGCCGCGCCTGCTGTGTGGGGCAGCAGCACCGACGAAGACGCTGGTGGCGGTGGGTGGGTGTGCGGCGGCGGCGGGTGGGAAGAACTCGGTAGAGGGCTGGACATGATCGAACCAGAGATCTTTGATACTAGATTGTTATGTGGCTGCTAGGATTGAGAGGGAGAGAGCCGAGGGAGAGGTACCCGTGGCGCTACAGTAAAGCAGGTACTGTTCATGACCCCAATTGTGGCGGCTGGGGCTGCGAGGGAGGCCGGAGGCCGGCCGGGGAGCCTTGCCCACGGCCGAGCAAGAGGGAAGGAATTTCCTTCTTAATTCTTGCTTGATTAGATCGATACATCTCATCTTCTTATATAGAGAGGTTTACTTGACTCTCAAGCAAGGCTTACTTGACCCTTAAGTAAGCGACCCTTATCTCTAATTAACTCTAACACTAATGGGCTATACAGCCAACCCAGGCCCAATAGACCCCTGACGTACTCTAACACTAACTGGCCTTGTGATATCATGGTTGCTGAATTTAAGATTTCTTCTCCACCACTGTTGCTGTTTTTTCTTTCACCAACCAATATGAGCTTCAAAGCCTAGGATGAAACCTAAATGGAATCTCTCAGAAAATGGTTTGTATTATTTTTCTTGTTGTCCATTTGTGCAGATGCTGACACACAATGCTGATTTTCTTTGTGCAGACAGAAAGGAGCGTGGATATGCTACTGCATGGCAAGAAGCCGCTGGTTGAGGTAAACATTCTACAAACCATGTATCAAGTTTTGAGATGTGACATATTCAGGGATACTTTTGGTGGTACGAACAGATAATAATATGATCTATAGAAAAGTTAATCAGGACCGGTCATTTCAGTTCTTTCTGTACGTATATTTCTTGCTTGCATTACCTGTAAATGTCATTAAAAGTTAATTAGGACCGGTCATTTCAGTTCCTTCTGTACCTATATTTCTTGCTTGCTTTACCTGTAAATGTCATTTTGAAGCATGACATATTGACATCTTAAGCTTAACTACTGCACTAGCCACTATCTTTATTCGAACTGTATGATATACAAATGTCGAATCTATACTCTATGTGGTCCAGTGCAGCTTGCTTAGCAAATCTTTAATTTCCAATGGTCACAGGTCAGGAAAAGGGATAATGAGTTTCAGGTTGTAATTGAAAGATGGGCAACATATGATGGCGATGGACTCTGAACTCGAAACCCACTCGTCATAATTGCTTCTATCAAAGCTCATACTGCGGTACTTGAGGTTTCTGTGGACAAGTGTCATTTATACTACCAAGCCTCTTGTTCTGAGCTGGTACGGAATCCAAAAAGTTTACAATGCTGCTATATCCTGGTGAAATACTGACGCTGCCCATTTTGGTGAGTATGCAATCCCCACCATGACAGATCTTATATCAATGGCATTGCCAATTTTTTAAAACTGAATTTGGACATTTTTTTGGTCGAAATAGGTTATACCTAATTTTTGAAGCTTTATGGCTTTTTTCTCTCTTTTTTTTAGGAAATTCTGTTTCTGACTTGGATGGAACCTTATTACAGTGGATTGTATGGGTGAACATTTGACTGACAACTATCCCAAGCTATGCGCCCGCTCTTTCAATGAAGGCAGCCCATGAAGCAATTTTGACATTTAGTTATATTAAGATAATGCAGATAACTTCACACTAACTGGATACAAGGTCCTGCTTTATTTCTGTATCAGGTACTTTTTAGCGCTCGAAAGTTGATGTATCAATTTAAAATGTATATGTTTTTCTTCTAAGAGAAGGAACCTAGTGTATGTCAGTGCTTCTAAATTGTATGAGATGTGTACATATACATATCCTTATTGTTCCTAATATATTCATTCCCCCTTTTCCTTTTTTTTATTTCACTTTATTTTTTTTAAAATTGGTGCACTGAGGTCCTCTTTTTTACTATAGATGTGAATATTCAATGTTTTCTCTAGGTGTTCAATGTTGCATGCAATATTCTCAGTTTTGCAAACGATTTTTATACATTACTCAGAATCCCAAGTTTTTTGTTCTTACTCAACCCCCAACCCCATCCACCCCCACATTCAAAAATGTATGGTTGAGATGTCTTGGTTTTGGATTTAATAATTTCTTGGTTCGAGTCGCGGTCTCTTCGCATTGCACAGGCGAGGGTAAGGCTTGCCACTAACACCCTTCCCCATACCCCGCACAGTGCGGGAGCTCTCTGCACTGGGTACGCCCTTTTTATTGACCCTGTAATTTTTGCACAGTGTCTGACTCTAATTCTTAATCACACTATTTTTTATAAGGGTTCCTACATTATCTGACTTTTACCAATTTTTTACTGAAAACATTTATCCTTTAGTTTTATTGACTTTCGAAGCGCCGTGTACTTTCTTTACCCCGACAACGAAGTCTTCATGGTTGTCGGTGTTTTGGACCGGCGGGCCCTCAACCGGCTAGTGAAAGTGTACTGCGTGCCCCTAATTTCAGATGGTGATGCAAAGAGATACAAGGTTTATACTGGTTCAGGCAATAGGTGCTCTACGTCCAGTCTGGGAGAGTGATCTTGTATTCCTTGCACCGAGGTGCTTGTAGTAGGGGCTTACAAGCTGAGCGAGAGAGGGAGCTAGCCCCAGGTCTCCGCGTGGAGCGGCGGGGGTTGCTTGAGATGTTGATCTCTTGCAGTGAGGAAGAGTGTGTGTTATAGAGCGTTGTGCATTGCTTATCTGTGTGTCTGTCTCTGTGTGTATCTCTCTCTCTAGAAGCGGCCCCGGTCACTCCCTTTTATAGTCGAAGGGAGGCACAGGGGCGGTACATGGATTTGCTATATGACGTTTTGTGAGCAGAGGCGGCATGTCCGAGCCCTGTAGCTCGTCACTGTGACAGCATGGTCGGTGGTGCGGCCTTGTCCTCGGTGCACTGGAGCGACGCGCCGGTCACGCCTGATCCTGTGCAACGTGGGAGATCATGCGGCTTGGCGCAGAGTATGGTGCGTACTACAGACGACGTGCTGGTCCTAGAGTGATGACAACATAGACAACCGAGGCCCAGTCGGTGCCGAGGCTAAACCATTGTGGGGGGCTCGGCGGGCGCGAGTCCCGAGGCTACAGGAGCCCGGAAGTGGATAGCCGAGGCTCGGAGGGAGCAGTTGGTCTTGTACATCGATTCCGAGGCTACAGGGACCCGGACTTGACTCTCCACGCCGCGCTGTCCTCGGAGCAGATGGGGTTAGGCAGCACAGTGCAGCACGGGTGTCAGTCGTGGGCACAGCGTCGAGCACAGCGGCTGGTAACCCCCGCCCCGTCCTGTCCCGGACGGCATGGCGTCGATGTGACTTCCATCTCGTCGGCCACTCCGTTGTATCGAGCCGTCATTCGGCTGACGTCGCGGGTGTGGTTGGACGCGTTGGTTGGATGTGATGTCCTCGTCCGGGGCCTCGGGCGAGGTGGAGAATCGGTACCTCATCCGAGGCCATAAGTGTGGGGCCTTAGGCGAGTCGGAGAATCGGTACCTCATCCGAGGCCTTACGTGCGGGGCGTCGGGCGAGTTAGAGAATCGGTACCTCGTCCGAGGCCTTACGTGCGGGGCTTCGGGCGAGGTGGAGAATCGGTACCTCATCCGAGGCCTTACGTGCGGGGCCTTCGGCAAGTCGGAGAATCGGTACCTCATCCGAGGCCTTACGTGCGGGGCTTCGGGCGAGTCGGAGAATCGGTACCTCGCCCGAGGCCTTACGTGCGGGGCTTTGGGCGAGTCGGAGAATCGGTACCTCGTCCGAGGCCTTACGTGCGGGGCTTCGGGCGAGTCGGAGAATCGGCACCTCGTCCGAGGCCTTATGGGCGGGGCCTCGAGCGAGTCGGAGAATCGGTACCTCGTCCGAGGCCTTACGTGCGGGGCCTCGGGCGAGTCAGAGAATCGGTACCTCGTCCGAGGCCTTACGTGCGGGGCTTCGGGCGAGTCGAAGAATCGGTACCTCGTCCGAGGCCTTACGTGTGGGGCCTCAGGCGAGTCAGAGAATCGGTACCTCGTCCGAGGCCTTACGTGCGGGGCTTCAGGCGAGTCGGAGAATCGGTACCTCGTCCGAGGCCTTATGGCGCAGGGCCTCGAGCGAGGCGGAGAATCGTTACCTCGTCCGAGGCCTCGTGGTTTCGTTCTGGGCCGTGTCCATTTTGGGTGAGCCCGGATATTGTTCGAGGTGGGCCGGGCGGTCCAGCCGAGCCTCGGATAAGGTGGGGGTTTGCCGGTGGTTGTCTCTTAGTTCCGATTTTTACAAGGTCTAAGCAAGTTTTTCGGCTCTTGCTTAGGGGACCCCTTTTTATGGTACCCGACAGTAGCCCCCGAGCCTCGGGGAGAGTGTGAGCACTCTTCCTGAGGTTTTGACGAGACTTGGCTCGCGGCAGCTTTGGGCGAGATGGTATTTCGTACTCGAGGCCTCGGTGGGTACGCGCGAGCGCACCCACCGGGTGTAGCCCCCAAGGCCCTGGAGGAGTGGATTTATTCCTCTAGGGGCTTTTCTCATGTTGAGTGAGGGGTTTCATCGTGTTTGCTGAGCCCACGAGTGCGAGTTCGGGTCGCTGGGCCTCGGCTTGGTTGCAGGAAGAGCCCCCCGAGCCTTTGCTCGAAGCAAGAGGGCGATCAGGAGTTTCCTTGTCTTTTTTGTGTGGCCCTCGCGCATCCTTTTCGTTCGAAAGGAGGGGTGGAGTGTGCCAGGCTACCCTCGGTGGGCACGAGCAGTGACACCTCTGGTGAGCTGTTATCGGGTAAGTCCAAGTGGAGGCCCGTGCCCCATTCGATAGGGGTCGGCTAGCGGTCCAGAGACACACTCCAAAAGCACCAGAGGGCTTCTCTAGTGGGTCCCAGGGCCGTTCGATTGGCCCCGGGGGCTCGGTGCCTCCCTATGGTGGGATCCCATTCAGAGACTTTCCTGCCGGTCTTGGACACGACTTAGGGCATCCCAAGCAATTGCTTGCTTAGGCCTTGGCCATGTACGGGCTCGCCCATAGTCATCCCTGACTCTGTTTGACCTAAGGCGGCTGTCGAGACCCTCGGGGGCCCAGCCTTCGAACCCCTGGACCGTAACGGGCTCGGTGCCTTTTATCACGTTTGCCGAGCCCCCGAGTGCGAGTTCGGGTTGCTAGGCCTCGGCTTTGTGTGCAGGAAGAGCCCTCGAGCCTCTGCGCAGAGCAAGAGGGCGATTGGGAGTTTCCCTGTCTTTTTTGTGTGGCCCTCGTGCATCCTTTTTGTTCGCAATGAGGGGTGGAGTATGCCAGGCTACCCTCGGTGGGCGCAAGCGGTGACACCTCCGGTGAGCTATTATCGGGTAAGTCCAAGTGGAGGACCATGCCCCACTCGATAGGGGTCGGCTAGCAGTCCAGAGACACACTCCAAAAGTACCAGAGGGCTTCTCTAGTGGGTCCCAGGGCCGTTTGATTGTCCCTAGGGGCTCGGTGCCTCCCTACGGTGGGATCCCATTCAGAGACCTCCCTGCTAGTCTCGGACACGACTTAGGGCATCCCAAGCAATTGCTTGCTTGGGCCTTGGCCATGTATGGGCTCGCCCATAGTCATCCCTGACTTTGTTTGTCCTGGGGCGGCTGTCGAGACCCTTGGGGGCCCAACCTTCGAACCCCTGGACCGTAACGGGCTCGATGCCCAGTTCCTTAGTCCGAAAGGAATCGGGTGGGGGATATTCCCCTCCCATCGGCTGACAATGGCGGGTGCGCCTTTTGAGGCGGTTCCTTGAGGAGACGGAACGGCACCTGCCGTCGCTGTGGTCGGTTGCGACGTGATGTCTGCGGATGGGACGTTACTATGTGCGCACGGTTAATAAGGAAAAGGTGGACGCGTGGGCGGTTTAGTCGGATTTGGATTAACTGCACTAGATCTGAGGGAAACTTCCTTGGTTTCGTCGCCCGTCCATTTCGCCCCCTTCCCTCCCTCATAAATACGTGATGAGCCTCGCCCCGCCCCTCCTTACCTTGCCTACCTGCGTTCGCCCTTTCTTCCCTCGAGCGGTTGCTAAGAACAGAGGAAGAGAGCGCCGGGGAGAAGAAGGGAGAAGGGGGAGGAAAGGAGAGAGAGAGAGAGAGAGAGAACACCTTACCGCCGTAGCCGCATTCTCCACCGCACCCATGGCTGGCGGCGCTGTTGTCGTCCAGGCAGATCCTTGGGGTCCCTCTGACATGTCTGCGGTGACGCTGCAGTCGCTCATCGATGATGGTCTCCTCCGCCCGGTTACTGACCCCAACCAACCGGAGTGGATTGCTTCAGGGGGCGAGCCAGAGCCGAGGCCACGCGATGGCTACATCATGAGCTTCATGGCCTTCCACAAGCGCGGTCTCGGCCTGCCGACGGACCGGTTCATGCGGGCGCTCCCGCATTACTACGGTGTGAAGCTCCACAACTCCATCGCGCAGGCGACCATCTTCGTCGCCGTCTACGAGGGGTACCTAGGCATCGCCCCCACTGGGGGCTGTGGCTCCACTTCTTTTGGGCGGGGCTCAACACCAAGCCGGTGGGCACGATGAGCATGCGGAAGGCGTTGAGGGCCGGTGGCTGCACCCTCCAAGTCCACCAAGATAGGCAGCCCTTCTACATCTAGCCCAGCTTGCGTCGTCCAACCGCCGCTGGTACAACAGCTGGTTCTACCTTCGCAATGACAATGGTGGGCTTCCCCCCTATACCAGGCGGGTTGTGGAGAGCCAGCCGAAGACGTGGAGGTACGGCGTCCCGTTGGTTGATCAACCCAAGCTGCAGCTGCTCCTGAAGGCGTTGGAGAGGCTGCGTAGCTGTGGCCTCATGGCGGCTATGGTTGTGGCGGCGTTCCACCACCGGAGGGTGCTACCGCTGATGGCTCGGCGGCAACGCCTGTTCGAGATGACACCGGATGAGTGAAAGGTCCTTGTTTGGTTTTGGTAATTGAGTGACAACTTAGGTGGACTAATTGTGTTTATGTGAGATACACAGGTGATTAGTCCACAGGTACATGTGTGTGAGCAACATATGCCATGAAGGTGAAAATGGCTTGGAGATGTTGCAAAGCTCACACATATGATGATGAAGGAGCTTAAATGCACATGAGACATGACATTGAGTCATGTGATCAAGGTGGAGAAGATCAAGACAAGACTTGGCTTGATGGACTGGTTGCAAGCGTGAAGGGCAAGTCGAAGGCTTTGGAGTGATGGACCGCGTGGCGGTGAAGCTTGAGCAAGACTTGGCGCCGATGGACGATGGCAACGGTGAAGAGCAAGTAGAGTCAAGATCGATGAACCAATATGATCATGTGATGATATGAAGTGGATCATATCATTGTTGATCGTGTTGGTGCATGTGTTGCATCGACATTGAAGGAGATGGAATGGAATGCGCAAGGCAAAGATATAACCTAGGGCATTTCATTTCACCGGTCATAGGTGTGTAGAGAAGTTTATGACCGGGTTTAGGATAGATGGCCGTACTATCAAGAGGGGCAAACTTGTTTACATATCGGTCATCTAGTGCCACTCGAGTGATCTAACTTTGCATTGTCGCTAGGATCGAGTGGCGTGGCAAGTTGAGTGGCTAACATCCTTTGGGAAATGATTGTGAAAATACTAACACACATACACATGGTGGTGTACACTTGGTGGTGTTGGCACATTTACAAAGGAGGTGGTGTTTGCAGGGGTGAGATGGGTTTGGGTCCCTCTCTTGTGCCGGATGCAAATTCTTGTGGTTAGCACATTTGAGCAAGGGTGAAGAGAATGGAGAAGATGCTGGCGTCAGTCAACTGACCGGACGCTGGATCTAAATGCACCGGACGCTGGCAGGCTGCGTCCGGTCGCACTGATGTGGAGTGTAGCAGTAGCTGGAATGTGACCGGACGCTGGATGCGTCCGATCGCGTTCGACCGGACGCGTCCGGTCATGCTCGGGAGCTTACTGGAAACGACCGGACGCTGAGGGTCCAGCGTCCGGTCAGTTGAGTGCTGCTGCGTCCGGTCAGGTCAAGTGACCGTTGGAACCGGGACACGTGGTCGTCTGCGAGCGACCGGACGCTGGGGTCCAGCGTCCGGTCGGCCCGACCGTTGCCCAGTGAAGGGGTAACGGCTAGTTTAGCCCTTGGGGCTATAAATAGAAGTGGCCTTCGGCCATGGCTGGTGCTGAGCACCTCAAGGGACTTAGTGTCCATGCTTGTGAGTGCTTGGGAGCCCTCCATCACACATATACTTGATAGTGATCATTCGTTTGTGTGAGTGAGCGATTCTAGTGCGATTGCATCGTGAGGTTGCATCGAGTGGCACTAGGTGATCGAGTTGCAAGCCGGTGGTGCTTGTTACTCTTGGAGGTTGCCACCTCCTAGACAGCTTGGTGGTGGTCTCCGTCGAAGCCTGCAAGAAGCTTGTGCGGCGCTCCGGAGAAGTGCTTGTGAGGGGCATTGTGCTCGCCCCGCGGGAGCCGCGAAGAGCAACTCTAGTAAAGCGTGTCATTGAGCTACCCTCACTCAAGGGGTAGGTTCTTGCGGCGCCCGACGTGCGGGCTTAGCGGGTGATGCTAATTAGCCGCCGAACCACCAAGTGAGCGGTCGACACAACGGGGACTAGCGTGTTGGCAAACACGTGAACCTCGGGAGAAAAATCATCGTGTCAACCTTGTTCTTCCCGTTGGTTTGCATCCCCGTTACACAAGCTTGCGTTTACTTTCATATACATTAAGCTTGTGTTGTTGCTTTTGTAATTAGTTAGCTTGTGTAGCTTGCTAGTTACCTTCATGCTTGAGTAGCATAGAAGTAGCTCCCTTGCGTGGCTAATTTGGTTTGTGTAACCTTGTTAGTCACATTACTTAGTTTGTGTAGCTAAGTATTTGCGCTCTCTAATTAGGCATTGGTTGCCTTGTTATTGAGCATTGCTAGTGAGCTTAGTTAGCTTTGTGCTTTTGCTTACTAGCATGTGTAGGAGCTCCCTTATTGCTTAAAGTACTAGTGGCATAGGTTTGTGTAACCTTGCTCCTAGAATTGTTTAGGAGAGCTCTAACTAGCCCGGCACCTTTGTTGCATAATTGTTATCTTTGCAAGGTGCTAGTGAACATATATAGTGGGGTATAGTCTTGGCTAGACCGATAGTTTTAATTCCGCATTTGTATCGGTTAGCCGACGCGATTAAGTTTTAGAAAAGACTATTCACCCCCCCTCTAGTCGCCATCTCGACCCTTCAATGAGCCGATCGACGGCATCTGGTTGTCCACCGTCACCCTTTCCGACGAGGAGGTTCTGTGTCGGGTGAGAGAGACGGTGGAGGGGCGGCAGAGGAGCAGTGAGCTGACCCCATTCCCGATGCACCCGTCGTGGGGGTACATCTCTCTAGTAAGTCACACGCCGCTGCGGTCCCTAAGGCCTCCTTGCTCCTTACATTTTCAATCTATTCCCTTATTTGCGTTTGCCATTCCTGTAGGGGGTGAGGGATGTGCGAGCCTCCCCGCCGCCCGTTCCTGAGGACGTAGAGCGGCGGGCGGCGAACAGGGCGCATGTCGAGGCGTACAAGGAGCGGAAGGATGCCGAGAAGGCAAGGCGCAAGAGGAAGAGCCTCGAGCACGATGAGCTAGAGAAACGTCGCCGGCAGCAGAGGCACGACGGTCTCCTGGTGGAGCCGTCTCCGTCACCGTCGTCGACGGATTCTTCGAGCGATGACGACGGCAGCGAGGCAAGGCGGGGCTCTCTGGACCATCTCCCTGACGTCAGGGGGACTGCGCCTAGGGCGTCGGTGAGCGGCCTGGCGTTTCTAGGAGGAGGAGGAGAGGACGCCTCGGGGCTGGCGATCACCCGCCCTGAGGCTGAGGCTGACACGCCCGAGGCACGGGCGTTGGGGAAGCGCGCCGTCAGCCCGATGGGCTCGATGCCGAAGACGGAACGGGCGGCGACGGGGGTGACCCAATAGCCTCCGCCACCGCCGTTGCAGAGGACGAGGGACGCAGTGCGGAAGCTATTGTGTCCCCGTTCAAGGTAAGTGTTTTGTCAGTGGAGTTTGCAGCATTTTCCACTCATTCTTTGGTCGTATGCTGACCAAGTAAGTGTTTTGTCTTCAGCCGAAAGTGTCAGGCGGAAGTGCCTGCCCTGGCGCCACGTAAGGCGCTCAAGGTGAGCACCAGCTCCACCGCCTGATGGGTGGTGGAGGCGCAGGCCGCCATATAGCGTGGCGCGGCGTCGGCCAGGGCTGACCCGAAGGAGCCGGTCGCCCAAGGAGAGGCTACCGAGGCGGCCACGAAGCAAGCGGGGGAGGAAGCGCCTACGCCCCGCAAGGCCAAGGCCCTAGAGCCAGGTGAAGTCGAGGCGCCTTCAGTCGCTGAGGCTACCAAGGGCGAGGTCGAGGCCCCTAGGACCTCCGAGGCCGAGGTGGCAGAGGCCGGGGCTCCTAGGGCTTCCGAAGCCGAGGTGGCGGACACCGGGGCTCCGAGGACCACTGAGGCCACGGTGGCGGAGGCTGGAGCTCCCAGGACCATCGAGGCCGAGGTGGCGGAGGCTGGCTTGGGCGCGGCGGAGCCGGCGGCTCAGGATGCGGAGGCGGAGGTGGGGCAAGCTTCAGTACCGCCCCCGGTCCAAGACCCACCACCGTCGCAGGAGAGCGCCCGGGAGGTGGAGGTTCATTCAATCTCCTCCGACGATACTTCCTAGGGGAAGGAGGTGTCGGATGCCGAGGCGGCCAGCACCATGGAGCAGCCAGGTGTGTCTTCTGGTGAGGGGGGCTCGGCCCTCGTTCGGGTACAACCCGAGCCCCGCGGGTGGGATAGCCCGCATGTCATGTGGCGGAGCCGAGATGACCTAGAGGGGGAACCTCTGTTCGCCCTTGAGGACGTGGATGAGGGGAGGCACTGGGGCTCCTTCGAGCAATTCCGCCAGCTGGCGGAGCGGTCGCTGTGGACAACGCTGTCCGTCGTGGCTGACAACCTGCCCGGCATTGCCCAGGTATGCGCTTTCCTTTCTCATGCTGTGTCATTTTTTTTCTTGAGTTTTCCTCGCAGTGCTTGGCGTTTGTTCTGCCTATCCAGGAGCTCGAGGCTCGGTCCCTCGAGAAGTCGATGTTCCTCCAGCGGGAGAGGGACATCTAGGACCAGCTTCGGCAGCAGAAGGACTTGCTCACCAATGCCAATGAGCTTTTATCGGTGCGGAGCGCGGAGGTGGAGGACCTCCGCCTTCGCTGTGCTGATATGAAGGCCGAGGCGGCCATAGCTCGGGAGCAGGCCACCCCTTTGGCAGCGTGGATCAAGGAGCTAGAGGAGGAGTTGACCCAGGTAGCCGGCGAGTGGGACACCTTCAGGTCCTAGGCCAAACAAGTGGAGGCCTCTACCAAGGCCGTCGCCGGGCAGCTAGGGGCGGAGCAGGGCGCGCACCTGCTGACGAAAGGTGCCCTGGCGGAGGCTCTCAAGGTGGCCGAGGCCTCCCGGGTCGAGGCCTTAGCCAGGAAGGAAAAGGCTAAGGGTGAGTCCCGTTGAGCCACGCCCCTTGTTTTATTTGTTTTTCTTGCGTTCGACCCCTGACTCCCCGATGCGACGCAGAGCTAGAGAGGGAGGCTTCCAGGGCGGCCGAGGCCTCTCGGGTTGAGGTCCAAAACTGGAGGGAGAAAGCTGAGGGTGAGTCCCATAGGCTTGCGCCCCTGTTCCGCTTGTTTCGTTTCGTGCTTAACCCCATCCCACCTGTCTTGGCGCAGGGTTGGAGAAGGAGGTCACCCGGGCAGCCGAGGCCTCCGTCGTAGTGTAGGTGGTGCTCGAGGCCAAGATCCAGGAGCACAATGTGCTGCAGGGCGCCGCCCGTACCACCTACAAGGCCTTGGAGGTCGGGGGGGTCAAGTCGGGCAGCTCCTTCGGGAGCCGCCTAATTGCGTTGAGCGGCCAAGTCCACGAGCGGCTCCGAGGGGCGCTGTATACGGGCGTCAAGCGTGCCCTGGCCGTCATCTCCTCGCACTACGCCGGCATCGACCTCAAGGCCGTCAGCGACGGTTACGTCATGGCTGAGGACGATGAGAAGGCCGAGGAGGAGGTCATGAAGCTGGTGGAGGCGGCCAAGGCCCTGGCACATCACTGGCCAGGTTGTTCGAAGAGGAGGTGGTTCCTCCTATGCTGGCGACCCTGAGTTTTGACCTGGGCCAAAGGGGCCATGTAAATAGATTAGGACTTATATTATCGTACCATAACGCTTGTGGTCGTCGAGGCCTTTTAAAGTACTTATGCGTATACGCTTTTTAATCGTTTTTATTGTATTTCTGAGCCTCTGCCCTCTGTCTTGTCTTCAAACATATCTCTTGTAAAAAACTTCCTCGAAGCCTAAGCTGCCCTTTGGGCGAAAGGTGGTGAGGGAGTTGCCGTAGCCCGGAGGCGTAGGCCGTCTCGCGGCTCAGCCGGCCTTTTGGCCCTGAGACAGACTTTCGGTCCTTAGGTTTTTTACAATCAATTTGTCGGAGTACGCGAGAGAGCTTGGCGTAGAAATTTTCTTGAAAAATGATTAAAAATGGTGACTGGGACTTGGGGGGGTCCCCCCTTCTAGCCCCTGAGGGAGGCTCGGTTCTGCAGAGGCAGAGTCGAGTGTTGTTCAAGCCCCACGGTGGGCACCTCTACAAAGGCAGAGCCGAGTCTCCCTTATAGCGTTATCATGACACCGATCCCCCATCGATGGGCTCGGGTGGTTTCTCGAAAAATTATAACAACTAAAGAACGCTTCTTTATTGTATTTCGGGAAACAAAGTATACAATGCTTGGAAATTTAAGGGTAGAAGCGACGTAGCTATTCTATGTTCCAAGCGTTGGTGAGGATGTCGCCCTTCTCGTTGGCTAGCTTGTAGGTCCTAGGCTTTAGCACTTGGACGACGATGTACGGCCCTTCCCATGGCGGGGTCAGCTTGTGGTGGCCCTTATTGCTCTGCCTCAGTCTCAGGACCAGGTTGCCCACCTTCAGGTCTCGGCTAGGAATGCCTGGACAATTTCTGAGTCGCCGACACGGGGTAACTCGGTGCATTGCTTAGAGAAGCGTCGGATGAAGTCTTGGAGAGACTCGTCCGGCATCTGGCGACAACTCTTGAGGTCCCAGAAGTTCCCGGGGCGCACGTATGTGCCCTGGAAATTCCCGATGAAGACCTTTACCAAGTCGCGCCAGTTGTGGATCTACAAGGGAGGGAGGTGTTCGAGCTAGGCTCGCGCTGAGTCTGACAGGAACAAGGGGAGGTTGCGGATGATGAGCAGGTCGTCATCCGCGCCGCCTAGCTGACAAGCCAGACGGTAATCGGCCAGCCACAACTCAGGGTTGGTCTCACCGCTGTACTTTGAGAGGTTGGCCGGTTGCCGAAACCAGGTCAGGAAGTGAGCGCCGCGGATGGCCTTGCTGAAGACTCGAGGGCTAGGTGGCCTAGGAGAAGGACTACGGTCCTCCCCACTATCGTAGCGACCGCCTCGGTGTAGGTGGTAGCCTCGGGCGGGCCCATCGTTGTCGTGGCGCCGTCGCCTACTGACCACATCATGGTCGCCTCGCGCCTCGCGTCGGTCGCCGAGTCAGTCGTGCACCGAGGAGGCCTTGTTGGCTATCGGTGCCCGGGCAGGCTCAGGATGAACCGAGGCCTCTCTATCCTGCCGAGGCGATGCCGCGGGTTGTTTCGAGGCGCCCCCACGTCATCAAGAGGCGGAACTTTCGGCCTGCTATATCGTGGCGGTCTCGAGGAGGTCTCGGAGCTCACCGTGGACCCGTCGCCCCTCCGAGGTAGAGGGCTCGGGCATTGTCCGGAGTAGCATCGCTGCTGCCGCGATGTTCTGGCTAGCGCGATTGAAGATAGGGGGTTGCTCGCCCCCTTCGTTGTGGTTGATGCGGTGGTTGACATCGCGAGCCCTCCGCCGGGCTGCTCCACCATCACCGTGACCCTGCTGCTCTCGCTCGAGAGTGTCTCGGAGCTGCTGCAGAAGGAGTCGGTCTTGTTCGACCTTGGCCTGAAGCTCACGGAGCTGCTCCAAGTCAAGGCATCGAAGATCCCCGTGGGCAAGGTTCTCGTTCCACGCTGCCAGGGGCTCGACGCATGGTGGTGTGGCATCGCCTGCCCCCTCATGGGGCGGGGAGCGATTGCCTGCCCCTTCGTCCTCATCGCTCGTTCTCGGCATCCTGAGCTCGATGTTGAAGCACTCACGAGTGGGATCGTAAGTGTCTTCATCATCAGAGTCGGAGTAGCCGAAGCAGTAGTCGCTCGCGGCCATGAAACGGCGCATGGCTTCAGGGTCGCAAAGCCTAGAGAAGTCCGCTCCGGCCTACGCCTTGTCCTCCTCTGAGGAGTCAGCGTGGGTGTGGGTCGAGGTTGTGGCGACGAGGTCGAGGGTGAAACGTTGGTGGCATCCTAGGGGTTCTGCGTGAGCGGAAGCGTAAGCGAAAGCGTAAGCGGAAGCGTAGGCGGCGGCGGCATTGCCCAACCCGAAGGGGTACGGGGATGGTGTCGTCGCCGGGCTCCGCTCTGCCAGAGTCGACTCCATAGGAGGTGGCTGGGTAGAGCTTGATGACAGGGCGTCGCTGCGCGCTACCGGCGTCTTTCCCCTACCCAGGCTTAAGCTGGACAGGTCCCCAGCCAGGGACTTTGTACCAACAGCCGGGTGAGGGATACTGGCGGAGCGCGGTGCATCGCCCTAAGCTCGCGCGGTGTCAGGGCGGTCCCGCCCATGTCGTGCCTGGCGAGCACGACGAGAGCGGTGGCCCGAGCGCCGCCTGCGCCTAGCCTGCTGATGCGTGATGTCGTCATCGGTCGATGGGGCTTTTGGGTGGGAGGAGTACCATATCGTACTCAGATCCTAGAGACATGAACTCTAGGCTCCCGAACCAGATCACCGTGCCGTGACGCAGTGGTCGCACGGGGTCTACCATCCGGAACATGTTGGGATGACTAAGCTGACACGCAGTAGCGCCCCTACCTGGCGCGCCAACTGTCGGTGTTTTGGACCGGCGGGCCCTCAACCGGCTAGTGAAAGTGTACTGCGGGCCCCTAATCTTGGATGGTGATGCAAAGAGACACAAGGTTTATACTGGTTTAGGCAATAGGTGCCCTACGTCCAGTCTGAGAGAGTGATCTTGTATTCCTTGCACCGAGGTGCTTGTAGTAGGGGCTTACAAGCTGAGCGAGAGAGGGAGCTAGCCCCAGGTCTCCGCGTGGAGCGGCGGAGGGTTGCTTGAGATGTTGATCTCTTGCAGTGAGGAAGAGTGTGTGTTACAAAGCGTTGTGTGTTGCTTGTCTGTGTGTCTGTCTCTGTGTGTATCTCCCTCTCTAGAAGCGGCCCCGATCACTCCCTTTTATAGTCAAAGGGAGGCACGGGGGCGGTACATGGATTTGCTACGTGGCATTTTGTGAGCAGAGGCGGCATGATCGAGCCTTGTAGCTCGTCACTGTGGCGGCATGGTCGGTGGTGCGGCCATGTCCTCGGTTCACTAGAGCGACGCGCCGGTCACGCCTGATCCTGTGCGACGTGGGAGATCCTGCGGCTTGGCGCAGGGTATGGTGCGGACTGCAGACGACATGCCGGTCCCAGAGTGATGACAACGTAGAGAACCGATGCCCAGTCGGTGCCGAGGCTGAACCATTGTGGGGGGGCTCGGCGGGCGCGAGTCTCGAGGCTACAGGAGCCTGGAAGTGGATAGCCGAGGCTCGGAGGGGGCAGTTGGTCTTGTACATCGATTCCGAGGCTACAGGGACCCGGACTTGACTCTCCATGCCGCGTTGTCCTCGGAGCAGGTGGGGTTGGGCAGCACAGTGCAGCACGGGTGTCAATCGTGGGCACAGCACCAGGCACAGCGGCTGGTAACCCCCGCCCCGTCCTGTCCCGGACGGCATGGCGTCGATGTGACTTCCATCTCATCAGCCACTCCGCTGTATCGAGCCGTCGTTCGGTTGACGTCGCGGGTGTGGTTGGACGCGTTGGTTGGATGTGATGTCCTCGTCTGGGGCCTCGGGCGAGGCGGAGAATCGGTACCTCGTCCGAGGCCTTACGTGCGGGGCCTCGGGCGAGTTCGAGAATCGGTACCTCGTCCGAGGCCTTACGTGCGGGGCTTCGGGCGAGTCGGAGAATCGGCACCTCGTCGGAGGCCTTACGTGCGGGGCTTCAGGCGAGTCGGAGAATTGGCACCTCGTCCGAGGCCTTACGGGCGGGGCCTTGGGTGAGTCGGAGAATTGATACCTCGTCCGAGGCCTTACGTGCGGGGCCTCGGGCGAGTCGGAGAATCGGTACCTCGTCCGAGGCCTTACGTGCGGGGCTTCGGGCGAGTCGGAGAATCGGTACCTCGTCCGAGGCCTTACGTGCGGGGCCTCGGGCGAGTCGGAGAATCGGTACCTCGTCCGAGGCCTTACGTGCGGGGCCTCGGGCGAGTCGGAGAATCGGTACCTCGTCCGAGGCCTTACGTGCGGGGCTTCGGGCGAGTCGGAGAATCGGTACCTCGTCCGAGGCCTTATGGCGCGGGGCCTCGGGCGAGGCGGAGAATCGTTACCTCGTCCGAGGCCTCGTGGTTTCGTTCTGGGCCGAGTCCGCTTCGGGTGAGCCCGGATATTGTTCGAGGTGGGCCGGGCGGTCCAGTCGAGCCTCGGATAAGGTGGGGGTTTGCCGGTGGTTGTCTCTTAGTTCCAATTTTTACAAGGCCTAAGCGATTTTTTCGGCTCTTGCTTAGGGGACCCCTTTTTATGTTACCCGACAATGGTGTAACCCAACATCTTTTTGGTTTATATTTTTTTTGTTACCTAGAAAATGATCCCAAATGTATCCATGGACGACCCTTTTGGGCCCATAATATAAGCTGATTATGGTTCAGTTCAGGGCTGGATCCACAAGCAAAAAAGGAACAGGGAAGACTTGTGAGCTTTCGGGCACTTTGGAAAGTAAAAAAAGAGAGGTGTAAAAGAGGTGGTTTTCAGAGTAACAAATGGCATTGCAGGTGTTGTAAGCGCGTGTTTAGTTTGAGAAAGTTGGAATTTGGGGCTGCTGTAGCACTTTTGTTTTTATTTGGCAATTAGTGTTCAATCATGGACTAATTAGACTCAAAACGTTCGTCTCGCAATTTTCCACCAAACTGTGCAATTAGTTTTTTTTTCGTCTACATTTAATGCTCCATGCACGGGCCGCAAACATTCGATGTAATAGGTATTGTAGTACTTTTTGGAAATTTAGGGTGCAACTAAACAAGGCGTAAGCTAGCTACAATCGTTGGTTGCTCCTCTGAATTCTGGACAGTCACGGAATAGCTAGCAACAAGCATCACCTGAAGCATTTTGGTTGTAGCACTACCATGTTTCTGACATCTGACATCCTTTTTCTGCGATGCGTTTGTTGAACCCTGCATCCTGTTTACCATAATGCCAGCAGGCAAGCAATGTGGTGATCCCAGTGGTAGGTGAGGTGCAAATGTGAACTCTGAACACCCGATCTTGGTGCATCAGCACTTCATCAGTGCTGGGTGGAATGTCATCAGCTCTGATGAGCACCTGACTCTGCAGCATTAGCATGTGGTGTGGAAGGTGCTCACATGAAGGGGACGGGTATATAATCGACGGACATTGTTTATTTTTTCTTTTGAAATTTTCTTTCTGTTTTTATTGCAGGGAGAAGAGAAGGGGGACTGGGCTGGGGTGGGGTGTGGGGGCATGCATGGGGTGCGTGGTTAGCTGAGAGGTTGACATCAGGGAGTAACTGCCGTTGATACATTTTGCAGCAAGAGATAAAGAGGCTTTCCTGGATGGCCAAGCCAAGCGTGTTGCCTTGCCGGATCGGATGGTTACTGCAGTGTAGTGATGGGGTGGCAACTGCATCTGTCCTTGGCGTGGCAGAGTCTCACATGCATGGCTGCAGATGCATGCATGGTATGATTCTTCAGTTGTACTCCTCTCCATACCAACAACAACAACAAAGGGGATTAGTGGAAGAAGGGCTCTCGCTCGGTGTTTTGTTCCTTCCTTGTAGTCCACTCCTAATAAGCCGGAGCTGGAGGGAGATTGTTGAGAGCGCATGCTGCATGCATGCGACTCAGTCAACTGTGGATGCACATGCATGCGCGCACACATCATCATATCATGCATCCTGTTAGTTTGGCTGTGGCTTGTCGTAAACGATCATAAATTTTCAGCCGGGATAGTATTTTTCTCTCACACAAACCAGCCAGCAGTACTTCTTCATGAACCAACAACGATATAAACCAGCCAACTAAACAGGCTGATGAGCGGGAAACAGAAAGGACTCAGATTGTTTAGTACTACCATTATAGTAACATGATGCTTCCTTAGAACCATGCAATGCATTCGTCTCGCTGAAATTTGGCTTATGCTGAAATGTTGTGAGAGAAAAATACTGTTCGTTCGTTGAAAAGTACTGCTGAAATATAGTGTTGCAGAACATGGCGTTATGTCTGGAGGAAGAAGGCTTGTTATGTCTACGGTTGGCGTGGCAGAGCCTCAACTATATATATACTAGCTTTGATCACAAGCCTCAACTATATACTAGCTTTGATCGTGTTTTCATGTGTTCCTTAAAAGTGATTGAGCCTGTTTCGTGTGAGTTGCATGGCATGCATGAATGTGAAGTGGCGATCGAGAGCTTGTGATCGAGTTTCACTCTGAAAAAGGGCAGGTAGGCTAGTGTGGGCGTGTGCATGCTGTGCTGTGTCTATGCATGCAGAGATCGAGCACGGACTCGTACCACCATAGAGTCGAGTAGTTGATGTGATCACACGTGCGGTGCGCCAGGCCGCACGCATGCATGGCATCCGGCCGGGGTCCGGCCCCGCCTCCGATCCGTCCGTCCGTCGTGTCCGTCCGTGCACCCACGCGCGCGCTCCATCACTCACTTTGCCGCACTGTTCTTAATTTTCTCCGTTCAGTGCCTCGCCTGTGACGAGTGAGGATGAACGAAGGAGTATACATACTCCTGCCTGGTAGCGCCCCAGCACTAACCACATGCACGTTCATCCATCAGAAAAAGAAGTTCACCACACTAATCCACCATCTACGTACTGCTAAGTATCTAGTCCAACACCGGACCCAAAACGAGTGTGAATAGTTCGTATTTTTCGACGAGTCAAAACAATCTTAAGTTGAGCCGAATCTATACAATATAAGATACATGTTCGTGCTAAAACTATTTAAAAATATAAATGTTGATACGGTATTTTCCATAAACATAGTTAAACTAGTTTTTTTATTTAGTTTAGTTTCAGATTTATTTTTTTTGACGGAAGAGGGAGTATAGTTTTCTCGTTTATTTTATTTATTTCTAACGATAGGAAGAAAATGGACCGCGTAAAGTGTGGTATAGAGTAAAGTAAAAAAGCTGCTGCTATGGAGCATTTCTCCTCTCCTGCCATGGATCAATTAACGTGTGAGCAAGAGCAAGCAAGTACTCCGACTGAATCTGACTCTGATGCCTTGCCGTGGCAGCAACCACTCCGGCCGCACACGTCACATGTGCCCGTGCCTGCCTGCACTAGTGCCCTGCCTCGATCGCCTGGCTTCCGTTGCAGCGGCAGCAGCCAGCTCTAGGCTCTCTCTCACCCTCCACCTCCCTTCTAGTTCCTATGTTTGTTTGAGGGTCCGATTGACAGGGCTCTAGCTCCTCTAAAAATGGCTTCGGCTCTGGCTCCTCTGAAGGAGCAGCTTCTCTGGAGGAGCTGAAGCCGTTCTGGAAAACGTTTGGCAAAACGTCTCATTCACACTAGACGACGTGAACCCACAGCAAGGAGCCGCGCGAAGCTTATTTTTGAGGCTTCTCCTGCGTAGGCAAAAAATGGCTCCGGCTCTTAACTGGCTCTCCGTGCGGAGCCCTTTCCAAAACAGGCGTTTGGCACAACCCCTGCAGGAACCTTGCCAAAGAGGCACTTAATGTTAATATAATATAAACATTTGTATTCATATTTGACTTTAATATGAATACTAAATGAATATATCTACAAACAAAGCTAGAACAAATTTATAGGAGTTGCGTTTACCTTGTGAGTGCAAAGATTTTTGACATGTGGGTGCATATATGGTATCAGCTGTTTTTTGTGTGTGGGTGTGGCCACACTCCCTACAATGAATATACATCCGCTCCTAGATATATCTGTATTTATTTATTTTTTATGATTTTTCTATATTTGATTCTAGATCCGTATAGGAAAAAGATGTGAAATAATATCCGACACAACGTATCCACGAACAACAAAGTACCCTATAAAGCCATCTAAAACTTATATCTATGACTAATTAGTAATGTAAATATATCAATTTTAATATAACAAATGTTACGCATCATTGAAACTATTTAGAACTTATCTATATGGCTAATAACATTATATTATTGTTGTTAATGATATATAAACGTTAATGTTAATATGACTAGTCATATTATTTTAATCACTTTAGTTGTTCATGTATTTATGAAATTATTTTAAAACTACTTATTGATAAATATATATTTATTAATAGGTTTATTCATCTTTGAAATATCTAGTTATTGAAATATCTATTAAATATGTTATTCTATGAGTAGTTGTTATCTACAAGTGCTGTATAATCATATTTGTAACACCCCGGTGTTACGATCTTATTTAGCACCGCGATTAGGATCTTGTTCTAAAATATAAAATAGGCCCTATCTGATTTAGAAAAATAGAATGACAATAATGCATATGCTAAAATGTACTCTTTTTCTTAAAAAATGTTTTATATAGCGAACCTCTAAAAGAAATACTTCTAGCACTGGAGTTCTATGCAAACGGGAGAAAGTTTAGCATTTAGTAAGTAATTAATCAAAAGAAATAATTCCAACAATAATTGAAAACTATATAAGACAATACCAGGCAGTTTGGGGCACTACGGACGGGCAGCCCGCATCCTTTACACGCAGACTCGAGATTTCCAAGCCTAGCGGAGACTGGGAGATAAATACGACGGAGTGACAGAACGACGTAGATCGATTAGACGGCTATCAGTCTACCGATGTAGTATCACAGCAATTTCACTGATGGACGGTAAATTTGAGGCCCTGTACGGTTGCACGGCCTGCACATCCATGGGGCACGGCCCTGCACACATATATGTACACACACATACTGCATCTGCTGATCACTTCCTGCCGTGTACTACTTTTTAGCTGCCGCTGTTGTCTCGACGAGCCTCGTCGTGCTACTTCTGCTATCTCCGTGGCCGGTGAAGCAAGGCTCCAATTCGCAAGTTCCAATACCCCTGTCCCTGATCTGGCATTGTTTGTCTGCCTGCTTGTCCCGCTAGCGCCATCGGAGGGCACTGCTCGGGGTTGACCACTCCATTTTCGTGCGCGCCACGCCAAGCCCTGCCTGCCTCCGTTGGCCCGTCGAGTTAATGCCTTGTCTCGATGCCACTATTCTCCCCCGCGTGGTCTTCTGCTTGGCTCCATGCGACCGCCCGGGACATGGCCGGTGTTTCTTTGCCGCAGTCCGCGTTCTGCCAAGGCCGAGTCGTCTCATCGCTGCCCCCACGACCAGTTCCCTCTGGGCCTCACCCGTGCAGACGCTCTCATTTAACTAGCATGGTTGGCCATAGTTGGCCGAGCCCCATAAGGCCGCTGTCTCATCTGTTGTTGCCACCGCTCGGTGCCACCCGAGCCGCAACTCCCCACCTGTGCCGGTCCTGCCTCACAGCGCCGCGCCCCACCGGGTACCGTGCTGGAGTCGCCAGTGCCGATGCCGTCCCGGAGCCAGCCGCGCCGTCGAGTCCCGCGCAGGAGCCGTCGGTGGTCCATGATGCGCCCTAGCCAGAATCGCCCGCGCTCAGCCGAGTCGCAGCTATCGTGCCCTAGAGCGCTGCCGTGCCCTTCCCCGCGACCTGCTGCTGCCGCCCGCACCCCGCCGTGGCCGCTGCATCCCCGTGTCGCATCCCGTAGTGGTCGCGCGACTGCCGCGCTCGGCCGGACCGTGACCCCACACTACTCCTCCCCGCCATGGCGCGCCTGTGTCTCGCGCGTCGGCGTCCCACCGTTTCCCCTCCCCGCTCCTCGGCCACCGCCGTCGGGCTGCCTTGCCGCCGGTCGAGCAAACCATCTGGGTCGCACCCGTTGGGCCACGCTCGCTGTCGCCCTACCGGCGGCTAGCCTCCTCTGCTCCTCTGGATGTAGAAGACGAATTGAAGGTGAGCTGGGTGAAAGTCCAAGACAATAATTTATACGAGGTCTTTACTGCGAATAAGTGAGCCATCAGAATAGTATTGATTGTACTGCGGCGTGATTTAGTAGAAGCTCAGGGGTCGTTTTGCGAAAATGCCACGCCATCAGTCGACTGGGCCGGCCTGCTGCCTACGCTGCGGACCGCCTTGGCTGGGCCGCGAACGCGACTGGGCCGCGCGCCCGCGTTGGGCCTGCTCGCGCTGCTGGGCCTCTTGCGCCTAACGCGCCTAGGCCGCTGCCCCGCTGGGCTAGCCGGCTGCTCACCGTGTGCCCGCTGGGCCAGCCTGGTCCCGCCATTCTCCACTAGGCCAAATTGGGCGGCCGGTTCTTCAGGTTTCTAAAATGATTAACTAAATTAGTTTCGGGCATAAATTTATAAAATCAATATAAAATTATGTAGCTATCCAAAAATGGTAAAACTAGTTTTGTTAGTCTTCTAAAATCATGCTCTACCGGTTAGTATATTTTTTTTCACATAGTTTGATAATATTCTTGGAAGCTATATAATTATATTAAGGTACTTAATATTATAAAATATAAACTTGTAAGAATTTCCATGATAAATTGGTAATAGTATTGGATCTAAAATCTTTACAGTAGGTTCCTAGCAATATTAGCTGCTCACTGTAATTTTTGTAGCTCCAGAATAATTAGTTTGCTAAATAGATAATGATGCCATATTTCGAATAAAGATTAAATGGAAAGAATGAAATAAAGAAACAACTTGGGTTTATATAACTAAAATAATTGTTGGGAAATGATGCCTTATCCGACAATGTGTATATGTAGCCTAAGTACGGTCATCGTTAGAACTAGCTCGTTAACTTGAGAGGTGTAAATCGTATTTTACGAATCACGGTTGTAGTTAATTAATTATGTCTTTGCATTGCATCGCATTGCATATCATATAGGTACGATGATGGATCGACGGATCAATTGAAGGATGATTGGGAATTCAAAGATGGTGTAATGGTATTCTCTCTAGGAGATGATGCAACGGGCTTTCTATTCAGATGATGGTGGATGATCTGAAGATACAGATACTAACTTTTTAATATATCTTACCCAGGCAAGCCCCGGTGCATAACCCCTACTTTCAGCAGTTTAAATTATATTTGTGCATTAAGTTTAAGAAGTTGAATGAAACCCACTTGCATATATATCTTTATCCTATAAGTCTTACTAGTATGACGGGATCGTGTAGAATGCTATGCTACAGGACTCCGGTAGAAGTTGAGTGATTGCCTGTCACTCGCGAGATATAGGAAATATGTTACTATATGATTATCACTTGGAACATATAAAATGGTGGAAAGGAAAATGATGAGTGGACAGGGATCTAGTTTGGGTATTGGTGGGTGTAAGAAGTTATGTCGCCGTGGACACAGGGCATAGCTTGGTTACACTGTTTTCTCTGTCTGGTCGGTTAAGGACCGATCGTTGCATAAGATTCTAGGCAAGTCACAGACTTATTATCCTGAGCACATACTTGTGTATGGGCGCTTAGAAGACTTGTTGCTCTCTTGTCGCAGATCCGGCTCTTTCCGGACCGACTGTCAGGGTTTTTATTTTGGTAGAGGAGGTCCTTGCACCGCACTGAGTCCGGGACTCAGGGGCGGGGGCTTGGAGTCCTAGTGCGGATGGGGACCTAGACACCCGGGATAGGAGAGTGATGGGTTGGTCCTGCTTGTGCCCGGGGTACAAGCGGGGCATGTGTTTTTGGGATACCCTGCTGGGGGGATTGATTCGTGAATCGCCGGGCGATCCGGTACGACTTGTCTACGGTTTAGCATTGTAGTAAGAACTGAAAGATGAAAGATGGAAGATGAACAAAGGTAATCTGATTGCTTACCACCTGCTTGAAAGTAGCACAGTTGCTTACATAGAATGGTTAGTTAATGAACCAATGCGGCTATTAATAAAAATCGAACATAAGGACGCACGCTTAGTAATGCTTCCTGCAAATGCAATAAACCCACAAGCCAGATAGCCTTGCATATCCTTGGAGTCTTTTCTTTTCTCTTGTCGGGTAAGTCTTGCTGAGTACAATTGAGTACTCAGGGTTTTATTCCCTCTGTTGCAGGCAACAGGTGGAGGCTTGAGCTGACCTTTGTGTGTGGATTCCTCCTGGTGGGCTCAGAGATGATTTCCTTTACGCTGCGATCGTAGTTGTTATTTATAACTCTCACTAAATACTTTTATAAACGAAAGTTTCATAATCTGTTGTCGTAGTCTATATATCAATACTTCATCATGTCATTAATAGATTTTTATTTTCGCTGTAACTCTGTTCACATGTTTCTATTCCGCTGTTCAATTAAATTGTTTATAACTCTGATAACATGATTTCATTCCGCTGTTATATTTATAACTATTATACTCTGATGTTGTATGAAAAGTGATGTAAGAAATGGTTAAATAATGTAAGCTTTATTCTCTCATTTGTGATCCTGATGGCAAAAATATGGATTTTCGGGTTCTTTCTTGGGGTGTGCCCGATGGAACCGAGTAATTTAGTGTTCTCCCTCAAGTGCTTAGTGTCTAATAGAAGACGAGCACTCCTGTGAGGCATTAGATTAGGCGTTTCTGCCATAGGTGGTATCAGAGCACAAATGAGCAAATAAAGCTTCGAAAACCTTTTCTAAACTAGAATTTGACAATAAATTTCTTTCAAAAAGTTAGAATGTTTGTATGCGAAGTTATATAAGTAGCTCTATTACTATGGTTATGTATCCAGGATAGATGGCACTCAGCTGACTTAGATAGGATTAATCAAGTTTCTTCAGGTACACTGACTCAAGCATAGTTCGATAGTATCGACTAGTTACAAGGAGAGAACGCTGTGCTAGAAATCTGAGAACGGTTGCCCTATATGTTGGCAACAGTGAAAGGACGTATAGGACGTGCATTCATGCATATCCTGTTTGTGCATTGTAGTGTCGTATTGCTTGTAGATACGCCATCCATAGGTGTCACGCGTGTCGTATTAGGCATGGCTGACTCGTTCCTGTTCCTGAGTTAGGTCTACACTATGGTTTCGTGTTTTGCGTTTGCCCATGATTCATGCTAGTCGTGACCCACGTCTCCCCGTACCCCTTTTCTGCACTCTTATCGGACCCTTGCCCTACAGTCGTACTAGTTAGTAATGGCCTCGCACGTCGCTCGCCTCGGACGTTCATCGTAGTGATCCCGTGAGGTAACCCTGGTGAGCCGCTCTAGGACCACTGAACGCTCCGCCTTTATAAGTAGAGCCTGGCTTAGCCATTGGTATCACCACTCAGTGCACTTTAGCTCACTTAGCTTTTCTTTGAGCCAGTTTTTCACTTAGCCTTTCTTGCAACCGCCACCAGAGATGGCAGGAGCCTAGGTTAGTACCTACTGCCTGAACGTTGAGGGTTTTCTCAAAATCCTGCATGCCACCTTACAAAAGCTCGAAGTCAAAGATCATCCTGAGTATGAGGGCCGTCAGTATGAGGAGCATGGCACCGAGCGGTGTGAGGTTACCGTCTACATCGGGAAGAGTGAGGAGTTCCCCGATCTCACTGAAGCCTGGAGTGTGACCGCAACTGGGTTTTGCTTCATCGACACCTACCAGGTTGTGGCCCGCAAAGCCTTGCGGTACCTCTGCCAGATCTATGATGAGCCCACTGCTCGTACCCCCCATGCGGTTCTTTCCTCCTTTGGACAAAAATCGGTGGGCATGGAGGGCTCACATGGAGGCTTTGGAAGGGCGGGACGCGCAAGAGGACAGTCCCACTGTGGTGCACTTGACCACGTACCTGCTCACTCTAGATGAGCAGTACAACCATCAAGCCTTGGAACTAGGGGTGGGCCTTCGGCGCGCTGAGGAAGCCGAGATCTTCAACCGGATGCTTCAGGTGTAGCTCGCCGAAGCGCATGCCAGCGCTGTAGCTGCTGAGAGCCGGGAGGCTGCCATGGAGGAAGCTCTAAAGGAGGCCTAAGATCAGCATGTTCATCAGCTGTGGGTGGCCTATCTTGTCACCAGGGCCAAACGGAGGACTTTGGTTGCTGAAAGGCAGGATGCCCTGATCTTGGAAGGGATCCCTATCCTTCCGCCAGAAAGAAGAACTGGTGTTGTAGCACCACCAGCACCTCCACCCTCGGAAGTGTCAGAAGTTGAGCCCTTGATTCCTCTCACTCAGCCATTGCCCCGAGAAGATGTAGCTTAGTTGCCTTGGAATGCTGTACTCGTAATAGTAGTGTTTTTTTAGTCACTATCCTTCGTATTGTACTCTTGCTGTAGTTGTCATCCATAGTGTTGAGGTCGCCCGACCGTAGGTGAATGCAGTGTCGTGCATGGGAGCCTGAACGTCTGTACGTTGTACCCGTATAAGATCGTGGAACATGCATTTTGGTTATTTTGCTGTGTTTATTGCGTTCATCTACCTTAAGATTCATTAGGTGTGCTTAGAGTTTTCAAGGGCGATATTAAGCGGGTTGCAAGAGAAGTTGCCATTTAGATGCCAGCAGATCAACCGTGATTGGATGTTATAGTACACTGTATAGACTAATTGTGGATGTCCCAACAGAACACTTGATTTTTTTAAAACAAATCTGTCGTTGGATTTGAATTCCTTGTCCCTTGTTGTGAAGGGAACCCTTGTGGTTTGAATCTTTCCTTGCAATACTCCCCTTATTCTATGGTCTATGACCCCACCGCCTTCATGGCCTGTAAGTTGGTAGTAGTTGCCTGGTTAGCTTATGGTGCCGCGACGACACCGAGGGCTCCTTGTGGAATAGCTGCCACATGGTGACACTGCTCGACACGCACTGGTATCGAGGTTGTTGACCAAGTACCTTTACCAAGTTACACCGCCATACCACTTTTGCTACAAATTTTCTCCTTGGAAATATTCGAGTGTTCAAATGGGAAATCCACCACGGGTTGATGCAGAAGTGTTCTCTCAAAGTAATCAAGAGGAGGTGGTTTTGGAGGAAGAAAGTATGACATGGTCTCAGTCTACATGAAAGACGGATGTGGTTGAGTAAAGGAAAGAAAAAGAAGAGTAGTAAGGAAGGTTAGTCTTAGGTCGTCGGGAGTAATAGAAAAGTCTGAGTGGAACGTCATGTCCCAAGCCCTATTTTTAGTTGACCGCGCTACGCGTGCCATTTCGCTGCGTGCCCTACGAACGCTGTCTGTATTGGGTCCTTAGCTCCCCATTTTTGCATGGCCGCAGCATCATGCCACACTCACCGTCCTCGTGCACTGTGCGCTTTTCCTTTTCTCCAGCATTCGGTCGGCTCTCGACCTCCACGCCTTGTCCCTCGTACCGGACCCCCTTCCCCTCTTTCCTTTCTTCTTTTGTGAACATGGTCGCCTGCACGCCTACCTCATCGAGCGGACCCGTCCCCCTCTCATCTCCTTTATTTCCCATCCGCTCGCTTGTGTAGTGAGCGCACCATAGCCGTGTTTATCTCCACCGCATGAACCATCTGTGTATCCCATCCCTGCCGCATCCGCTTCTGGTGTGTTGCTTCCCATCTCCGTTCACCACTATAAGTAACCCTTGGCCCTTGCTCTTCTTCTTCATCCCCATCCACTTCAATCCGAGCTGAGCTATGAAATCCAGTCGATATTGTGAAGCTAGGTTCATCAGTCAGAGTGATGGTGTAATCTGAGGAGAAGAATGGATCTAGGTTCCGAAGAAGTTCAAGTTCTCTTGGTTAGTTTGGTCTTAGGATTCACGATGTTTTACTTTTCAGTTGACTATTTCTGGAATTGTTGGTGCTACGCCATGTTTTGGATAATCATTATCTTGTTGTTTCTCCATTGCCCTCGTCTATCTCAACTTCTGGATTAAGTCTCAGTTGTACTAGGTTGCTCTTAACCATGTATCCCTAGATTCCCGTGTGGTTTAGTGTTCGAAGTCATGTAATCTTTCGTGTAATCCCTGATCTACGTAATGTAATCGTGTTTCCCCCTTCTGGTTCTTACTTCGAATCTCAGGACGAGATTCTTTTTAAGGGGGGTTGATTGTAACACCCCGGTGTTACGATCTTATTTAGCACCGCGATTAGGGCCTTGTTCTAAAATATAAAATAGGCCCTATCCGATTTAGAAAAATAGAATGACAATAATGCATATGCTAAAATGTACTCTTTTTCTTAAAAAATGTTTTATATAGCGAACCTCTAAAAGAAATACTTCTAGCACTGGAGTTCTATGCAAACGGGAGAAAGTTTAGCATTTAGTAAGTAATTAATCAAAAGAAATAATTCCAACAATAATTGAAAACTATATAAGACAATACCAGGCAGTTTGGGGCACTACTGACGAGCAGCCCGCATCCTTTACACGTAGACTTGAGATTTCCAAGCCTAGCAGAGACTGGAAGATAAATACGATGGAGTGACAGAACGACGTAGATCGATTAGACGGCTATCAGTCTACCGATGTAGTATCACAGCAATTTCACTGATGGACGGTAAATTTGAGGCCCTAAAGAATCTGAGGCCCTGTACGGTTGCACGGCCTGCACATCCATGGGGCATGGCCCTGCACACATATATGTATATATATGTATATATATATGAACACACACATACTGCATCTGCCGATCACTTCCTATCGTGTACTACTTTTTACCTGCCGTTGTTGTCTCGACGAGCCTCGTCGTGCTACTTCTGTTGTCTCCATGGCCGGCGAAGCAAGGCTCCAATTCGCAAGTTCCAATGCCCCTATCCCTGATCTAGCATTGTTTGTCTACCTGCTTGTCCCGCTAGCTCCATCGGAGGGCACTGCTTAGGGTTGACCACTCCATTTTCGTGCGCGTCACGCCAAGCCCTGCCTACCTCCGTTGGCCCGTCGAGTTAATGCCTTGTCTCGATGCCACTATTCTCCCCCGTGTGGTCTTCTGCTTGGCTCCATGCGACCGCCCGGGACATGGCCGCTGTTTCTTTGCCACAGTCCGCGTTCTGCCAAGGCCGAGTCGTCTCATCGCTGCCCCCACGGCCAGTTCCCTCTGGGCCTCACCCGTGCAGACGCTCTCATTTAACTAGCATGGTTGGCCATAGTTGGCCAAGCCCCATAAGGCCGCTGTCTCATCTGCTGTTGCCACCGCCCGGTGCCACCCGAGCCGCAGCTCCCCACCTGTGTCGGTCCTGCCTCGTAGCGCCGCGCCCCACCGGGTACCGCGCTGGAGTTGCCAGTGCCGACGCCGTCCCGGAGCCAGCCCCGCCGCCGAGTCCCGCGCAGGAGCCACCGGTGTTCCATGCTGCGCCCTAGCCGAAATCGCCTGTGCTCAGTCGAGTCGCAGCTATCGTGCCCTGGAGCGCTGCCGTGCCCTTCCCCGTGACCTGCTGCTGCCACCCACACCCCGCTGTGGCCGCTGTAGCACCGCTGCCAGGCCACCGCGCGTGAGCACACTCCCCGCGTCGCGTCCCGTCGTGGCCGCGCGACTGCCGCGCTCGGCCGGACCGTGACCCCGCGCTACTCCTCCCCGCCATGGCGTGCCTATGTCTCGCGCGTCGGCGTCCCACCGTTTCCCCTCCCCGCTCCTCGGTCACCGCCGTCGGGCTGCCATGCCGCCGGTCGAGCAAACCATCTGGGTCATACCCGCTGGGCCGCGCTCGCTGTCGCCCTGCTGGCGGCTAGCCTCCTCTGCTCCTCTGGATGTAGAAGACGAATTGAAGGTGAGCTAGGTGAAAGTCCAAGACAATAATTTATACGAGGTCTTTACTGTGAATACGTGAGCCATCAGAATAGTATTGATTGTACTACGGCGTGATTTAGTAGAAGCTCAGGGGTCATTTTGTGAAAATGCCGCGCCATCAGCCGATTGGGCCGACCTGCTGCCTACGCTGTGTACCGCCTTGGCTGGGCCATCAACGCGACTGGGCCACTGCTGAGCACTGGGCCGCGCGCCCGTGTTGGGCCTGCTCGTGCTGCTGGGCCGCTTGCGCCTAACGTGCCTAGGCCGTTGCCCCACTGGGCTGGCCGGCTGCTCACCGTGCGCCCGCGGCCTGGCCTAGTCCCGCCGTTCTCCACTGGGCCAAATTAGGTGGCCGGATCTTCAGGTTTCTAAAATGATTAACTAAATTAGTTTCAGGAATAAATTTGTAAAATCAATGTAAAATTATGTAGCTATCCAAAAATGGTAAAACCAGTTTTGTTAGTCTTCTAAAATCATGCTCTACCAGTTAGTACATTTTTTCACATAGTTTGGTAATATTCTTGGAAGCTATATAATTAATTTAAGGTACTTAATATTATAAAATATAAACTTGTAAGAATTTCTATGATAAATTGGTAATAGTATTGGATCTAAAATCTTTACAGTAGGTTCCTAGCAATATTAGCTGCTCACTATAATTTTTATAGCTCCAGAATAATTAGTTTGCTAAATAGATAATAATGTCATATTCCAAATAAAGATTAAATGGAAAGAATAAAATAAAGAAACAACTTGGGTTTATATAACTAAAATAATTGTTGGGAAATGATGCCTTATCCGACAACGTGTATATATAGCCTAAGTACGGTCGTCGTTAGAACTAGTTCGTTAACTTGAGAGGCGTAAATCGTATTTTACGAATCACGGTTGTAGTTAATTAATTATGTCTTTGCATTGCATCGCATTGCATATCATATAGGTACGATGATGGATCGACGAATCAATTGAAGGATGATTGGGAATCCAAAGATGGTGTAATGGTATTCTCTCCAGGAGATGATGCAACGGGCTTTCTATTCAGATGATGGTGGATGATCTGAAGATGCAGATACTAACTTTTTAATATATCTTACCCAGGCAAGCCCCGGTGCATAACCCCTACTTTCAGCAGTTTAAATTATATTTGTGCATTAAGTTTAAGGAGTTGAATGAAACCCACTTGCATATATATCTTTATCCTATAAGTCTTACTAGTATGACGGGATCGTGTAGAATGCTATGCTACAGGACTCCGGTAAAAGTCGAGTGATTACCTGTCACTCGTGAGATATAGGAAATATGTTACTATATGATTATTACTTGGAACATATAAAATTGTGGAAAGGAAAATGATGACTGGACAGGGATCTGGTTTGGGTATTGGTGGGTGTAAGAAGTTGTGTCGCCGTGGCCACGGAACATAGCATGGTTACATTGTTTTCCCTATCTGGTCGGTTAAGGACCGATCGTTGCATAAGATTCTAGGCAAGTCACAGACTTATTATCCCGAGCACATACTTGTGTATGGGCGCTTAGAAGACTTGTTGCTCTCTTGTCGCAGATCCGGCTCTTTCCGGATCGACTGTCAGGGTTTTTATTTTGGTGGAGGAGGTCCTTGCACCGCACTGAGTCCGGGACTCAGGGGCGGGGGCTTGGAGTCCCAGTGCGGATGGGGACCTAGACACCCGGGATAGGAGAGTGATGGGTTGGTCCTGCTTGTGCCCGGGGTACAAGCGGGGCGTGTGTTTTTGGGATACCCTGCTGGGGGCATTGATTCGTGAATCGCCGGGCGATCCGGTACGACTTGTCTACGGTTTAGCATCGTAGTAAGAACTGAAAGATAAAAGATGGAAGATGGACAAAGGTAATCTGATTGCTTACCACCTGCTTGAAAGTAGCACAGTTGCTTACATAGAATGGTTAGTTAATGAACCAATGCGGCTATTAATAAAAATCGAACATAAGGACGCACGCTTAGTAATGCTTCCTGCAAATGCAATAAACCCACAAGCCAGATAGCCTTGCATATCCTTGGAGTCTTTTCTTTTCTCTTGTCGGGTAAGTCTTGCTGAGTACAATTGAGTACTCAGGGTTTTATTCCCTCTGTTGCAGGCAACAGGTGGAGGCTTGAGCTGACCTTTGTGTGTGGATTCCTCCTGGTGGGCTCAGAGATGATTTCCTTTACGATGCGATCGTAGTTGTTATTTATAACTCTCACTAAATACTTTTATAAACGAAAGTTTCATAATCTGTTGTCGTAGTCTATATATCAATACTTCATCATGTCATTAATAGATTTTTATTTTCGCTGTAACTCTGTTCACATGTTTCTATTCCGCTGTTCAATTAAATTGTTTATAACTCTGATAACATGATTTCATTCCGCTGTTATATTTATAACTATTATACTCTGATGTTGTATGAAAAGTGATGTAAGAAATTGTTAAATGATGTAAGCTTTATTCTCTCATTTGTGATCCTGATGGCAAAAATGTGGATTTTCGGGTTCTTTCTTGGGGTGTGCCCGATGGAACCGAGTAATTTAGTGTTCTCCCTCAAGTGCTTAGTGTCTAATAGAAGACGAACACTCCTGTGAGGCATTAGATTAGGCAGTTCTGCCATAATATTCTCTACATGTAATATAATGATTTTGTTCTACAAAAAATCTACCGATAAGCAAATAGATATATATTATCTTTAAAGTCTAGTAGATATCTGGCTGTGAATTCGAATTCGAGATATCTGTTTTGCATTCATATCCAATAATAATGTATTCGTCGCCCTGTTCTGCAGTATTACTTCAGCAGCGAAGGAATAATATTTTTCTCTCACAATAAATCAGTATAAGCCAAATTTCATTCAAATTAAAATGTGACAAATCGGACAATCCGTGTTTGATTTTAGACGGATCCAATCCCAATTCATCCCTATATGTGATCGGTGCGGCTCCAACAACAGGCTGCATTACAGTAGTTACAGGAGAGTACTAGAGGCTCTGTACCCCAACATCAGGCGGCATCGCAGTAGTACCTCTGTACCTTTGCCCCGTCGAGGCGTTGATGATATTGGCCAGACTACAAAAGTACACCTATATAGATTCAATCCAGCCTCGGTTTCGATGGGTGAAAATATATAAGAGGCCATTTGAATCCTTTTATTTAAAAAAAAATAAAATCTACTTAATAAATTAGATTATTTGGTTTGGAATTATTTGACATTTCATAACTTTTCCATGTTTACATATAAGTCTATCTTAAATTCATATGGTAGAAGATGGAAATTAATTTTATAAATCACTATGCTATATTTCTACTATGCAACTTATAGCACACTCTTCAACTCGCTTCCCTATACTAGAAATGCAACATATATGTATCTCCCTTGTATGGCTAACAAGAGTATACAAATATATTCTGCATACAACTATAGTAGCTTAATTAATCTGTGCCTAAATTAGAATGAATCCAATCCAAGGATCCAAACGGACCCTAAGTGAATTCTGCATTCTTTCCTACCAGGCATCTTGCGCTTTTCGATCTAGCCATGGGTGCATATAAAATTCAATAGCAAGAGGTTTCAAGTCTCGATTATGACAAGCAAGATTAAATAAAATAATTAGATCGCTTAAGTGGCACTAGGTAACTGTTCTGCAAACAAAGTTTACCTCTCTTGAGAGTACGGCTATCTATCTTAACCCGGTCAAGCAATTCGCTACTCAACCTTCAACCGGTGACATAAAATCCTATACAAATATACCTTCGCCTTGTGCATTCTATTCCATCTCCATGTCGATGATGCCACACAAAGCATACATCATCTTCATCAAATGATGAACAATGATCATCTATCGTGTAGCCAACCATGCTGCCTATGATCATTACCCAAAGCATGAAGATCTTCTATCATTCTTCCATCAATCCACTTCATCATCAAACAAATCAGCATTTGGCTTGAACTTTCATGAATGATATGATCCACTTCATAGCTTCACATAACCTTATTGGTCCATCGATCACATCGCTTGCACTTCACCATTGCCTTGGTCCATTGGTGCCAATGCGCTTCACCACCATGATGGTCCATCTAACCCGAGTCTCTACCTTGCCTTTCACATTTGCAACCTCTGGTCCTTCTTCGTAGCTAAGCCTTGCCTCTTGACCTTCTCCTCCTAGCCACATAAATCTATGTCATGTCTCATATGCAATGAGCTCCTTCAACTCCACCCCTCTGTTAATGTTTGGATCCTGTCTCACAAAACACTTTTATGTAGTAGTGGATGTTGTACTGTATCGTTAAGTTTTCTACTATGTGCGTACATATATATGCTGCGACTATGGTAGAAGAAGTTAGTACTCAAGGTTATTGAAAGGATCAAGATGCCCCAGAGGGGGGGGTGAATTGGGCAAATTCTAAATTTTCTTGCAATAATCAAATCCTACGGATAGCCCAATTAACCCCTTGTGCCTAGAAAAGTGTTTCTATCAAACTAACGCACAAAGGACTTACAACCTATGTTCCAAACTTACTCTAGCATGACAATTCTATGAATGTAAAGACAAGTATTGAATTGCACAAAGTAAATACTCAAAGTAAATGCTCAAAGTAAAGAGAGAGAGGAACGCGGCGATGTTTTGCCGAGGTATCGGAGAGTCGCCACTCCCCACTAGTCCTCGTTGGAGCACCCTCGCAAGAGTGTAGCTCCCCCTTGATCCGCGCAAGGATCAAGTGCTCTCTACGGGTTGATTCTTGACACTCTGTCGCGGCAAATCACCCAAAGCCGCTCACAACTTGAGTTGGGTCACCCACAAGCTCCGCCGGGTGATCACCAAGCTCCCAATCACCACCAAGCCGTCTAGGTGATGGCGATCACCAAAAGTAACAAGCACGAACTCTCACTTGACCACGCGAAGCCTAATGAGAAGATGGATGCACACTTGGCTACTCTTGATTCACTAATGAGGCTACTCTCTTGGATTCTCAAATCTCAATCACCTCACTAGGACCTTGCTCTTCTTGGCACTCACAAATGTGTTTCTCAGCTGTTGGAATGAGTAAAAGTGACTCCACACACGAGTGGAGCTTCTATTTATAAGGCAGCCTGAAAAACGAACCGTTATGAGCTTCTGCGGGGTGACCGGACGCTCCGGTCAGTTCAACCCACGAACCAGTAAAAATGAGTTGACTGAACGCTGGCAGGGTCCGGTCAGCACTGATCGGACGCTTCCGGTCGCATAAAACCCTTACTGGACTCGACCGGACGCTGAACCCTCAGGGTCCGGTCAGTACTGACTGGACGCGTCCGGTCGCAGATTTCCTTCTCTGGGACCTTACTGGAGTCGATCGGACGCTGCCTTTCAGCGTCCGGTCACTTGACCTCTCCAGCGTCCGGTCGCACCAAACGCAGTCTGTTGATCAAATGAACTAACCGGGCCCTGTGGCCAGCGTCTGGTCGCACCGGGGCCAGCGTCTGGTCAGCATTTGACCCTCCATTCACTTCTAACTCTTGAACATATGTGAATGAAGTTTGCTCCAAAGGATCTTAGGCATTCATAGGAGCTACCTAGAGCTAGTTTTAACAAGTGTGCACCACACCTAACTCACTAGACTCAACTAGGTCAAGCTACCCATCCATACCCCCCTTAATAGTATGGCCAAAGGAAAAACAAAGTCCTAAACTACTCTAAGTGTCACTCCAACTCCAATCGACACTTAGAACTAGTCATCCTTAACCTTGTCTTCCATCCTTTGAAAATCGAAATGATTTCCATCGTAGGGGCATGACAACTTTGATTGCCCAATCGATCTCCATTACCATGACCTAACTTAATTGTATCTGCAAAACACACGTTAGTCATAGTAATCTTGTATTGTCATTAATCATCGAAACCCTACTAGGGGCCTAGATGCTTTCAATCTCCCCTTTTTTGGTGATTGATGACAATACCACCTCGAGTATGTGAAAGAGTGAGGTTTTTGACGGGCTTGGTTCATATAAGCTTTTGTCGATAAGAACAAAAGTGTTAGTAAGCTTATATGACTCAAGCCAACACAATGTACTCAAAGATATGATTTAAGCATGAGTACGAGTAACAAAGCGCATTTGCATCGGAGTATAAACGCGGAAGCAAAGGCAAATGAGCATAACAAAGTGATATGACATATGAATAATGTAAAGTAATGAGTACACATGTCATATATCACAATCACGTAGATAGCACTATCACATAGATATAATAGTATGCATGAAAGTAACACACGATGCATAATAGTAATAGTGTATCACACAGATAAAACTCCAAATGTATATATAATAAGCTAATACTAGATAACAAGCTCCCCCTGAAAGGCGCTCCCCCTGAGTCTACATACTCGAACCCTCTCCCCCTTTGGCGTCAAACACCAAAACCTAAGGGTCGGTCGGCGGGGCTACAACGGATGAGTCGGGCGCTGACGTATGTGGAGCAAGCTGGAACTGGGTGCCATCATCATCTGACCCTGAGCTCTGTACTGACTGACCCTCTATGGCAGGAAGTGTCGCTGAAGCGGTCTGGGTCTGAGCTGGGGCTGGTGCTGCCTATGAAGCTGCTAGTACATCTGTCGTAGGATCTAAAGAGGCGATAGACGAGGGGAGCCTCTGAGTAGTCACTACGACTAGAGCTGTTGTAGAAGGACCGGCAGTATGCATATGAGGCGGTGTAGGCATGCCGGTCAGCTCGCTGAAAGATGCTCTAAGACTCCTAGAGACTGACGTGTCAGGCACAAAAAGAGAGGGTGACTACTCTGGTGAGAAGCCCGTGTGATATGGAGTGAACTGTGGGGCAACCACCAGTGAGGACAACCACTGGGACACCTGAACTGTAGGTGAAGCAAACTGAGCTGGAGGTTGTCCCTGACTCTGAAGCCCGCTGGGCTGTATGGCTAGAGTCATCGTGGTGGAGGCAGGCTGAGCAAGCTGGGGCAAAGGCTATGGCAGTGGGGCCCAAGTGCTGTCACTACATGCTGCATAAAGCCCATAAGCTGCTGCTACATGAGTATCTGCTGCTGATGCATCTGCTGCTGCTGCTGGAGAAGCTACTGCTGCCTTTGGAACTCGTCCTGACGAGCCTAGAACTATGCGAAGTTGGCAGCGGTCTCCTGTGCCTATCGTGCCTGATCTTGCTGCATCCGCTCAAGAATGACAATCAATGCGGGGTCTGTCTGCGGTGCTGGTGGAGCTGAGCTAGAACTACCGGCCTCTGCATCATGTCTACGTGGAGGCATCTAAGGAATCGGCAGATAGTCATCATCCGAGCTATCACTAGACTCGGTCATCCCCTGCTATGCCTCAAGCTGCTCCTCCTCTATGGCGGCAATGCCTCTAATGATCTCGTCCTGCTTAGCTACTGACTCTAGAATATCTGGACGACGACTGGGACGAGCTGGTGCCTGTGGAGTGCTGTGCCAGATCCTCTGTGCCATGTTATATGTGGGAAACTCTGTGGTGGCAGCTCTGTACTCTGCAACCAACTCAGGGGTCCTGACGTGCACACACTGTAGCATCAAGAATGTGACCCAATGTGCATAAGGAAGCTATCGGCGACCCTTGAAGCCCTCAGCAATGGTATCCTCCATCTCTGATAGAAGGAGGTCCCAAATGTCGAACACGGTCTACTGCATTAGGGCATTAAGGAGCCAGAGCTGTAAGCGAGTCAGACCCTCCCTGTATCCCAACCTGGGAAGCAGTGTCCTCCTGATAATGGCCTCTAACACTCGCGCTGTAGGAGTCAGGTCACTGGGGTTCCTGCTCGACCCCTCACCAAAGGGCTCCTTGAAGCAATGTCGCACCAGATCTATAGGGGACACCAACCGTCCATGAGGACGCCTGGGAGGCTCCTGCTGTCCATAACATACCTCATGTAATTTTACAGACTGCTCCTGTAACCTCAGTATCTCCCGGGCCCTAAAACTCATCACCTTGTAATCTCTGCCATTGAATGCAAAGTGAATGAAGTTGTGATGCGGATCAATGTAGAGTGAAGCATAAAACTGTCGGACCCAAGATGGTACATATACTCCTGTCCGACCAATCAGATCTGCGAGCCCCATCAAATATGACAAGTAGGGGTGGATGTGCTCTCCAGCTGCTACCACAATAGACTCTAAACTGCAGACTCTCTATGATCTAAACACTGCCCCACTATTGAGATAAGCATTATAGAAATTCTCCTGGAGCGGCATGTAGAACCCCTCTGCTGCTCTCTCATCCCTCCTCGGAGGAAACCACACATCGAACTCAACAAACCTCAACTGGCGAACCTGTCTGGCTGTGGCAACCCTCAAGTCGAGGTGTACCACTAGAGGCGGACCCTGTGGTCTGGGCGGTGGGCATGAACCTCTGCACTGTGTAGCTAGCCTTGGTGGAACTGTGGCACTGGTATGACCAGAGCGGCGTAGCTGGGGTGCCGGCGTGGTCTCCTTAGCCTGCTGACCCTCTTGAGTGTCCTGAGCTGGCTGAGGCTCTGCTGGTGGGGGCTGCTGCTGTGCCTCCTGCTAGGACTCCCCCTGAGGTCAAGCCTCCTCAATGGCCAGTCGACGTCCTGCCATCATTACAGTTCTAGGTGGACCACCATGACGACGCTCAGCCTCCTCAACTGCTACCCTCTGTGCTGGTGTGAGCTATGGATCTGCTATGACAACATCACTATGAGTGCCACCTCTCTCGGCATGCTCTGTGGCCTCTACAACAGCTATTGCTCTCGCTGTCTCTGCGTCGGGGTACTTGCGCTTCTTGGATGTCACCTGCTTCGTTGCCTTGCCTTTCGATCCTGTAGGCTGGCGAGGCGGGGGCCTCCAGTCATCATCACCTGGGCCACCACCAACGTTCTTGGTGCGAGCCATTTGATCTAACAAGAGGATGAACTGTTGCTGATGAAGATCAACTGTCAAACTGACACTCCCGAGGCTTGGCCTCGATCCTTACTCGCGAGCTTGGCTCCGAGTTGACTGCCAACTATCACAAGACCCTCAACGGCACTGACTCGCTGCACGATAGAATAGATGGATATACAAATAAATACATTATATCTAATAGATGCGAAAGACCTAGGAAGCAAGCAATGTAGGTGCAAGATAGAGACGACGGGCAAGCTACCTGACGATCAGTGATCCGGGAGAAGAAGAGACGTGTCACGCGGGGGAAATCTCAGAACCGGCTGGGGCTAGGGTTACAAAGAACAGCGATGAACCGGTGGCCCTAGATTATTTGAAATCAGTGCATTGCATTGCAATTTGATCTAAGCAAATCAAAATTGGAACAAGGATATGGCCTTACCAAAGAGGAGATAGGTCTAGGGCACTGGAATCGGCCTTGAGTGACACTCGGTGCCTAGGAGCCGACGGCGGTGCTGGCATAGAGAGGCTCGCTGGCTTGGACGCGCGGAGAGGCTCGGCAATACCAGGTGGTGAGCGAGGCAGGGGCGAGCACTGGCAGGGGAGGCACGGTGGCGTGCGTGGCTGGCACAAGGTGCTCGGTTGCGGCGGCGCGGTGAGCTTGGGCGCGGGAGCGGTGGCGCTAGCTAGGGCTCGGCTTGGTCACGGCGAGATGCGACGCTAGCTAGGGCTCGGCTTGGTCACGTTAAATAGATTCCCCAACGTGACAAGAAAGGAAACAGAAAAGAGTCCTGAAGCCGCGCGAGATCCACTGATAGGACACTCCGGTGATAGCGACCAGACGCTACCACCTAGCGTCCGGTCGATTCTAGAGAGGTCTAATTCCTCTAGAATCGGGACCGGACGCGTCCGGTGGTCCATGACTGGACGCAGGCAGAGTCTGGTCAGTACAGCTTGTTCTTCCTTCAATCGACCGAACGCTGGATCCCTTCCTGACCGGACGCACAAACGCAGCGTCCGGTCACTCCTTCTGCAGCAGTTCACCTCCTGTGAACTGACCAAACGCTGGACAGCAGCGTCCGGTGCATCTTTTCCAACAAATCTTCAAAGTTCCTTCGCGCTGCCTGTTCCCAATCAAGTCCCAACTTGAATAAGATCCAAATAAACACCAATTGGGACTGATGTGAGTGACCTCTCTCAAACCCTCATATTTTTCAAAATATTTTGCCTTAGGCTATAATTCTTTTTAAGAAAATAGGCAATAAGAGGGCAAATGGAACAAAACGACAAAACAACATTCATGCATATGTAATACTTGAAAGTAAATCTAGTTGCTTGTCAAGTTTGATCCAAGGTTAAGCTTCTTCACACGCTTTTCGGCGGTTATCTTAACCATGTTAGACAAGCCCTATATGCATTGCCAAAAATTAAACATGTTGTATATTACAATGAATGCAAGGGACAACACAAGCTCAATTTTTAGTGAAGTTACTAAAATCAAGCACATTGAGCTCATTCCGCAATCTACAAAATATAGCCTCATCTAGCGGTTTAGTGAAGATATCCACTAATTGATCTTCGGTTCTTACACCTTCTAGTGATATATTATTTTTAGCAACATGATCTCTTAGAAAGTGATGGCGGATATCTATGTGCATGGTGCGAGAGTGTTGAACTGGATTATTTGCAAGTTTTACCGCACTTTCATTGTCGCACAAAAGAGGTACTTTTTCTAGAACTACACCATAGTCTAGCAAAGTTTGTTTCATGTATAAAATTTGTGCACAACAAGCACCCGCGGCAATGTATTCCGCTTTGGCGGTGGACAAAGCCACACTATTTTGTTTCTTGGAGGACCAAGACACAAGTGATCTACCAAGCAAATGGCACCCTCTAGATGTGCTCTTTCTATCCACTTTGCATCCGGCATAATCCGAATTGGAATAGCCAACTAATTCAAATATAGCTCCTTTGGGATACCAAAGACCAATGCTTGGTGTGTGTTTAAGATACTTAAGGATTCTTTTTACGATAATTAAATGTGATTCCTTAGGACTAGCTTGAAATCTAGCACACATACACACACACTAAACATGATGTCGGGCCTAGATGCGGTTAAATATAACAAGCTACCAATCATAGAACGGTAGAGAGTTTGATCAACTGGGTTACCTCCCTCATCTAGGTCGAGATGTCCATTGGTCGGCATTGGTGTCTTGATTGGCTTACATTCATCCATCTTGAATCTCTTGAGAAGATCTTTTGTGTATTTCTCTTGAGAGATGAAGATGCCTTCTTTCATTTGCTTGACTTGAAAACTAAGAAAGAATGTAAGCTCACCAATCATGGACATCTCGAACTCCTTCGACATCAATTCACCAAACTCTTTGCATGAGTCTTCATTTGATGATCCAAAGATGATATCATCAACATATACTTAACAAATGAAGATATGCCCATCAAGCTTCTTGGTGAATAGTGTGGTGTCGACCTTCCCTATGGTAAAGCCCTTCTCAATGAGGAAGTCCCAAAGGCGCTCATACCAAGCTCTTGGGGCTTGCTTAAGCCCATATAATGCCTTGGATAACCTATAAACATGATTAGGATATCTAGGGTCTTCAAACTTGAGAGGTTGATCAACATAGACTAGTTCATTAATAAAGCCATTTAAAAAAGCACTTTTCACATCCATTTGATATAGTTTCATTTCATGATGTGATGCATATGCAAGAAGGATACGGATGGCTTCTAATCTTGCAACCGGTGCAAAGTCTCTCTAAAATCCAAACCTTCAACTTGAGAGAACCCCTTTGCAACTAGTCTTGCCTTGTTCCTCACAACAACACCTTGATCATCTTGCTTGTTGCGGAACACTCACTTTGTTCCAATGACTCTTGCACCTTTTGGTCACTCTTCAAGAGTCCAAACTTCATTGCGAGTGAAGTTGTTCAACTCTTCATGCATGACATTGATCCAATCTGGATCTTTAAGAGCTTCTTCTACCTTGGTAGGCTCATAGCAAGAGACAAAAGAGTGATGAGCAATAAATGAAGTAAGTTTTTGAGATCGAGTCATTACTCCCTTTGATGGACTCCCTATGATGAGATCTTGTGGATGATCTTGTAGGAGAGGTGTATTTCTTCTATTGACCACATGGGGAGGAGGTTGTGGAGCATCAACATCTTGTGCTTGAACCACCATTTGCTCATGGGAGATATGAGTATCTTCATTTTCTACTCTCCCATCTTTTTCACCATCTTGTGGCACACTTGATGAAGAGGGTTGGTTAATGACTTGTACATCATCTTTTGGCTTGATGTCTCCCACCGGAATATTCTTCATGGCCTCCCTCAATGGTTCATCACCTACATCATCAAGATTCTCATGTGCTCCTTGGGAGCCGTTAGATTCATCAAATTCCACATCATATGTTTCTTCAACCAAGCCGGTGGCATGATTAAATACTCTATATGCTTTGGACTTCGATGAGTAACCAACAAGAAAACCAATATCACAATGTCTTTGGAACTTCCCTAGGTGTTGCCGCTTCTTGTAGATGTAGCATTTGCAACCAAACACCCTAAAGAAGGAGACGTCCGGCTTCTTCCCATTGAGCAACTCATAAGGTGTCTTGCCAAGGAACTTTTGAAGGAATAGGCGGTTTGATGCATAGCATGTGGTGTTGATTGCTTCCGCCCATAGAGCTTCGGGGGTGTTATACTCATCTAGCATTGTCCTTGCAAGAGTGATCAAAGTCCGATTCTTCCTCTCAACTACACCATTTTATTGAGGAGTATAGGTTACGGATACTTCATGCTTGATCTCAACTTCATCACAATAGGCTTCAATGTTTGTGTTGTCAAATTCTTTCCCATTGTCACTTCTAATCTTTTTGAGCTTCACTTCAAATTCATTTTGAGCTCTCTTGGCAAACTTCTTGAAGCAAGATGCAACTTTGGATTTGTCATGAAGGAAGAACACCCATGTAAACCTTGAATAGTCATCCACAATCACAAGACAATAGAGATTCCCTCCCAAACTCTTGTATGTTGTTGGTCCAAATAAATCCATGTGTAGGAGTTCTAGCACTCTTGTGGTTGACATGAAAGCTTTGGTTGAATGAGTGTTTGCAACTTGCTTGTTGGCTTGACATGCACTACAAAGCTTGTCCTTCTCAAACTTCACATCCTTCAACCCTCTCACCAAATCATTCTTCATAAGCTTCTTGAGTGAGCTCATCCTAGCATGAGCAAGTCTTCTATGCCATAGCCACCCAAGTGTTGTTTTGGTGAATAGGCAAGTCTTCAAATTTGCATCTTCGGAGGTGAAGTCAACTAGATATAAGTTATTGTATCTAAATCCATTGAATATCACTTGATTGTTATCTACCTTGGATACAACAACCTCCTTCTCGGTGAACAAGTATTGGAAGCCAAGATCATACAATTGTCCAACGGATAGCAAGTTGAAGCTCAATAAAGCAACATATAGCACATTGGAGATGGAATGGTCATTTGATATTGCCACTTTGCCCAATCCTTTAACCTTGCCTTTTGAGTTATCTCTAAATGTTATTTTCTCTTGTCCATCTACCTTTTCATCTAGTGAGGTGAACATACGAGGATCACCGGTCATATGTTGAGTGCAACCACTATCAATAACCCAATGACTTCCACCAGTCTTGTAGTTCACCTACACACAAGAGATTCAAGCTTTAGGAATCCAAACTTGTTGAGGGCCCTTCACCTTCTCAACAAGTGACTTAGCCACCCAAATCTTCTTAGGCCTACTCTTGTTGGGGGGTCCTAAGAACATGACTTTCATCTTTCCACTAGAATCTTTTCTAAGCATGTAGTGAGCATTAAAAGCAAAGGGTCTAGCATGCTTGGGCAAGGGTTGTGGCGGTGGAGTTTGACACTCATGAGCAAAGTGGCCTTCTTGTCCACACTCAAAACATCTCTTTGGCTTTGGCTTTGGCTTTGATTGTTGTTGTTGAGCTTGAGCCTTCTTCTTCTCTACACTTGCTACATATCCAATGCCACTTCTATCCATCTTCATGATGATGTTCATAAGTAGCTCACTTTGGAGATGCTTGCCTCTAGCAAACTTGCTCAATCCAATCTTGAGATGCTCTTTCTCCAACTTGAGCTTCTTATTTTCTTCCTTTAGAGCATCATCTTTCTTCTCTTCCTTGAGCTTCTTGTTTTCTTCTTTGAGCTTCTCATTCTCAAGAATCAACTCTTTGTCATGATCAAGAGTTTCTAGCACAATGATGTTGTGGCTTTTCATCTCTTCAAGATCTTTCATGAGCTTCTCATTATCACTCTTGAGCTTGACATACTCATCATAGTCATTGCACTCAACCACTTGCTTGCCTTTGCTACTAGATCCATGCTCAATGCTCTCATCAATTAAATCATCACATAAAGTAGCTATATCAATCTTGACAACATGGTTAGTAGCATCATGCGGCTCATTTGGTAAAAATTCTTGAGCAATAACAAGAGTATCATGATTAATCTTAAGAGTAGTGTATTCATCTTTTAGCTTGTTGTGGCTAGTGATGAGTTCATTGTGCACCCACTTAAGTTTATCATGTTTATCTTTAAGCTCTTTCTTGGAAGATTTGAGCTCCTTGAGTTTGGATGATATAGCATCATTAGTTTCTCTAAGCTCATCATTAGCCTTTTCCAATGTATCACACCTAGCTAAGAGTGAATCATTTTTAGCATCAAGTTTTTCATTGGTAGCTCTACTCTTTCTAATGATCTTTGTGTATTTTCTTAGTATTTTGAAAAGATCATCATATGTGGGTGAATCATCATCATCGCTATCGCTATCATCATCACTAGCATGCTCATCATCACTACTATCATCACTCTTAGTTATCTTGCGTTCACCCTTGGCCATAAGGCATAGGTGTGTAGAGGATGATGGCGATGGTGGCGGTGAAGATGCAAGATCAATAGCAATGGCGGCCACCTTCTCATTGTCACTATCATCATCGGATGATCCACTTGATGAATCAATGTCCATGAGCCAATCACCAACGATGTAGGCCTTTCCACTCTTCTTCTTCTTGTGGAAGTCTCTCTTTTTGCCATCTCTCTTCTTGTATGGCTTGTTCTTTTTCTTCTCATCTTCATCTTCATTGCTTGAGTCATCTTTCTTGCCCTTGTTATTGTTTTTGAACTTGTCTTTCTTGGGCTTTGTGCATTGATGAGCAAGATGGCCAAGTTTGCCACAATTGTAGCAATCTATCTTGGAGATTGGCTTTCTTCTTGAGCTAGTAAAGAACTTCTTCTTCTTGCCATCAAACTTGATGCCACTCTTGTTTAGCTTCTTTAGCATCTTGGCGGTCTTCTTCACCATGAGAGCAAGACTTTCTTCATCATCTTCATCACTTGAGCTCTCATACTCAAGTCTTGCTTTGCCCTTATCTTGGCTAGCTTTGAATGCTAAGTCCTTCTCTCTCTTCTTTGTAGAGGATGAGCCATCTTGTGGCGTGATGTGCATGTACATCTCATGAGCATTGATCTTTCCCAAGATTTGTGTCGGTGTAGCAGCGGAAAGATCACCTTGATGTAGCACGGTCACAATGTGCCCATATTTGTCAATGGGGAGGACACTCAAGATCTTTCTCACAACGTCGGATGGTGACATTTGAGTAAGTCTAAGCCCATTGACTTCCTCTACAAGAACATTTAAATGAGAATACATCTTATTAGCACTTTCTTTGGGAAGCATTTCAAATGAATTTAGCTTTTTAATCACAAGATGATAGCGTTCCTCACACTCACTCTTGGTTCCCTCATGGAGCGCACAAACGTCTGACCATAGAGCATGGGCGTCTTTATGGTTTCTTACACGATTGAACACATCTTTGTAAAGGCCTCTAAAGATGGTGTTTCGAGCCTTTGCATTCCATTTTTCATAGTTAACCTCATCGCCTTGTAGGTTAGTAGCATCCCGAGGTTTGGGAAAGCCTTGTGAGGCGGCTCTAAGAATACCAACGTCTAGAGCTTCTAAGTATGCCTCCATGCGAATTTTCCAATATGGAAAGTCATCTCCCTCAAAGATAGGAGGAGGTCCATCCCCGTGAGACATCTTGCTCTAAGCGGTTAAGCTTAAAAACATGAGCACGAGGCTCTGATACCAATTGAAAGGATCAAGATGCCCAAGAGGGGGGGGGTGAATTGGACTAATTCTAAATTTTCTTGCAATAATCAAATCCTACGGATAGCCCAATTAACCCCTTGTGCCTAGAAAAGTGTTTCTATCAAACTAACGCACAAAGGACTTGTAACCTATGTTCCAAACTTACTCTAGCATGGCAATTCTATGAATGTAAAGACAAGTATTGAATTGCACAAAGTAAATACTCAAAGTAAAGAGAGAGAGGAACGCGGCGATGTTTTGCCGAGGTATCGGAGAGTCGCCACTCCCCACCAGTCCTCGTTGGAGCACCCGCACAAGGGTGTAGCTCCCCCTTGATCCGCACAAGGATCAAGTGCTCTCTACGGGTTGATTCTTCGACACTCTGTCACGGCAAATCACCCAAAGCCGCTCACAACTTGAGTTGGGTCACCCACAAGCTCCGCCGGGTGATCACCAAGCTCCCAGTCACCACCAAGCCATCTAGGTGATGGCGATCACCAAGAGTAACAAGCACGAACTCTCACTTGACCACGCGAAGCCTAATGAGAAGATGGATGCACACTTGGCTACTCTTGATTCACTAATGAGGCTACTCTCTTGGATTCTCAAATCTCAATCACCTCACTAGGACCTTGCTCTTCTTGGCACTCACAAACGTGTTTCTTAGCTGTTGGAATGAGCAAAAGTGACTCCACACACGAGTGGAGCTTCTATTTATAAGGCAGCCTGAAAAATGAACCGTTATGAGCTTCTACGGGGTGACCGGACGCTCCGGTCATGTTGACCGGACGCTCCGGTCAGTTCAACCCGTGAACCAATAAAAATGAGTTGACCGGACGCTGGCAGGGTTCGGTCAGCACTGACCGGACGCGTCCGATCGCATAAAACCCTTACTGGAACCTTACTGAACTCGACCGGACGCTAAACCCTCAGGGTTCGGTCAGTACTGACCGGACGCGTCCGGTCGCAGATTTCCTTCTCTAGGACCTTACTGGAGTCGACCGGACGCTGCCTTTCAGCGTCCGGTCACTTGACCTCTCCAGCGTCCGGTCGCACCGAATGCAGTCTGTTGATCAAATGAACTGACCGGACCCTGCGGCCAACGTCCGGTCACACCGGGGCCAGCGTCCGGTCAGCATTTGACCCTCCATTCACTTCTAACTCTCGAACATATGTGAATGAAGTTTGCTCCAAAGGATCTTAGGCATTTATAGGAGCTACCTAGAGCTAGTTTTAACAAGTGTGCACCACACCTAACTCACTAGACTCAACTAGGTCAAGCTACCCGTCCATACCCCCTTAATAATACAGCCAAAGGAAAAACAAAGTCCTAAACTACTCTAAGTATCACTCCAACTCCAATCGACACTTAGAACTAGTCATCCTTAACCTTGTCGTCCATCCTTTGAAAACCAAAACGATTTCCATTATAGGGGCATGACAACTTTGATTGCCCAATTGATCTCCATTACCATGACCTAACTTAATTGCATCTGCAAAACACATATTAGTCATAGTAATCTTGTATTGTCATTAATCACCGAAACCCTACTAGGGGCCTAGATGCTTTCAGTTATAAAGCGATACAGAGACATGTAATACGATAGTGAGCATTCTTTCTGTAATTGGTATGAACAACTGCCGTACTAATGTGTACCAACAAGATCTTCAAGCACTGTTTGAGATTGCAGGATGACCATCGGGGAAAAAAAACAAAGAGAACGCTACGAGAGAAAGGAATTCCAGAAGCGACTCCTCAACTAGTTGAGCATTTGGAACATGCACAAGCTACATCTCCACCATGGTTCTATGTACTGCTCATATTAATGTACCTGTGGACTAAATACATATTTATCTCACATGAAACACATTACCCTACCTAAGGGCAACTCCAACCAAACCCTTAAATTTTGCCTCACTATTCCTTCAAATGAGAGTTTCTCATCCATATTTCATCCCCTACTTCTCAGCGCAATCTCACTGATCTCATAAATTTCCCTACTTTACAATGTATTGTCATGGGCCCTATTTATCGGTCTCCCTTGTCAGCTTTATGGGAAGAGAGAAAGGAGGATGAGGGACTCCTACATGTGGGTGTTCAGGAGAGAAATTAGAGTCCCTTATCCGTTGGGGCTTGAATAGGGGCTCGGTTGGAGAAGTTTTTTATGTGTTTGAGCTCTCAAAATAGGATGAGGGCTCAAGTAGGAGTTTGGTTGGAGTTGCCCTAAGGTTGCCACTAAATTACGCAAACCAAATTGGGACTTTCAGTTCAAGTGACCACGTTGGCGTGTATTGTGTATCGCGTTTACGACGAGACTCCTCTGGTGACGTGTCTTGTAATATCGCGCTCATCTCTGGAGGCACCAGTGAAGTGTTCATGTATTGTTAACACACAGTAGACGACGGCTGACCTAAAAACAAACCGGCTAGGCTGATTTTTGGCCCACCTATATTGAACGATCTAGCTCTTACCAGTATGCTGACCGTAATTCGCGTCTAACACTACCAAGTGAACCAGACACTAGCAAATTTGATAGCCTTGTTCAGGTTTAACACCAATGCAATTCTAAAGCGTCCCACCAATGAGACCCTACCTGAGCAGGCAATCTACAGCATTTGAAAGGTTACTCTACTGTTCCGAAAAATCGACTTCCACTTTTCATAACACTTAACTGCCTACTAGTGTTTTCTTCATCCCATTTATTAGGAAATAGGAATAATAAAAAAAATAAAGACTAGGATGACTCCGTACAGATTCCGTATGTGGTGTTGGTGTCTGTAAAGTCATTTCCGTCGTGGAGAGCAAATGCTACTGCGCTGCCCTAGCACTACTGCACTAGCACCGTCTCGTCGGCACTCGGCAGTCGATCGTCACCAGCGTCGCCATGATTAAAAGCATGCTTTCCTGCCTCCAGACAGCACGATGGAGCACGTTCAGAGAGAGAAGTTCAGTTCCCTGTGGCTGTGCTCGGTGCTCGCCCCTCGCCATCGCCATCGCCATCGCCAGGCCGCCTACCAAAGACGACATACACGACACTGTAGCTAGGCTGGTGCTGACAGCAGTAGCTTTCCTTTAATCCCTGGCCTTTTTGCCGTCCTTGCCGTTGCATAGTGGCATCGGTGCTGCAGAAGCGAGAGCTTGACAACACGGCGCAGCACAGCACAACAAGATGTGCTTTGCTTTGCTGGGAGAGTGGGAGTAGTCTACTGCTCCTACATTAGATTAGATAGATAGATGGGGAAGGAAGATTGGATTGGAGCTGGAGCAGCACTGTGTGTGCTGTGATATGAACACTACTGTCTGACTAGGACTACTGAACTAGGATACTCTTCTAGCGTACGTGGCGCTGTGATCTGATCTCAGGTGATGGCTGATGAAGGAAGGAGGGTGGGCACGGCCAAGGCAGGCAGGCATGCATGCATTGCAGTTGCAGGGGGCCCAAAGACATTCTGGATTCAGATTATTGCCAGGCAAAGTGGCAAACCACAGCACCAGATGGGGTCCGGGGCCAATCAGGCAGCCGATTCAGATCTAAATAACTGGACCTCACATCCTCTACTTCCCCTGTACCCACCCACTGATACTTCATACTCCATGGTTCTTGCCCATGCAGCATGTGTTCCTGCTCCCTCCAGAAGCTGCACTACTTGGGGGTTTTTCAGGCGCGGAGATTCTGGTCATTGGCGAGGAATCAGAAATGTGACTTGTTCTTTCTTGCTCCCCTTCCTTGAGACAAGAAGAGGTAGGAAGGAGGAGCAACTGAAAGCCCTTCCTTGAGACAAGAGGTAGGAAGGAGGAACTGAAAGGGCAAAAAGAAAAGTTCTTTTTTTTTTCTCTGAAAAACAGATAGTGGCTCTTCGGATGAAACCAATACTGAAATGAGGCGTGAAAAACCTGCGAGGAAACCCTGAAATTCAGTCTCATGCTGGTGGCCAACCACAACCAGCCAAGGGTTGAGCTCCCCCAAACAAAACCAGGCCGAACCAAACCAAATCGAAAGCACTAATAATAATGCTACTACTAGCTAGAGTGTCCACTGCAAGGCTGCATTACAGATTGCTGGTTGCACACACACACCAGTAGTCCAGGACAGTACACCGCAGCACAGCACGGCATTAAGGCGGCTATCCATTTTGGGATCGCCTCGCCGCTCGCCACATGCTCCCCTGCCCCCCTGCAGGCCTGCACGCCCACATCTCCCCTCCAGGCCCCAGCAGCAGCCAGCACCACCACCAATAATTCAGGCTCCGGCCCAGGCCAGATTGCATAGCATTTGCATCTGTGTGACTTCTTGCTGCCAGCACCGTCTCTCTCACCAATCATTAGCCTAATCCGGTCATAAATTACTAGATTCTTTCGGTTACAGACCTGCTAATAAGTAATACTACTAACAACCATGCATATCAGATCACCAGCTGCAGCTGCTGATCAATCACTAGTACTCATTCACTGGCTGACTAAAGAAACACCACAGCAACAGGAGCATGATGAAAGGAACAACATGAGCGGAAGAGTGAGTGATTCTCAGTCTCACCTCCCACACCACCAGTCACTCGAGCGCTAGCACTAGCAGGTTGCAGGCACCAATAAGTCAGGGGGGCACCAAGAACAAGAGCAGCTACACAAATGAAGAAGAAGAAAACGAAATCCATGGAGACTCAGCATCAGTTTGGTTGATGGATGGATGGATGCAACAGTGGAATGCAATGCAGCTAAGCTATAGCTAGACTGATGAGATCAGCAGCAGATTAACAAAGAAAGAGCTTCCTATGCAAGGGTGAAGTGACCACCGTCGTCATCAGTGAATTCAATCAGCATTAGACTCTTGATCAATGTCGTCCCCCCAGTCCTGGCACTGGTTGGTCGGTCGGTCACTCCAGCCGCAGCTGCGGTGGCGGGCTCCGGCTGGGGCTCCGTCCGGTCCTGCCGGGCTCCGGGAGCGGCATGCCGAGCTGGCCGCCCTGCGGCCCCTGCTGCTGCGGGTCGCCGGGGAGCCCGTCGTGGCCGCACCGCGCCAGGGTGTGCTTGTTGTTGTGCATCCACACCTTGAGCACGCGCCGCTTCACGCCCACCTCCTGGCAGAAGCGCTGCACCGCCGCGTCGTCCAGCTTCTGCAGCCGCCACCCGGCCTCCTCCGCGAAACCCAGCATGCGGGCCTTCTGCTCCGCCGTGAACTTGGTCCGGAACCGCTTCCGGGCAGGCGGCTGCTGCGCATGCGCCGGCCCCGGCGCGTGCGCGTCGTCGGACTCCGCCGACGCCGAGCTGTGGTGCTGCGGCTGCTGATGGTGCATGGCGCTCAGCGGCATCACCATGCGCGTCGGCGCCGGGGGCAGCGCCGCCACCAGCAGGCCCCGGTGGTGGTGGTGGTGGTGCGCCGCGGCCAGCGGGCTCAGCGGGCTCAGTGGGTGGTGGTGGTGGTGGTGCCCGTGCAGCTGCCGCGCGTCGCCGCCGCCGCCCGGCGGCTCCTTGCGGTGGAAGTTACGGTGGCACCCGCACGCCGAGCACCGGAGCGCGTCCAGCGACCCCTCCTCGCCAGCCGGCATGAACTCGCCGCACCCGTCCGTCGCGCTCCCGCCGATGGCCGCCGCGTGGTTCTTCAGGCACTCGCGGTACCTCACCCCTGCCCCGCCGACTCCGCCTCCGGCGCCCACGGGCACCACCGCCAGCTGCCGGTTCTTGGCCTCCTCCGCCACCACGTCCGGCGGCGACATGTGCCGGCCGTTCGCGCCATGGTTATGCTGCTGCTGCGGATGCTCGTGGTGCCCGTGGTGAACGCCCAGGTACGGCGATCCTCCGCCGCCGCCGCCGGCGTGCATTGCCATCGGCAGCTCGCCCTGCGTCCCGGAAAGATCCATGCTTTGTTGCTCACTTCCTCCTCCGCAGCCGCAGCTCCTGTCCGGCGCTGCAACAAATCTGCAATGGCGCGCGCGCACGCACACAAACAAACAATTGAAACAAACAAAGCAGACTAGCAGCGGGAATTTCAGCAGGAAGGTGAAGTGAATGCCAAGACGACAGCTTGGAGGTTCCAAGCAATGATGTATGAGCAAACAAGAATCTGGCATGCCTTGGGACGCTCAAAAGGTGAAGAAGGAAGGGGAGAAAAAAAGATTTATTCTTGGGGAGAGAGAGAGAACAAAAAGTGCTGAGGTTTGTGGACCTTGCGGTGGCCTTGGGATCTTGCAAGAAGATACCAGTTGCAAACTCCAAGATGTGGTTAACTCCTCTACTGCTAGTACTCCTAGGAGTATGTTTCAAGGTCTCTTGGGCACCTCACCATGGCCATGCAGAAGAAGATCAGCAGTAGTAGAATGGTGGTATGGATGTAGTGGCTGCTCTCTGCAAAGGCTTTGCATTCACACCACTCCTCCTACTTGGCTACTTGGTTGCTGTGTATTGCTTTCCCTTGTGTACTCTTCAACACAGAGACAGGCATGGACCAGCCTTTGACCTCTCTACTCCTGCTCTCCTCGACTCTAGCATGTTAAACATTCTTTGCTTTTGTTGTGAGAAGAACAGCGTAGAAACAAAGGGGAGGGACAGAAACCAAAGGTGAAGAAGAGATGGAACAACAAAAGAAACAAACAAAAATGAATAGGGAGTAAACAAACCTTGTGGCTGCCGCGAGGGGCTTAATCAGGACGGCAAGGAGGGAGCAAGCTCATGCCTTGTCAAACCTTGGCCGCCATTGCTGGAAGAAAACCACCTTGTGGTTGCGGCCTACTACAAACTACTGCAAAATGGTAAGGAAAATACAGGGGGAATGTCAAGGTTTAGATGCAGTATAGGCTATGAGCTAGATATGCATGGCCAATGGGGGGAGAGCTTGCTGTATGTTTCTGAGATGTGGTGCTGTGTAATAAAGACAGGGGATACAGCAAGAGAAATACTCCAAGCTTCTGCTGCTTGCTTTGCTTTGCTTGCACTGTCAGGAATCCAAGCTTGTTTCAGAGAGAGAGAGAGAGAGGGCCTGTGGGCAGTGGCCTTGTGTGATGTGTCAGAGCTGTACTGCTGCAATGGTGAGAAGAGGGCCGGAGCTACACGAGCTGAGCGCGTCCATGGATGTCCCCACTCAACAGATTTTTATTGAATGTTGTAAAAAAACCGATTTTTATTGAATTGAAAATTGAAAATATTCAGAATAATGAGTGTTTTGTTCAGTTCCTTTCTCCTCTTTCCTTTCCTGTTTTCTGAGAAAGGGATCGCCTAGAAAACGAGTTTAAGCATTTAATTCTTTTTGTGCGCATTCGCAAAAGAAAACACACACACAGACATTATGCTGCATGCTATACTTTCTTTCTGAAATAGCTCGATGCGTTTTATCCTGTAAATTGAGTGTGGAGCATGGTGTTCTTGATTCCTTCTGTCCCATTCTCTTTCCGTCTGGAATATACAAAAAATAACCTTGTGTAAATTCAGAGAAATGGTTTGTTTTGCTTGTATTTATCCCTGGTATGGTATCCACAAGTATTTATAACTAAAAAACGTCTATTATATTTCCCCCCTTTGTTTTGGTGTACAAATATCTTGTTTCCATGGTTGAGCAAATTTATGCAAACATTATAAGTCTATATAGTTAATAATATTTGTATACTATCTCCATGTTTTCAGTTGAAGAATTGCTACTATCAAATTCTTTATGCCTCCCCATGAAAAACACTAGAACGAAAACTGAAGGTCACACCAGCAAAGGCAAGTTCTTCACCAATATTTCCCTGCCACCTGTGCTGAATCTATTTCAGTGGAAGTTTCTTTTGGGGAGTCAAACTTGTCCAGAACAATGGGAGCATGCATCAATCTAGCTAGTGGAAGCAAAATCACAGTTAGGATATAGTAAATATTAGATTAGAGTAAACGAAGACTCCGTCAGAGCCATGTCCAATAGTTTTAATTTGCACCACATGTATCCCTGTCACTCCCAGCAGATTCTTATCATTTAGCAATTTGCGCATTATTTGAGTCATCAATTGCTGTATGGGCACTTGTGCAGAAAAAAAAAATTAATCCAGGTCCACTAATCCTAGCTTTAGTTTGGATCATGCGCAAAACCCTTGGCTTTCCTGATGGTGAAATGTGTGGTGGCTAACACTGTCTACTCACTGAACAACATTCTTCTGCCTGTGAAGAAAATTGACAGGCCTTCTTTTAAGGCTCAGGTGGGGATTACAGTACAGATCTGTGCCGTTCAGTGGGGTATATATATGGTGCTGTATTTACTAGTGACATTTAATTTGCAGCTGCTGGGTTAGTGAGAGGCTAAGAGCTAGCTCATTTGAAAGGCTAAAATTCCACTTGATTTTCGAAACAAGTTGTTAGAAATTCTTGTGCTAGTCCATTATATTCACTCCAAAAGGGTACGGAATTGCAGTTCATTTTGGTTTTATGCAAGTAGCCAAATCTAGGATGATGGTTGTTGCATCATGAAATTGAGTCTTGCACAAAGTTATCTAGTGCGACAATAAACACAAGGTGACATGAATGAAAACAAGAAACATGGTAAGCCACAACTCATAACTATAGATGGCCATATGGCCCAAGGCCCTTGGGGTGCGGCCCATGGCCTGCCATTTTGGCTCGGCCCAAGCACGACGCGGCCCGATGGTCGTCGTGCCCGTGTCGGCCCGGCCCAATGGGAGGGTTGTGCCTAGGTCGCTCCCTCGGTATGGCATGCAATCCTGTCCTGATTAACCTATATCCCTACTCTACTCAGATAAAATCCCTTGCAATTCTTGAACCCTGATCAATGCCCACTTGAAACCGCTTGTTCTCAAAAAAAATATATAGCTGCCCCCACCCCTCACGCCCATTGTCCTTTCCACCCATGACTCCCCTCCCCGCGACATTCCACCCTTCCATCTCGACCTCCACCCTTGTCCTCCATTCGCGAACTCCACTGCCGCTACCGTCCTCCACCACTTGAAAGTGGCAATGCAAAGTGTGGCCCTGCCTGCGATTGCCATGGCTCGGGCGGATGAGCATCTTTCGCAACGCGAGTGGCATAGGGAAGGTGCATCGTTGGCAGCGTGATCGAGCGGCGGCAACGCGTCGCCTTTCAATGTTGTGGCACGCGAGCAGAGCACGTCGTGATCGCCGGCCCAGGTCGTGCCTGTGCCTAAGGGAGAAGCCAGTGGGCGGGCATGACACAACCCGCTAAACTAGCTATGTCGTGTCGGCCCGATGCCTAACGGGTCTGCCTTAGCGGACATGAGCTGTGACAGCCCGGGCGACCCGTTTGGCCATCTATAATCACAACCAAAGGAATATATGGAAGATGTGTATTTTTGTTTGCCATTATTTCGTAATTACCAAATCTATAACCAAGATATAGCTGGGATTATGTGAATTTCTAAGATGAAAACTACTACCACTTTCTACTAGCTTTGCAAGTGCATCCAAATGCCCATGCATGTAAGATGCCAAGTTGAAAATACTGTTGAACCTATCATTGTTAGAATTAGATTCTCTTTGAGGGAGAATAGAAAAAAAAAAGGGTCCTAATCGCTTGTGATTCCGATGAATATATAAAGTTGCTCGATCGTCATGCAAAGTGCACAAGGAATGATCTTTCGTCATTGGGTTGTCCTCTGGATCGGCTAGAATGTTCGGTCGGTCTTGATGTTAGAAGGCTGGATGGATCGATCGTCCTGCAATCTTTCTCTCTCAAGGATATAAAAAAGATGCATGGATGATCCGAGCTTCTTTGGCGCTCCTTTTTATAATCCAACACGAATTTGCCTTGCAATCATTTGCGTTATTCTTGCTTTCGGTTTTTGTCTCTCCTCATCTATCTGATCCTTTGCATATGCACATCACTTTATTCTTAAATCTTTATTCTTAGGCTAAAATCTAATTCCAGTGACTTTTGGGTGCCATCCTTTTTGGCCCTGTGCTGATTCGTTTCTTAGCTAGTCTTGGAATTGTAGTTGATGCTAGTCTCCTGATGACCAAGAATATATATATGACAGATAAATGATTCGTAAAAGAATAGTGCTCACAGAAAACATTTCCATGCACTATTATAATCATTTTTAAAATGATATGTTAGAAGAAAAAATTTGCTACTACCATTGTCCCCAAAGTTTATTACCAATAATAATCTTATCAAAAGTAAGAATTACTTGCTATATGAAAGTTATACTTCTAGATTTTGTTTTTGCCCTAGAAATGCTTTAACAGGAGTAACTTTTTTTTACCAAATTACATTTCGAACATCGTTAGAAAAAATGAGGACAGTTCAAAATAAAAATGTTTGAAAATCAGTCCAGATCATCGCGGACAAAAACCCTGCGCCTTTGGATGCATGGTCCCGCTGGACCACCTGATCAGGTGTGCCCGCTTGAGAGAGATCAGAGATGCTGTACAGCAAGAGTGCATGCATGCACGCACCATTTGACTCCCTGTTTTTTTCTTTCATTCTAATCCGAGTCGTGTACTAGCGCTAAGCATGGAGATCTGAGTCGTGTCGTCGCCCCGAGCCTCAAAAGAGGAGCCTATCTAGCTTCTTCCTCCAACATCGCCAACGCCAATCATGTGTACGTGTGCCCTACATGGTTGCATGTTTTGCCCTGGGGCCACAGCCGGGATTTCTGTTGCCAATGCCAACTTGCCATGCATGCATGCATTGACCTGGGGAAGAAAGTGTGAAAAAAAAAAGATTTAGTTTTTAGTTTTTGTATTATATGTTTTCCAGGGCAAAATGGAAATGAACATGGTAAGCAAACATGAAAAGGAACCTACCGCCAGTAGAAATGGTTTAAAATTAACTTTTTTTTTTAGTTTATAACTTTGGATAGAGAAATGATCTAAACAAAAGTTGTAGCTGTCAAAAAGATCTACAACTTTGTAGTTGACTATTTTTTCATTTCAAATCATTTAGGATCCGGTAATTCTATTTTAAGATTAATGATTTTGAAATTATTTTATTTTATTTTCCTAATTTTCAGTTCCCTAAAGCAAAGTTGGAGTACTCAGAGATTCAAACTTTATTCAAATTAGTTTAGAGTCTCAAATATGCATTAATAGTCACTAGAGTGAATAAGAAAGGAATGTATCAGCCACTTAGTCTTAAGTAACTCTAAGACGAAGTGGTATAGGAAAGTAACATACGAGGCTTGAAGGTGTGAGTTCAATCCTGTGGCCACATGCACGCGTATTTCGTGCAGGATTTATGAAAGAAACCATGTGAACTATGAGGGTTGGCTAGTGGCCTCTTCTGAATTATTTCTTTTTTTTCCCCTGCTTTGCAAATTATTAAAAATGATTTACACTAATGGTTTTTTAAGCATGCCGCCGGTGTTAATCAATTTACACTGGTAGCAGTCTTAAGCCAACTGCTAGTGTAAATATTTACACAGGCAGTTCTCAAATAACAATAGTAAAGCATCATGATTGTTATTGACATTTTATACTGACGGTTCATAAAACAGCTAATAGAAAAACTAAAAAAATGTCGCTAGTTATCGCCACAAGAAATGTTTCGTGTACTAGTGTTCTTTGCCATCTTAGAACTTTTACCCCTGGTAAGCTTTGATGTGACGACTACACTAAATAATTGCCCAGCTATCTGTATTGAAAACATGTTTAATTCCATTGGCCCGTCTGGACTCGTGCTCTTGCCCACTGTCTTTCTTTACTTTTCCTCGTAGTCTAATAAACATCGATATAGATCTCTTGCCGTTCTTTATTCTTTATTTTTCTTTTCTTTATTAGAAAAATTCATGTTCCAAGTCTTTGACGTTACATCAGTTTTGAACTACAGCTGAATACATATTCATGCAAAATCCCAGAGAGAGCAAAATCCAAGATGAAAAATGCTAGAGAAAATATAATTCTTTTTCGGGTTAAAGGGACACAAATGTGTGTTACCGGTGGCCATGTTTTGAAGCATTTCAAAAGAAGCACCAACCAACAAAAGGATATACGATTTGAAGCATATTTACCTAATGTTTAACCAATTCTTTTCATCGAAAACTGAAATTTCATTTTTATGGAATCAATTTCTAATCTCATCATCCAAAAGGTATCGAATATGGGTGGCTGTAAGGCACTGTTGATCCTGATAATCCCAAACGCTTATCCCTTCTTAACCCCTCAACATCTTTTGATTGCAACGACATGACAGAGACATGTCCAAAACATTGGTAATCACCGGATTAATGTGGTCGGCATGTATCGGATTCTTGGGACCGGCCGTGTATGGCTAACTTGCTGGGACCAATTGCAAATCGCTGTACAGAGGATCTCATAAAACACAAAGAGGTTATGTGCATCATCCCAATCTTGTTGTCATGTCACAATCCTTGTTTCTTTTCCCCTGCAGCATGCATGGCTTCTCTTTCTTTTTTATTCTTTTTTGTTTCTAAAGCTTTTCTTAATGGCCATGCTACTTTCATATTTTTGTGACATCAGATCACTGATTTCAACTATTTCATTCGTTAAATGCGGCCTAATTTTGTTGGTTTATTAAGCACATCAAATGTTTATTTGGATACTAATCCACAAAATTATTACGGCATACAAGTTTGTATTGGTATTTTTATATAATAAGTTTGTATCAGTGTTGAATTTGCAAACTATAATGTTATTGAGTTGAATATTCTAATAAACCTTATGTCGCAGATATTTTATTTGCAAAAAGTCACCATCAATTCTCATGGGCTCGAATTAATGTCTTCAAAAAAGTAGATTGAATGAATTAATTAGACAATTTTCATTATTTATAAGGGTATTGATTGAACAAAATGAAAACAATACTAAGTTCTACAGTGGAGTGGAAACTTTTTTTTTTGAGCAAACTACGGAGGGGGGAGCTTCCCCGCCTAGATATATTGATTTATCATCAACAGGAGCGGAAACTATTGTGGTTTATGCATTATTGGTATATGTGTACATATTATTAATATATACCTTATCACGTTAGGAATGTATATATGGCACATCCTTAGATAGTTAAATATTTGATTTGTGGATCAAATCGTCGCCAAAGAGAAATTAGAATAAGCTGGGCCCAAGTCAGAAGTCAGAAGTCGAAAGCATAGCAAATCCGTGCACAAAATTCTTCGTCCATCGTTTTGTATATATATACATAATACATGTGGCTATGGTTAGTTGAGTTACGTGTTGTGTTACTTGCAAGGGATGTATAGCTAAGTGGAAACCTTTGTGTTGTGTGTGATCATTTCCTTGGCGTTAAGACACATTAACACCATCCTCTAATAAACAAATAAAGATACCTTAACACCTTCTTCCAACTAGGATTAGTGTTGTGCTTTGGTTCGAGAGGGATGCTAGATTTGGTTAGTTGGAACAATTAACAAACATACGTGTACTTTGCCTTCAAAGTGTTGTCATAATATGTGCCAAAGTTATGTATGTAGGTGGCCCGGGTTGCCAGGGCTCCGTTCCGTTGTCTTTTTTATTCCACAATCCACATCCATCAGGCAGCAATACGACAACCATGAGTTTTTCATCTATATTTTTAAGAAATATGAGATACATACACCAACCCATATACACAACGAAAGTTTACCGCTAGGGCCTTGCTTGGTTAATCTCTTTCTCAAAGCTTTTGGAAGGGATAAAAGAGACTTTAACTTACGAGGGATTTAAATTCCCTCGATTCCTTTCAATCCTGCTCTAATTCCACCAACCAAACGCCTAGCTGCAAAATGGCACAACATCGTTATTTTATTCATTTTTAATAAAAAAATAAGTTTCATTTTTTTTGGTTCTTCAAGTACATCTTGGGATTCAATTGTTGAACATATTTCTATGTTTTTCTTGCATCGTTCTCCCATTTTTCAAAAGGCTCCAAATCTAGTGTCAACATTTCAAAGAATTCAACTATGTTACATACTTACATGTTCGTAATAAAAAAATATATTACAGGTTTTAGGAACCATTTCAAAGTTCAGAGTTAATAAAAGACTTGGGCTTTATTTGGATATACACATACTACCTTAATCTACGTGTGTTGGAGTAGATTAAGGCAGAACTTAGATTAATTTACATCTCAATCCACTCCAATCCACATGGAAATGAAATAGATATGAGTGTATCCCAACAAATTCTCAAAAGATATACAGCTAAAATTATAAAAAAAGGGACATGCTATTCATCAGGTGCCTGAAATTTGGCCTCGTCTCAGGCGACCAACGTGAAACGATTGATGGGAAATCAACGGTAACTTTCTGCGCCCTTGGCCTACTGCTACCTGTCTTGGGGAGTTGTTATTTCTGAGGTCGTCAATAAAAATCAAGCCCAGAAGTGCCTGTGTCTAGTCTATATTACAATGTTTATTCGATGGTTGCAAGATTTGCCAAGTATAGAAATACCCTCATCATCCTGGAGTCCCTTCCCCTATCTGAAATTCCCGTCGCCTGAAATCTCAAATATTTTCAGGCACCTGAAGTGCAGGAAGAGTGTAAAAATAAACATCACATCGGACAGCACAGATACGCTTGGCTATATACTCCCAAAAAAAAGAAGATACGCTTGGCTATATACTCCCAGTGACAAGTGCTAAATTCTTGGATTTTTTGGAAAATGAAACCGATGTCACAATACAACTGCAAGTTCGTAATCGCATGAACTCATTATCTTCTTATCTTCCAAGAATCTGTTCACAAACAAACCATCGCGTGCACGTACGTGTACAAATTAGTCAGTCCATAGGGTACGTGTACATTCATCACCTGACTCTGCTTGTTAACTTTGATAATTGTTTACCGCGAGTTATGAATTTGGTAGTTTTTGTTGCAAACAAAAATAAAAATAAAACGCATTAACAAGCACAAAAGAAGAAACGAGAAAGAAATGTGGTTACACGATCAGCTGGCCTACTAATACTAGTTTTTTTTTTTTTTGAGAAACCCTACTACTACTAGTGCGTGAAAGCCCTCAAGGGCCCAGCCCATTTATCACCCACCTTCCAGAACAGTGAAGAAGCTGGCACAACGAGAATTTCAGGACTACCAGTGTCATCTGAGATAGCGAGATTCATCCACTAACTGTCACAAAAACATCAATCAGCATACATCTCAGGTATCACTCATTGAAACTTTCTTGGTTGCACCGATATTTCGTCATAGACATAAGACAACAAATTCTTACTGAGGTTAGTAAACAATGATCAGTATTCAGTGGAGTCAAAAGTGGCCACTTATCAGATCACTTCGAACTGTGGATCTTTTGCTTTGCCATAAAATTGAAATCCTCACATACAGTTAAAAATCCATCGGTAACCTCAGGAAACGTAAAAAAGACACATGCACCGATTCACAGTTTGGGATAAGTGATGCACAACAGGTACAAAGAATTGTAAAAAATATGGAGGTAACTTTGTCGATTGGGCAGAACTAGCTCCGGACCTATGCTAATGTACAACGCACCATTGTTTCTTTTTCATTCCAGCTTCTCAAGCTCGCCCATCCTCTCTATAATTGCCTGAAAAAGACACAAGTGATGAGAATGACTGTGCAACTTTAAAGTAAAGCAAAAAAAAAAGCATGTTAAGTTTTCCAGTATAAAGTCTGTACTGAAAACAAAGCACAACAAGATTCCATGCACATGTATATTAAGCCTCGTTTGGTGGAGCTTCGGTCAGCTTTAGCTCTGGCTCCTTCATGGGCTGTAGCTGCTATTTGTATATACTTCAAGACAACGACAATAAAGTCTTATTAAAGTCCAAACAAATTGAGGTAGACTAGAGTTAAAACCTAACAAAAAGTAATCAAGGTTCAGGTACGTAAATAGCTGTTTTCCAAGCACTCCAATCTAAGGTTAAGTTTCTGGGTATATTTCATCCTTTTAAATCCTTTTAAGTCTCCTTTTATTGTATCTACCCAAATCAACTTCGGTCTTCCTCTGCCTCTTTTTACGTTACTATTCTGGCTTAGGATTCCACTACGCACCGGTGTCTCTGGAGGTCTCCGTTGGACATGTCCAAACCATCTCAAACGGTGTTGGACACGCTTTTCTTCAATTGTACTACCCCTAATCTATCACATATATCATCGTTCCGAACTCGATTCCTTCTTGTATGACCGCAAATCCAACGCAACATACGTATTTCCGCGACACTTATCTGTTGAACATGTCTTTTCGTAGACCAACATTCTGCACCATACAACATAGTAGGTCTAATCGCCGCCCTATAAAACTTGCATTTTACCTTCTGTGGTACCCTTTTGCCACATATGATACCAGATGCTTGACGCCACTTCATCCACCCCGTTTTAATTCTATGGCGAACATCTTCATTAATATCACAGTCTCTCTGTAGCATTGATCCTAAATATCAAAAGGTATCCTTCCTGGACACTACTTGATATTCCAAACTAATATATTCCTCCTCCTGAGTAGTAGTGCCGAAGTCACATCTCATATACTTAGTTTTATTTCTACTGGGTCTAAAATCTTTGGACTCCAAAGTCTTCCGCCATAACTTCAGTTTCTGATTCACTCATGTCCGGCTTTCATCAACTAGCACTACATCATCAGCGAAAAGCATACACAAAGGATGTCCCCTTGTATGTCCCTTGTGACCTTATCCATCACTAAGGCAAACAGATAAGAGCTCAAAGCTGACCTTTGATGTAGTCCTATCCTAATCGGGAAGTCATCCGTGTCTTCATCACTTGTTCGAACACTAGTCACAACATTGTTGTATATGTCCTTAATGAGCCCGACGTACTTCGTTGGAGCTTTATGTTTGTCTAAAGCCCGCCACATAACATTCATTGGTATTTTATCATAAGCCTTCTCCAAGTCAATAAAAACCATGTGTAGGTCCTTCTTCTTCCTATACCGCTCCATAACTTGTCTTATTAAGAAAATTGCTTCCATGGTTGACCTTCCGAGCATGAAACCAAATTGATTCATAGAGACCCGCGTTATTGCTCTCAAGCGATGCTCGATAACTCTCTTCCATAGCTTCATAGTATGACTCATCAACTTAATTCCCTAGTAATTAGTACAACTTTTAATATCCCCTTTATTCTTGTAGATCGGTACCAATATACTTCTCCACTCGTCAGGCATCTTGTTCGATCAAAAAATATGGTTGAACAACTTGGTTAGCCATACTATAGCTATGTCCCCGAGACATCTCCACATCTCGATTGGGATACCATCCGGTCCCATCGCATTACCTACTTTCATCATTTTCAACGCCTCTCTGACCTCAGATTCTTAGATTCTACGCACAAAGTGCCTATTGGTGTCATCAAAAGAGTCATCCAACTGAAAGGTTGTGTCTGTATTCTCACCATTGAACAATTTATCAAAATACTCTTACTATCGATGTCGGATCTCATCCTCCTTTACCAAGAGATGCTTCCTTTCATCTTTAATGCACTTAACTTGGTTGAAGTCCCTTGTCTTTCTCTCACGAACCATAGCCATCCTATAAATGTCCTCTCATTTCTTCGTACTCAAATGTTGATAAAGATCCTCGTACGCTCTACCCTTTGCCACACTTACAGCTCTCTTTGCAGTCTTCTTTGCCACCTTGTACTTCTCTATGTTGTTCACACTCCTGTCATGGTACAAACGTCTATAGCATTCTTTCTTCTCCTTAATAGCCCTTTAGACTTTCTCGTTCCACACCAAGTATCTTTAGCCTCGCGTTGACTTCCTTTGGTTACTCCACACACCTCTGAGGCCACCTTCCGAATGTTGGTTGCTATCTTCTTCCACATGTTGTTTATGTCCTCTTCTTTCTTTCAAGAGCCCTCTTTGATAACCCTTTCCCTGAATACCTCTAACGTCTCCCCTTTTAGTTTCCACCACTTTATTCTTTCAATCTTAGCTTGTTTATCCCTACGGGCACGCACCTGAAAACGAAAATCTACCACCAAAAGCTTATGTTGAGAAACAACACACTCCCTGGTATCACCTTGCAACAAAAGCATGTTCGTTTGTCCTTTCTTCTTGCGAGGACAAAGTCAATCTGGCTAGAGTGTTGTCCGTTACTGAAGGTCACTAGATGAGATTCTCTCTTTCTAAAGAAAGTGTTGGCTATCATCAGGTCAAAAGCTACCGCGAAGTCCGGAATTTCCTCCCCCTCCTGATTCCTACCACCATACCCAAAACCTTCATGAACTGCCTCGAAACATGCGCTTATAGTACCTACATGCCCATTAAGATCTCCGATAAAAACCTTCTCACTACTAGGTACAGCTCTAATAAGCCATCTAAGTCTTTCCAGAACTATCTCTTAGCACTCTTGTCAAGGCCTACTTGGGAGGCATACGCACTAATTACGTTCAAGATATCACCAACGACAAGCTGAACTAAGATAATCCTATCTCCTTGCTTTCTCACTCCCACCACACCATTCTTGAGGCACTTATCAATCAAAACTCCTACTCCATTTCTATTCGCGACTGTCCCTGTGTACCAAAGCTTGAAACCTGTATTGTCCACATCCTTCATCTTCTGACCCTTCCATTTAGTCTCTTGAACGCATAATATATTTACACGCCTCATAGTCGCTGTATCAACTAATTCTCTTAACTTACCTGTAAGTGACCTTACATTCCAACTACCTAAATGAATCCTAGTTAGTTCGATTAGCTTCCTTACCCTTCGCGTCCGTCGACTTAGATGTGAAGACCCTTGCTCATTTTTCACTGCACCCAGATGTTGATGTAGCGCGCCACTAAGGAAGCGATGACCCGATCCTTGCTCACTTGACACCATGCCCAAATCGCGACACGGCGCGTCACCAAGGGAGTGCCGACCCGACCCTTGCTCATTTAACACCATACCCAGGTTCCAATATGGCGCGTCGCTAAGAGGGTTACGTCCAAACGGTTTTCTTTCGGGTTTCATCTCTATTAGAATGGCTAGATTTAACGTTGGTTTGCCACACTTATCACAACCCTCCTTCTTTACCAGGGCTTAGGACCTGCTATGTTGAGACAACATAGGCGGAGGCTGTAGCTGCTATTTGTATATCTTTTCTCAAAATAAACTAGGAGCCATTCTTGGCTTCACTGGCTGTGTCTGACTGGCTCCAGCTCCTCCGCACACTCTAGCACTGAGGAGCCATGCCAAATGGGGCCTAAAAGGGATGCAAGTGGTGGCACCAGTGGGTAGTTCTAGGTTACTAATTTAGTTTATTTGCTTCCCTACATGCATGGGTCTATCCACAAAGTTAACTAAAATGTGTGAGTTCCAGGTCAACCCAATGACCCAGAAGGCCATAAGAAACAAAACCTGCATCCCTAGTGTCAATTCAGAGTAAAACTGCAAACAACAGTGCATTTAGCCTAGAATTATCTGGGAGTAGCAAATTTAGAAAACCCACAGATACTTGTGTCGTGACAAAGTTTCACTATTTAGTTCAAGTCATTATTAACATCAATCATCCTGCAATAGTGCAGGCACAACTTCAATAATAGAACACTTCTGGAAAGACCGCATAAAATGCTGAAAACCATTCAGTGTTCTGTTCTGTAGAATAACAGGTACTATGTTATTTTTTTTAATACAGAAAGAATAAGGGCAGCTACATTTAGGAAAGCAGAGAAATGCTTTGTAGTGTGAATAGCAAGCTATGCCAGCACACCTTTTCGTAAATCATATTAAGTTTTGACTCCATGCAGATTGACAATATTGATATATTCAGTTAATCTCATTTCAGGTAGAATAGTTGCACAAAAGAAATACTTTTACTATTCTAGAACTCCTACAGTCAAGGGAAAGTTATAGTGATACTATCTAAAATAGTAGTACCTGACCTTTCACTAAAAGAAATTATTAATTGATTTTCTGGGTATATTCAGTTACATCATATACTCAATACTGAGAAAACAATGGATGCTTCGATCAATAATTTTTATACAAATACCTAAACATATGGATGGCAGTGAATTTGTATTATGATGGGAAAAGCAATACCCTTTTGCTTGTTTCTTGAAGCTCTCCGGCAAGAATGAACTCATCCAATATCAAGTAGACCTTCAGCACATAGCCAAAAAGTCAATGTTTTTCTAGGCGCTAGGCGCTCTCTAGGCGGTGACCCACCGCCTAGAGCCTAGGCGCGCCTAGGCGGGATTAGGCGTTTCAAGGCGTTTTTCTAGGCGGTAGCTAATATATGCATAAATACGTAAAAGAAAAGAAAAAAATAGCAGATTAATGGTCATAGAATGGGGAGAAAGAGGAGAGGCCCAATAATGGCCCAAGTCTCCCACGCCAGTCTTATCCCCTCCCCTCCCAGCCCCGTCTCTCACCCTCCCAGCCTCCTCTGCTCGCGCTCGCTTCCGTCGCTCGCCCCGCGCCGCCGCCATCGCCTGACGCCCGACGTCGCCTCCTTCCCCACCAGTCGTTGCCGCCCCCGCCAACGTTACCTCCTCACCCAACGCTGCCTGACGTCCGCGCCGCCCCCACGCGTCCCTGCTTTGGCGGATCTGCCCGCCGCCACCGCCTGACGCCGCCTCTTCACCCACCGGCCGCCGCTGCCTCACGTTAGCTCCTCCCCCATCGTCTCCCGACCTCCGCGCCGCCCCCACGCGTCCCTTCCCCACCAGTCCTCTTCGCCCACCGCCTAGATGTCCGCCTCACCCCCTAGGCCCCGCGGGAGGCCTCCGCCCAGCGCCTAGTCGCGCCTAGGCGACCGCGGAATGTCGCCTTGTTTTTCACTGCAAAAAGTTCAAGAAGCAAATTCACAAATGATAGTTAGATACTTTAGTATTGTTTTTGAAAGACAAAAACTAGAGAGCAAAAGCAGTCACATTTTGTCTTGATTGTAGCAATGTTTATTTCCAAATATTCAGTTCTAAATAGACTGTTGTAAAAATTTCTTTCCTAGTGTCTAATGCAAATACAGATTGAGTTTTGACAATATAGAGAAGGGCTTTTGGTGATCATATGTGCAACCTCCCAATGCATAGATAATTGTTTATTGAAGACACTAGAACTCTAAAGCAAAGTGAAAATACATATTTAAAAATTATCATTTGACAACGAGAAGGTACTATATATTGACATATAAAAGAATCATGACAAAAATCAGAGTACCAGAAAACAGGGCAAAATAACTAAAAGGTTGTTACTAGTTCAAATAGCTCAGCGATGTCATGTATGCAGGAGTAACATCTTATAAAGTCATGATGCTAACAGTTTCCCTATGGCCCCTTTTATCATCTGCACACAAGTATCTAACACCTTAACGAGTGCCAGATGACAAACACAAGTAACACCAAATAAGTAAACATCTTAGCAGAATGCAATGGTGCTAGCACATATGCATGATTTTGGTCTCAGAGAATGTTTAACCCTAACACATTAAATAGCTTTCAGTTTACAAATCAAACTTTTCAGTACAGTTATCTAAACTGCATAGCAGATTACATGTTAACACAATCAATGCCAGCAGGGGCTTTTTAACAAAATCTTAGCCAGAATACAGTAGCACTAGCTCAATATATGCAAATTGGACAACAATGAACTTGTTGATAAAGAGAATATTTAGATGGAAATTACTCTTTCAAGTTTCAATACAACATGTGAAAAGATCAAAAGTATTGACTTATTGCAGATTGCTAGATTAACCTAGTGAGACATTGAGGTTACCTTGTGGAAGTTAAATACTAAATCAAGTTCACACACATTGCTGAAGAAATGGTCCAATATCTCGACAAACAAATGGATACATTCCAAGTATGCCAATTCATTGTCAGTGATGTCCACGCACATAGAGAAAAAAAGTCCTGCATATCTTCTGTAGATAACTTTGTGTGTGCAGAACTGCAAGAGAAATCCAACATCAGTTACAAGAGTTAGAACAAACAGTGAAATTGAAGACCTTTTTTATGGTCATACTAAATATCTAATCATCAGTTTCTGGAAGTTCATTACTGATAGGGTTTTCACTGTCGTATGGGGACCTGTATGAATGAAAAAGGAGCAGCAAGAGGATGATAGATGACAACAAAAAAATAGTATGAATGTAATGTTGTTATGGATTGACTTCGGTAGATGGATTAACAGAGACCCCAGATAGCAGCCCTTCCTCGGGAACTATCTTAGGATCTTCTTGCTTGACTATAACTGATACAGGGTTCTCTTTTATAGAGATGACCGACTTGACCCCTAATGAAATATCCTAATTGAATCAATCTAACATATCTCTTTCCTAACAAACCAAACCGATCTAATCTAATCTGGCCTGTCTCCCACTTCTGCATCCACTGCCCCGACCTCGAGTTCCCCAACACAGTTCCCAAGGTCATCACCACCGACGCCGATCTCGTCCTCCTTTGCGTCCCCGTCTACCCGGACACCATCGGCCATGGACGCGACTGGGACTACTTCGTCTACAGCCTGCGCGCCCGTCGCCTAGATCTGGTCCCGAACCCGAACTACAGGTGTCTCACCGACTCCGCAACTGTCATCCTTAGCCACGAAGACGAAGACGGCGCCAGATGGTATGTCATCGCCGCCCTAGGTGTTAAGGCCCCCGTGTTCCATGGTCACCGCGTGCTCATTGGGTGGGATTTCGACCTCCACCTGTACAAGTCCTCCAATTCCTTCGAGGGGTGGATCTCCAAGGTGATGTCTGTGAGTGATCTCGTGAGGGACAGGCTAATTCCTTTACCTGATACTACCGAAGACAGGCTGTACCATGAGACTGAGAAGACCATCGCAATCGGCGGTGAGGGTGGCACAGTTGCCTGGGTGGACCTCTGGCGTGGCATCTTCTTCTGCGACGTGCTCAGCGAGTGCCCTGTGCTCCACGACGTCCCACTGCTGGTGCCGGCAAGGGGCAACTGGAATCGGCTCCACTTGCCATAACAAATGTCCTCATGGATAGTAAACATTATCATTTGCCACATATTCACACACTAACTTAAATCTCCATCCTAACTCATGTCTTCTAAATCAACAGTGAGCAAGATTTGATCTTGCCTTTTGACAAGTTCAAGAACATGAACTTTATGATTCTGACTGAAGTTTGGCAAAATTGACAAATCAAGATTTGGTTGTACTATACTGAGTTTAAAGCTATGCCTACTGCACGAGAGTTAAATTGGGCTCACTAAAGAAAGACAAGATAGGCATGAAATAGGAATCCTGCAAATGGTTACTAGAATTTTTTTCAAAGGCTAATGATGATGCAATCAAGTGTTTCAAAGGTAGGGAAACTCATTATGAATTCGAATTTCCATTAAATATTCACAATATTCTATTCAAGCATGGGTTATTTGGATCTATTTGTAATTTACGAAGAGTTAACCTATTGTGTAAAACTTCAGAGTTTAGACATGCATGTGCATACCCACTATGATGTTCCTGGTTAGCAGCCTAATATGGGAAGATTCTTCAGCAAAACTCAAATTTTTTAGAGAAAATTCAGCAAAACTTAAATTACTTAGCAAGTCTCGATGATAAGTGTTAAAAGCAAATGCACTCATTTTAATCATCCAGTGATCTATGTGTATCACGTGTTACACAGCCACCACACAAAATTTAGGAACTTTCAGCGTGCCAAGCTGATTCTGTAGCTCAGAATAGCAATTATGAATTATCCCTTTCTTCCAAACAGTATCCCCAATCTAACGAGAAAATACCCTAATCACAAGAGCTAGAACCACCCACCTCGACGAAGTTGGTGAACTTGGGATCCCGGTTGACCACGAGCCGATGCACCTGGATTCACAACAACCAAGAACCAAGAAACACCACCGGGGGTCAGCAAGGCCCAAATCAAAGCCGGAGCCAGAATGCGGTACCAAGACCAAATCTTTCTTCTCCACCAGCAGGCTCACCTCGTACTCGACCTTGTGCTTCTCGGAGTCCTCGAGCGAGACGTAGTACTTGGCCAGCCGCGTCTTCCCCTGCCGGTTCTGCAGCAGGATGAACCGGATCTGCACCGGCGAGGCAGATCGAACCAAGGTGAGGAACAGGAAAGAATCAAGGAAAGTATTGGGGCAATCGGATGCGGGTTGGTTACCATGGAGGAGGACGACGGGGATGCCTGAGAATTGAGAAGGGCAGGAGCGTGATTCGGGAGCGAGGGGAGAAATGAGTACGAGTTTTCGTTTCTCTGTTCTTCCGGATCGCGGTTTTGCTGTATACTTACATGCTGAAAAGTCTCAGTTATTAGGCCGTCCAACGTAAAGGGTTGGCATATTTGTTTCAGTAAAAAAATTTCTAAGAATTTGAACGCCTACAGTCTGAATTTATACATTAAGCCGCGTTTAGCCTCCGGAAAATTTTCCTTAATCCTATGTTTTTTTTTTGAAATTGAACTGTCCATTCCAAATAGACCGTGCACTGAGGCATACACATACTCGTTTTGTTCCAAATTATAGAATATTTTAACTTTTATTGATATACATATTTTACTAGATATATATTATGTCTAAATACATAGTATAATTAATATACCTAGAAAAAAATTAAATGTCTTATTATAATTTAGATTTTTTTTAGAATTGAGAGAATATAAAATAATCGTACAAGGATGGAGAAACATTGGCCATAACGTGTCATTCTAAGCTTCCTTTGGAACTAGATATCTATATTCACTAGATGTATTTGAGCGAGCTTTATGGGTACATGAAAATTCAGTCTGTTCGTTTGTTGGTTTCAGCCAGGGTTTATCAGCCATGGTACAGTATTTTTCTCTCACAACAAACCAGCATCGGCCGGGGTTATCAGCCCAGAAACCAATCAGCGAACATGTTGATTGTCTATGGTCCATAAACATTAGGCCTCCTTTGGATTGGAGGATTTTCATAAGAAAAGTAAAGGATTTTATTTCCTATAGGATTGAGAATTGTGTTTCCTATGCTGCTCATTTCAAAGGAACACCGTAGGAAAAGAAACATAGCTAGACCTCTTTTTTTCATTCCATCGCGTAGGACCGAGGCAAGTATGCATGTTGCCGCTAATGCAAAGGGTCTAGGGTGCCTGCAAGTGGAGTATGTGAAGATCAATGTTGTATGCCTTTAATAATTTATCTATCTTTCCAATTCCTTTCGTGTGCTCTATCCAAAGGGTTATACTCCTAGTTTTCATGTGTTTCTCAATCCTCCGTTTCGCATATACTCTATCCAAAGGGTTATACTCGTAGTTTTCATGTGTTTCTCAATCCTCCGTTTCGCATATACATTCCTATCAAAATCCTACATTTTTCCTATTCCTGTGTTTGATCTTTCCTGTGTTCCAAAGGGGAGGCCTTAATCATGATTTCTAAGGCCCCCGGATTGTAATTCTATAGAAAAACTTACTATGAATCCCTTTGGAATAAAGGATTGGGTTCCTACAAATCACATAAAATTCCTATGGAATGGCTTGTTTCGAAGGAATTTTGGAGGAATTTTACCAATAGGTTGAACCTCATGGAATGTTTCCTTTGTGTCATTCCCTCATCAAATTCCTATGTTTTTCCTATGCTACATCGAAACGTTCATCGATCTTACATTTTCTGTGTTTCTTCGATCCATATGAGATGTTAGAACATTCTATTCCTACGTTTTTTTTTCTTATTTCTTCCTTTCTAAAATCATGCATTCCAAAAAGGCTATAAAAGATTATTAGGTCTTTGACAAAATTTAGTTTAGTGGACCATAGAAAAGAGCAATCATGATATCTTTATTTTCTTTGAAAAGGCCTTTGACAAAATAGAACATGAAGTAGTACTTACTTTGATGGAGGCTAAAGGTTTTGGGCAAACTTGGATTGGTTGTATCAAATCAATTCTTTCTTCAGACACATCAGCTGTTCTGTTAAAGGAGTGCTGGGAAAACTTTTGATTGCAAATGGGGTGTTAGACAAATTGATCTTTATCCCCATTACTGTTTGTTCTTACAACAGGCTTTTTTCAATGACCAGTCAAGGATCTTTGCTCCACAGTTTTGGTCAAAAAAACAAAGCCAAAGACAATCCATTACTCATTTCGCCAATCCTGTTGCAAACTACCTCTTACTTCCCTATCATGCAACATGCTGATGACACCTTAATCATCATGAAAGGTGATGCCAGACAACTTTTATTTTTAAATTAGTACCAAACACCTTCTTGGAATCTACCGTTCTAAAGGTTAACTTCAAGAAATTAATGATGGTTCCCATAAACATCTATGAGAAAAAGCTAAATTATCTAGCAAGAAGTTTTGGCTATGCAAAAGGCTCTTTACCCACATACTTAGGGCTACATCTTGGAATCACATCCAAAGCTAGAAGAATTCATTCCCTTGTATAAATAAATGTGAAAGAAGATTAGCAAGTGTCACCACCTTCCTCTCCCAAGTTGGTCGGCTAGAGCTTACAAATGTAGCTTTCTCATTTCCACCGACTTTTTACATGAGTACCTTCACTCTACTAGCTTCTATTGTCAAGCAAATAGATAAATACAGAAAACATTGTCTTTAGAGGGGTTTAGACATAAATGCAAGAAAAACTACAAAAGCCGCATGGAAATTGTTTGTTTGCCAAAGGATGAAGGTCGGTTGTGAGTCATTGGTCTCAAAAAATACAATAAAGCTCTAATGCTAAAAATTTTCACAAGTTCTTCAATAAGAAAGGTATTCCTGTTGGTCGGGTAAGTCTAATTTAGGAAAAGTTGTATAAAAATGGAAAGCTGCCAAACCACATAAAGAAAAGGGTGTTTTTGGTGGAGAGAAAAAGAATATGGAAACCTTCAAAGATATATTATTGGTGCAACTAAGAAATGGAGAACTTGCTTATTCTAGATAGACAAATGGAGTGTTGAGGTCGTGGGAGACAAATTTCCAAAACTACAATCTTTTGCAAAGAACAAGTACATTTCATCCAGAGCTTTCTCACAAGAGCTTTGCACTCATCAGTTATCTCACTTTTAGATACTGCTTTTAGCCAGTTACAACTCATTATTTCTCTAGCGGAAGAGACACAATTGAATTACAATGATGATATCTGGGGATATGTTTGGGGATCAAACTCCTTCTCATCTTCAGAAGCATACAAAGTTCTAGTAGGCCATCCTCAAGTTCATGGTGTTTACAAGTGGCTCTAGGAATCCTTTTGTCAGCCAAAGCATAAGGTTTTCTTTTGGTTACTTATCAAAGATAGGCTAAGCATAAGGAACACTCATAGAAAGAGAAACATTGGGGATCAAACTCCTCATCTTTAGAAACATCCAAAGTTCTAGTAGGCCATCCTCAAATTCATGGTGTTTACAAGTGGCTCTAGGAACCCTTTTGTTAGCCAAAGCATAAGGTTTTGTTTTGGTCACTAATCAAAGATAGGCTAAGTATGAGGAACACTCTTAGAAGGAGAAATAAACACTTCAAATCTTATGATTGTGTCCTTTAGCTTTGTCACCTGGTAGTACAGGAAACCTTAGAGCACCTGTTTCTAAGCTACCCTTTTGCAAGATCTTGTTGGAGCCTTTTGAATGTTAACATTCCTACACATGTCAGTTTCCTAGAAATCTTTACCTCCTTCGGTGATAAGATTCAATCATAGTTCTTTATGAATGCAATCATTCTTCTATGCACAATTTGGACCACTAGAAATGACAGAATTTTCAAAGGAATTCAAATGAATCTTTATGACTGCAAGATGAATTTCACTAAGGAAATCTCGCTACTATCCTTTAGGGCAAAGTCAAAATTTCAGCAGCTTTTAACTTACATATCCAAAATCTGTTGTAACTTGTTGTTTGGCGCTTATTTTCTTTGTCTCCTTTGTTTCTTGAACTTTCTTGTATTTAAACTCAACTTGTTCTTAATATATAACTACAGGGGCCAAGGCCCCTCCAGATGATTCTTAAAAATAATAATAACACGTTTTCTGTATATTGGGCCTTGGGTACCCTTGTCACAAGGGAAAACAACCAACCTAGAGGGGTTTGGCCGATCCGACTACTCGAGGGGCCCAAACTGGTTGGGTACCTCATCTACTACTTGGTGAACAAGGCATAACAAGATGTATTAGAAACTAACTCTGTTTGACTAGATTTTCTTGTAACAAACTAGGAAACCAACATGTAAAATGATTAGGACTCTATCTGTGTAACACTACCCCTTGGCTATGTAAGGAGGAGGTAGGGAGTCCCTGATCGGTCATCCCAACTTAGATCTCAAGATCATTCATAGCGCATCCCTCATCGACCAAGCTAGATAGCTCCACCTATAGATACATCGTTGTGATCCCCTACTCGCAACTGACCTTGAATGCACGACGCCAAAGCAATAAAATGAGATAAGACACACCCACTACCAGGCCACGGTTTTCCCTGACGGTCGAAAACCGTTAGGAGAAGCCAAAAAAACGACAGGATGTGAGTGGGGTGGGGAGCGGATATGAGTGGATTAGGGTTTTGGGTGAGTGGGAGCGCATGTTGTAGGCCCAGTAGCACAAGCCAAGGCCATCATGCGTGTCATTTTTTTTGTGAAGCCGCTTCTTTTTTGTTCGAGTTTGGACCCGCTCGCCCGCACGTAGTAGTTTTGGTTGCCACTATGTGGACAAAAGTGAACTCTAGACACAGTTTGCTAGCCGACAGGATAACTATTGTAACACCCCTGGTGTTATGAGCTTGCTTAGCACTGAGATTGAGGCTCGAGAGAGATTAGCCAAACAAGTTTTCGGGTTTTAAAAATTTTAAACGCACATAAAATGATAAACGAATCCTATGTGACTCACTTTTGTGGACTCAACTAAATATCCAAGTTAACTTAGTGCGTAAAAGTGCTAATAAAAATCCTAACAAGAAGAATGGGATAAGTCATTTTAATTGTTTGGCACGAAAAATAATTTATATAAACAAAAACAAAATATAACTTGTGTGTAACACTTAAGTAAAGTTGAAAATGCAACTTTAATTTTTAAAAATGAATGTTGTTAACTAGTGTTCTTGGGAGCTCAAAAAGTGAATTGGAAATTAAAATCAACCCTTTTCATTAAGTCGGTAAACACTTGAACCATGTTTAAAGTGCCATTTTTTGCGAATTATATTGAGCAAAATAATTAAATAGTGCTTAAATGTTTTGTTCCTATGAGTTAGTATGAAGTATGGACTATTGCATGGCATACTTGTTGGATGGAGTTAACAAGGTTTAGACCTTTTAAAATTTTGGCAAAAGGGCTAGTGGCTGTTAGTCCAAAACTAAAATCTTTAATTTTTCTAAGTATAGAAAGGTAGTAGACAATGCCATTTTGGCAATTAATTTCTAAAAAAATTAGGTAAACACTATAGCTGTGTTTTGGCACGGTTGATTGCACCGAAGTGTGATCTTTGTAATAGAGTAGGGGTTAGAGGGGTTTGAGCTCGTTTGGGCCATGCAAAAATCTCGTGAAGTTACAAGAAGGTCACGGTTGTTGGCGGTTGTGACCCATGGTCGCGGTCACCACATCGGTTCGTCATGCCATAGCCGCTGGCCACGCTCTGTCCCGCAGGTTATGCCCTGTCACACGCGCGCCACCATCTGGCTCATTGCTGCGCACGGCTGCTGGCTATGGCAAGGTTGGGCCGCTGCACTGCCGCACTGCTGGTGCGCGCCGCGGTCACGTCCTTGGCAGTGTTAAGCTCGCCATCGAGGCCCCTCGCGCGTGCCACTGCTGTGTGCTAGGCCGACGCCGTGACGCGCCGAGCCGCTGTGCCTTGGTTGCAGCTGCCCCATCATGCGCAACGCGCTCTCAGTCGCGCACCTCACCTATGCGCCGCGCTGCTCTTGTCGTGTCGCCTGGCCTTACCGAGCCGGTCCTACCACGAAGCTACAGGGAGGGTGTAGCCTCGTGCATGTGGAGCAGTCGCCGTGTTGCTGCCCTCCCCGCATGCCGTTTCGTTGCACTGGCCCCGCGCGATAGCCTTGCGCGATCACTGTTTCGCTACCGCCGGCCGCGTCCCGCCAAGGTCGAGCCATCCCATTCCGGCACTCCACGACGCGCTCTCTCTGAGCCTCACCCGTGTGGATGCCCTCGTTTCATTAACGCGGCCTCAGCCGAAGTTGGCCGAGCCTTGAAGGGTCGCTACCCTGTCTTCCCTTATCGCCGACGGAACCACACCGCTTCGCAAGTTAAATGTGCGCTGTCCATGATATCTCATCTCGATTCAGTGCTCCAGTAGCTAGGAATAGAAGCTAGCTAGCAGCCCGACCCACACCAAGGCGTAGCCAAGCCCTGTTGCCAGCCAGATTCGAGTTTTTGCTCACCACCAATCGGTTTCGCCGCCATGTCATACTCGTGTTGAGGGTGAGCCTCTTGTCACCAGTAGCAGTTCAATTGATGGGTGTTTTGAGCTCTCCTTGACCCCCTCGTGCTGGTGCTCGCCTTCTTTTGGTTAGAAGCTTTATCGGTGATGAGGTGATGTGCCGGTGTCCGTCTCGGAGCATCGCTGCCCCGCTAGCTCACATGTGGCTAGACCACCTTAGCCCTTCCCGATTTTAACCATCACCACTGCGTGCACCTTGGTGAGCTCCGACTGCTTTTTTGCCACTGCGTTACCACCGTTAGGGCTCTATGTCACCGGTACAGCCTCGTCGTCATCATGAAATGCGTTGTCCCAGTCACCACCGTGGTCGACTATGCTGCAGTGCCTCTCCCGGTACCTAACCGCCGCCTCTAGAAGCACGCTTCCAAAACTTAGATGCTCGGCTGCCGTAGGTCACCGGAGACCCTTGCCGATGGCCGACGTACCTGTAGTTGTTGCCGGTGTGCCACGCCGTCGTGCGTGGGCACGTCGGGGAGCCGCCCGTTGCGAAGACAACATTTTTCAGGGTGTTTTGGGCAAAGCTTGAGTCTAATGAAATCGTGATTCACTGTGTCGCTTGATTGTCTAATAGTGCGAGCCCTCTTTTGCAAAAGCGCGAGCGCGCGGGGCTCTCCCGCCTTGGGCCGTTGCTGGGCCAGCCGGCCGAGCATGACCACGCTCCCGTGGCTTCGTGGGTCGCTGGGTCGGATTAGTCGCCACCGGCCTTTTTCGTTTTCCTAAAGCATTTTCTAATTTAGTTTCTAAAGCAAACTTGTAAATTCCATATAAATTTGTGTTGTTGACAAAAAATGGTGAAACTAATTTTGTTAGGTTCCTAAAATTATGATCTATCTGCTGGTATATCTTGTTCATATAGCTTCATAGTATTTTTAGGAGTTATTTAATTAAATTGAGATGCTTAATATTGTTAAGATATAAACTTGTAGGAATTTTGTAATAAATTGGTGATAGTGTTGGCTCTGAGAATTTCACAATAAATTTCTAATATTATTAGGTGCTTACTATAATTTTTGTAGCTCCATAATAATTAGTTTGGTAAGATAGCTAATGAGCCATAGTTTGAATATATATTAAATCAATGAAATGAAGTAAAGAAAACACCTTGGGGATTGTAGAACTAAAACACTTATCAGGAAATAACGCCTTATGCAACAATGTGGATACGTAGCCTAGTACGTTAGTCATTAGAGCTAGCTCGTAGCTTGAGAGGCATAATCGTATTTTAAGAGTTGCGGTTACCGTTGATTAATTGCGTCTCTGCGTTGCATCCACATATGTCATAATATGAAGAATGATGGATCGCAGAGATGATCGGAGTAGCGAAAAAGATGGTGCCTTGATGATCGTGTCACCATGATGGAATGCTAACTTTTGGTTATATCTTACCCAGGCAAGCTCCGGTGCATAACCCCTATTATTCTGCACTTTAGTTTATGCTTGCGCATTAAGTTTAAAGGAGTTGAATGAAATCCACTTATATAAATATATCCTTATCCTATGAGTCTTACTAGTATGACAGGATCGTGTAGATTGCTATGCTACAGGATTTCGGTAGAAGTCGAGTGATTACCTGTCACTCGCGAGAGATAGGAAAAGATATTATTGTTACTATTATCATCACATGGAATATGAATGGATAATAATTGGGGACTAGGCAGAACTATACTTTGAATTTGAAATTGGATTGTGTTGGGCAATCGAGCGAGGCTCTGGTTGCACTCGTTCTGCTTGTGTCGATTGAGGACCGTCCGTTGTTGTGGATGGTAGTCAGGTCATAGACTTATTATCCTGAGCACATACTTATTTATAGGAGCGGGAAGACTTGTTACTCTCTTGTTATGGGTTCCGGCTCTTTCTGGGCCAACTTTTAGGGGTGGGTATGAGGTGGAGGTCTAAGCACCATACTGAGACCGGGTCTCAGGTGTTGAGGGATTAGAGTCTAAGTTTGGATGGGGACCTGGATCCCTTAACAGGAGTGGAACGGGTTGGTCTTGTTTGTGTCTGAGGTATAAGCGAGACGTGTGTTTCGGGGTACCTAGCTGGGATACATTGATTCGTGAATCACCGTTTCTGTGAGACGGTACGACTTGGCTATGGTCTAGCACCGTAATAAGAACTGAAATATGAAAGATGGTAAAATGGTTCTGATTGCTTACCACATGCTTGAAAGTAGCATAGGTGCTTACATAGAATGGTTAGTTAATGAACTAATGATGACTGCTAATAAAATTGAATATAAGGACGCACGTTTAGTAATGCTTCCTGCAGATGCAATAACCCACAAGCCAGATAGCCTTGCATATCCTTGGAGTCTTTTGTTTTCCTTCTGTCCGGTAAATCTTGCTGAATACAATCGAGTAATCAGGGTTTTATCCCCCCTGTTGCAGGTGATCTGAGGATAAATAGATCTGACTCTTGTGTGTGGAAACCTCCTGGTGGGCTCAGAGATGATTCTTTTCACGCTACGACCGTAGTGTTATTTATAACCCTCGTTAAAAGTTTTTAGAAGAAAAATTTTATTATCTATCATTATATCTGGTTTATAAATGTTCACTATGTTAATGATTCATCATTAACCTTTATTTCCACTATAACTCTGATCATATGTTGTTCTCCGCTGCAAGATAAAAATGTGAATCTAAAATATATAAACTCTTTTACAAGTAAAACTATCTTAATTCCGCTATTACATTCAACTTGTTTAAGTACTCTATTGTTGTAATAAAGTGATGTAAGAAATGGTTAAGAATGTTGTATGCTTTATTCTCTCATTTATGATCCTGACAGAAGAATGTGGATTTTCGAGTTCTCCCTTCAGGTGTGCTCGACGGAACATCACGATTTAATGCACTCTCTTGAGTACTTAGTATCTAATGAAAGACAAGTACTTTTGGAAGGACATTAGATTAGGCGGTTCTGCCACAACTATTCTCGTCGGTTTTCTTTGAACGGACAGGAATCCTTTTCTGACGATTTTGATAACTTCTGACGGTGCTCACAAGCCAACAGGAATAGTTGACGTCTATCCTGACGTTTTTTTTCCTCCCCGTCAGGATTGTACAAGGTTCCTGTCAGTTTTAATAAAATCATCAGGAATAATCCTTTCTTTGATAGTGACCCATATCTAAACGAGTATAAATTTATATCTCGTGTACTACCCGTTTGATCTACTGCTGTGATACACAAATTAAACTACTAGTCATGGTAAAAAAAAACAATGACAGCTGCATAGTCGTAAGGAAACTAGTTCAGTCACAATTCACCTCGCGCTAGTGTGACGACAGACGAAATGGTATTTCCCCATGATTTTTCTCCCCTAACACTGATTTATTGGAATGACTTCATCTATATATGTCATTTTCCAGTCGTGATATGACCGGTATATATGTCGATTCCCATTTGTTCTTTTCCATCGTGTGAGCTATGACCGGTATACACTACTAGAAAACAGACCTTTCATTCCGCCTTTATTTTTGTCTTTAGTTCTGGTATTTTTGTGTTCGGGACAAAAGGGACTATTAGTCCCGGTTGTATTCTCAAACAAGGATACAAAGTTCCTGCCCCAAGTGTGATGATAGCAGGCAACAATTAGTCTCGGTTATAGCCTAGAGTCGGGACTAAAGGTTATCCTTTAGTCCTGGCTGGACCCTCCAACCAGGAATAAATCTTTACTCCCGGCTTGAGGCTCCAGCCGGGACTAAAGGATGACTTTTAGTCCTGGCTCTGGGCTATAACCGGAATAAAATCTTTCTTGATAAAATAATATAGTCGCGCTGGATAAAAAATAGGCTAGCCAGGCATTGAACCCACGACCTCATAGCCAAGGTCCAAACCACAACGCACTAGCTAGCCATCTGAACTAAATCACTTTCTCGACAAGAAAGCACCCAAACATTTATTTAATAAGAGAAAAGACCCTTTAATTGATTATATTCTTTTGTTAACTATACTTTGAATTTTTTGGTCCATGTGCTTTCTAGTGCCTGATTGATCTCATAATTTTTATCAGGGTTTCAAATGCCCAGTGTGAAGCCACCACCAAGTTCGAGATTTTTCTGAATTGGTTTGGTAATTTTTTCACTTTCATTGAATTTCCACGCGACTTCACCGATTAATTATACGTTGAACTGAGTCCACCCCCGAAAAGATCCGAAATGGTGCCAAACTTTGCCAAATGGTCTCTTGTTCCCTAGGAGACAAATATTTGTGGAGGTTGATGCAAAATTATATTGTTTTGAATATGTAATTCGCCGTATTTCGTCTCACGCGGCACAAAGAAAAATGTAATAATAAAAATAATTATAAGAAAACCTAAGATCTTGTGTGGGGCCATATTTTGGGTGTAAATGACTGCCAAAATTTTTTTAAGCCATTTCGACATAGGCGGAGTCGACGTTCTTCACAGAGGTATATAGAACCTTTTGTCGAACCCTATCTATACACCTAGGTTCTCTGGGATTCTGAGGTCCATATGCTTTCTAGTGCTGGATTGGGCTAAAACTTTTTCTCAAGACTTCAAATGCCTTATGTGTAGCCACCACCATGTTTGAGATTTTTCCGAGGTGGTTTGGTACTTTTTTCATTTTAATTGAATTTTCACGCGAATTCATCGATTAATTATACATTGAACTGGGTTTACCCCTAAATGATCTGGAATAGTGCCAAACTTTGCCGAATGGTCTATTGTGCCCTAGGAGACAAATATTTGTGGAGGTTGATGCAAAATTATAATGTTTTCAATATGTAATTCACCGTATTTCGTCTCACGCGACACAAAGAAAAATGTAATAATAAAACAATTATCAGAAAAATCTAAGATCTTGTGTGGGGCCATATTTTGGGTGTAAATGACTGCTAAAATTTTTTTAAGCCATTTCGACATAGGCGGAGTCGACGTGCTTCATAGAGGTATATAGAACCTTTCGTCAAACCCTATCTATATACCTAGGTTCTCTGGGATTCTGAGATCCATGTACTTTCTAGTGCTGGATTGGGCTAAAACCTTTTCTCAAGACTTCAAATGCCTTATGTGTAGCCACCACCAAGTTTGATATTTTTCTGAGGTGGTTTGGTACTTTTTTCACTTTAATTGAATTTTCGCACGAATTCACCGATTAATTATACATTGAACTGGGTCCATCCCCTAAATGATCCGGAATGGTGCCAAACTTTGCCAAATGATCTATTGTGCCCTAGGAGACAAATATTTGTGGAGGTTGATGCAAAATTATATTGTTTTCAATATGTAATTCACCATATTTCATCTCACGCGGCACAAAGAAAAATGTAATAATAAAAATAATTATCAGAAAAATCTAAGATCTTGTGTGGGGCCTTATTTTAGGTGTAAATGACTGCCAAAAAAATTTCAAGCCATTTCGACATAGGCGGAGTCGACGTGCTTCACAGAGGTATATAGAATCTTTCGTCGAACCCTATCTATACACTCAGGTTCTCTGGGACTCTGAAGTCCATTTGCTTTCCAGTGCCAGATTGGTCTCAAACTTTTTCTCAAGACTACAAATGCCCTGTGTGTAGCCACCACCAAGTTTGAGATTTTTCTGAGGTGGTTTGGTACTTTTTTAACTTTAATTGAATTTCCGCCCAAACTCATCGATTAATTATACAATGATTAATGAAGAACCTAAATATTTACGTTACAATTACGTGAAAACTAATTTTCTGTTGAAAACCAATAAATTTAATAATTTCAATTAAAGTCTATATTTTTGCATTAACGAAAATAGTGAGTATTAGTTGCATTATGTCCAACATTTATAATAAAAAACACAATAGTTTAGGTCACATATTTTTTTTGTGTGCAGTAAATGAAAATAAAGTTTATTACTTTTTCTAAAAAATTTTATGCCTAGTATTGAATTTACTGCACAAATAATAAGACTTAAACATTTAAATACAAAACATATATAAAATAAACTGATCTGCTTAAAAGTTGGCGGAAAATGAAAATATAGCCCACCTTTAGTCCCGGCTCCTGCCACCAGCTGGGACTAAAGGTGGGCTGCATTTGGCGACCCGCCAAAAAATCCTTTAGTCCCGGCTCCTTCCAACAGCCGGGACTAAAGGTCCCCCCTTTAGTCCTGGCTGGTGGCAGGAGCCGGGACTAAAGGTGCTTTAGTCTCAGGCGGTGGATGGAGCCGGGACTAAATGTCCCTCTCCTATATACTGCCGCCTCCCTTCTCTCTTCCTCCTCATCGATCGTCTTCGTCTTTAGTGCGTCCCTAGATCTCTGCCGCCGCCGATTCGCCTCCCCGGCCACCCCGACGCCGCCTTCTTCACCGGAGGGCACCCCGAGGCTCGCCCACCTCACCGAAGTAGCCCTGACGCCGCGCCCCTCACCAAGGAGCCCCCGGCCACCCCCGACGCCGCGCGCGTGCTACGTCGCCGCCGATTTCGCCTTCCCGGCCACCCCCGACGCCGCCTTCCTCACAGGAGGGCACCCCGACGCCCGCCCACCTCGCCGGAGTAGCCCCAACGCCGCACCCCTCAAGGAGGAGCCCCTGGCTGCCCCCGACGTCGTGCGCGCGCCACGCCGCCATCGATTTCGCTTTCTCGAGCCACCCCGGCCCGACGCCGCACCTTCTTCCTCACCGGAGGGCATCCCGACGCCCACCCACACATCGCCGGAGTAGCCCCGACGACGCCGCGCCCGGCCAGGAGCCCCCGTGCCTCGATCCAGCGCCGCTGTCCACCACCACCCGTCGCCAACACTCCATTAATTCTAAACCGCAGGTATATATATATATTATATTTATTATATTTATTATATTTATGAATTATATTGACGAACTGTGTATTAATGTATATATGTATGAAATTATATATGTATGAAATGTGTATATATATATCAATTAATGTATATATGTATGAAATTAATGTGTGTGTGTATATATATATATCAATTAATGTATACATGTATAATTTTTCCTTAGGAAAAAAAATCAATTGTGTTATATTCTGATACCATGTGGCCTATACCCTAAACCCTAAACAACCCTAAACCACCCTAAACCCTAAACCACCCTAAACCCTAAACCCTAAACCACCCTAAACCCTCCCCGGCCACCGACGCTGGCCGGCCGCCCCGCGCAGGCACCACCGCCCCAAATGTGTATGAAATGTCTATGAAACCCTAATTGCATAATTATTGTTTTATAATTGTTTAGGCTCTCTATGGTCGACCTGAGAGACGATGACCTGGAGGTGGAAATGATGGATATTATCAACGCCGGCACTGAACATTGTGCCGATGTTGATAATGACCAGCAGGAAGACGACGGGAGTCAATACTTGAATCTCGATCATATTGTTGAGGAAGTTGTTCATGAAGATAATTCTGGCGAGGTATATATTTCTCAATATCTAGCTCTCATTTATTTATTATGCATACATGTAGCCCACTGGATCGACCTTCGTTTTATCATACTTTTTGTGTTTCTATGCGTACATAGCTGTCTGGATCGACGACGACGATGGGGAACACAAAGAATGTTCGAGGGGCCAAAAAGCTGTTGGAAGGCCGCTACATCATCTCAGAATTCAATGTGGCTACAGGCGAACCACTAGGACCATATGCACAGAAATTCGTGTACCACTGTGGGTACCTTGTAAGGGACAAGCTCTCGATCAATGCCCGTGAATGGAAAAAAATAACAATGCTCCTCATATTAGTTATGTCTCTGATAAGGACAAGGAGCTGATTTGGCAAGATGTTCTTGCACATTTCACGCTCCAAATATATGATTATCATGAAGACATCACCCACGAAAGGTTGATGGAGCGAGTTAGGCACTGGACAATGAAGAAGATGGCCACCCAATTCCAATCTTGGAAGAAGCAGCTGTACAAATCGTACGTCAAGAAGAATAAGACTCCAAATTGGAACGATAAGGGCCCAATCGCGAAGGCAAGGTCCTACTAGGAGGAATTTGTACAGTACAAGACATTAGAAGAGGGTGCGGAACGGGCGAGAAGGAACCAAGAGAATTCCAGACAAAAGCAATACCACCATAACATGGGATCAGGTGGCTACGCGACTTCCGTTCCCAAGTGGCAAAAAATGGAAGCAGACCTTATTGCCAAGGGGGTCATACCTGAATCAGCACCGTGGCCTGAATGCACAAAGCGTTGGTTTTTAGGTCATGGGGGAGGATTGGACCCAGTCACCGGGAAGCTCGTCCATGGCACAAAACTCGAAAAAGCAACAGAAAGGTTGATTCAAATTCTAAAAGCTAGAGATAGTGGACTATTCTAGCCCAACAGAGAGAAAGATGAACTGACATATTCCATCGGGACTGCTGAGCATTGTGGACGAACTAGAGGCAAAGCGGCCGTTCCATGGGTGCAAGGTTTCCCTAAATGGATCGATTCGTACAGAAGCCGCCAGAGATGGAAGGATGAGGAGGCAGAGAGGATCCGCATCTTGCAGCAATATGTTATTGAGTCACGGGAAGCGGTGCTTGAATCACAAAGGCGAGAAAAAGAAATGCAAGCGAAAATGCAAGAGAAAGTCGCAAGGCAAGTGCAAATACAATTGAGTGCCCACGGGATTACAACAGCTTCGGGAATCAACATTAGCCCCCCCGATCAGTTAAGAAGCAGTTGTGCTTCTATGGAGCTGCCTGATGCCATAAAAGATGCAGAGCTGCGCTTCCCCATGGATGACGTCACTGAACCTTTTACATCATGTGAGCTGCACATTCCAAAAGATAATGGCACAGTGAAGGTGGCTATTGGTGTTGTAAACCCTATCGACTGTACCAAGACACCAAGAATCCATGGGGCAGTAGTATCAGCTGGATATGCTACCGTCTCGGTGGATAAGCTATTGAAGGTTTTAGCGATGTGCCTCTTGACATTCATGGAGGTGATGGGGAGAAGACCGTGGGAGAAGCAGAGAAGTCATTCATTGCATGGCGCAAGCGCTACATCAATATTCCCTGGAAGCCATTGCCGCACAATAGGTACGGATGAAAGTGAACAAAACAATTTTTTTTATTAATTTTATATTGCCTCTTAAATAACAATTGACTCATTGTCTTCTGTACGCACACAGCAGGGCCTCCTCCAACCTAAGTCCAATAGTACAACCACCAGACCAGCATAGTGCTCCGGGCGGCGGTTACGATGGGGTAGAAGACATGGCTGCATCCCCACCATCTCCAAGACGGTCTCCACCGCCGCCGCCACCGCCTCCAAGGTGTTCCCCAACGCCGCCTCGAAGGTCTCCAACGCCTGTTCCCCCACCTCCTCCCATGAACCAGGGAAGACGGCTGCAAACAAATAAGCCATCTGCCCCGCTGACGAAGACGACCAAGAAGGCCCCCGTGAAACCAAGGCCAATTCCACAGAAATTGCCTGGTGAAATGAGTAAAGAGGAGTTAGATGATGCAGTTAAAAAACCGTCGAAGCATTCTTCTCAGGCACAGGGAAGAGGAAGCAGCAGGAGCAGAAGCACTTCCACCTACCTCCAGCTAAACTAAGGCGGATGGTGGAAGCTGAGCAGAAAAAGAGGCGGCAAGCTCGTAAGCCCTCGTCGCCATCAGACTTTGACCGCACTCTTAGCAAGATAATCAAGAAAGCTGCTAAAGCAGGGAAAATTGTTGCACAACTCGGAGAACAAGAATTGCAATCAATCCCTCCTCTAGTTATTGCTAATGAATATGGTTCAAACATAGATATGCTAGATATGATGGAAATACCTGCTGATAAAGAAGTGGATATGACGAAACTTGCTAACTTTTATGCTATGAGAGGTATCGACCTTGGCGATTTCCTCTTCGAAAGTGCGCCGGTAGCGGATGAATGGCAGAAATATGAGCATGGCAGGAGTCTATGGAATCCTAAGACCATCAATGAACTAGGTACACAATTGTTCAAGCTAAACACCTTATACCTCGACGCGTGTCACCAGAAAGAGTTCTATATTTCTGTCAGAATCAAAGACGACCATTGGTTCCGTGACGATGACGTTATGTACATTGAGTTTGCTGAATTACACCAACTAGTCCACCGGAACTCTCTCGACAAGACTCTCATCAGCTGCTATTGTCTATAAGTGATTCTTTCTACTAATTAATAATAAGTCGCTACGTACGTACATGTCTGTGTTTATTATCCTCAGTCTATATATATGATGCAGGTTTGAGATGGGAGAGTGCAAAAAGAGAGGGTGTACTGATATTGGTTTCATTGATCCACATATCGTATTCAAAAACCCTAAACCCCAACCAACATGGAAAGAAGAAACGGAGGCCAATATCAAGATATTCTTAGAGAAGCAACGTGACAAGAAATGTATACTCTTCCCCTACAACTTCAGGTAAGTGTTCATAATGTCGACGATCGTGTATCCATATATATATATGTCCACTGTACCTGTTAGCTAATTAATGAGTGTTAATGGACATGGCAGTGAACACTGGATATTGATGGAACTCGATCTGGAGAAAGGTCTTCGAGGCATGTGGGACTCGATGAGAAAAGAACAAAAAGAGTTCCAAGAGATGATAGATATTATTCCGAGGTAATTGCAGTCTCACTAGCAAAACTATTCCAGTCTCTCTGCATGTAAATTAATGGTCCAAATATTTTTTATGTTATTTGGTAGTTGTTGGGAAAAGGTCTGTCAGGAACACCATATGAAACGCAAAGTGCCACTGAAAGTAGTGCTATACAAAGTAAATACTATATACCTACCTTAGTTCAATTTCCCTATGCTCGGATGATGACGAATCTTTTTCTCATAAAGTGGGTTCTGCTGCAGCCCCAGAGGACCAATCTCTGTGGATACTATGTTTGCGAGTTCATGAGAGTGTGCTAAAAAAGAACTAGTCTAGAGTAAAAAGGGTAAGTGTACACATATATATATTCTTCATACATATATTTATATATATATATATATATTCATGATAGATACAATTTATTTATCATTATTCTTGATATATATATATATATATATATATATATATATATATATATATATATATATATATATATATATATATATATATACTTTTTCTTTATCTCATATCTCAAATTGAAGACTCGTTGGTTGAAGGAAAAAACCCTGGACACACACCATCTCAAAGCAATCCAAGAGACAATAGGTGGATTTCTGAATGATCAGGTCTTAACTCCCGGCGGCGAGTTTTACTATGACCCAAATATGTGATGATGAAAGCCAAATTTCATATTGATCCAAAGAACATGTGATGATGAAATGTACAATTAATGCAAACTTTACATGTGACGATGAAATATAATATTATGTTTTAGTTTACTTTTACTTGTGTTGCTTGCGTGCATTGATCGAGCGAAAACTTTACAGTACGCGCGCGTATACGTATATTACTTTGCAGCGAATAATGCGTATTCGAAAACCAAATTAAAACAAAAAAGAATTATCAATTGAAATAAGCAGGAAAAGAAAAAAAAAGACCCTTTAGTCCCGGTTGGTAATACCAACCAAGAATAAAGGGGCCAGCCCAGGCGCTGGCGTGGCTACCTTTTTAGTCCCGGTTGGTATCACCATCCGGGACTAAAGGTCCACTTCTATTCCCGGCTACTAACCCTTTATTCCCGGCTACGTAACCGGGAATAAAGGGGGTTGGCAGCCGGGAATAGAAGCCCTTTTTTTATTAGTGATATATATATATATATATATATATATATATATATATATATATATATATGTGTGTGTGTGTGTGTGTGTGTGTGTGTGAATATGTCGATTCCCGTTTGTTCTTTTCCATTGTGTGAACACGAGTACTACATGACTACATATACAGAGAAAATAAAACAACAAATAAGTACAATAAAACTGTTGAGATATACTTTTTGCAGCTAAAATACTTGTCATATTTGACATTGTATATGGCCTTTGATGTGTATTGACTAATAACTTTTTTGTTGAACATATATTTTCCAAATTCTTCAAATTTATGAGATTTTGTAAGTACTTTTGAATACAAATATACATATATAACTTACATATTTTAAAACTATTAATTTAAATCTATTAATGCTTGTACTTTTAAGTTTTGAAAAAAAAAATCTTGTTCTTAGACGATATACTTATGACCGGAGGGGGAGTATGCATGTGACAGATGACATATGGATATCTAGTAGAGGAGGACTCGTGGATAGCTAGGTGAGAAGCTGCTGGGAACTTAGTGACCACTCGATGGTTTACTTGTCCGAGCAAGTTGTTCGTTGGATGGTGTTCACATGGATAGGTCCATATAATTCCATATCTAGATAGCTGTAGCTTTGGCAATTTATTTGTCATATTCGGTCAAGATTATCTGTATGAAATATACTTGATTTCCAGAAGATTTATTCGTCATATTCGTTCCGCCATTGTTGGTCGTTGATTGCCATATTCATTTTCAGAGAGGTCATTTAATTTATTTGTCATTTTGGGAAGAAGATCTAATATATAGGACCATGCATGTGCATGCCTTCATGTTGAGAGCCGGTCTGCACACTAGATTTATGTAGAAAATTAACATGGGAGTTATATTATTTGCACATGGATCGGTAATATATGATGTCTTTTTTTTTCATGCCCAAGGGATTCCTAAACAAACTGGAATATTTTGGGTCTAAATTGTACCGGCAAGCAGATGAACATAAGAAAAATATATATCTTGCACCATGATCATTGCCTTATTGAGTAAGTGGCTTTTTAGACTCCTCACATCTGATGGCATTTAAGAGCAACTCCAAGAGCCTTTTAACATCCTTTCTAATAGAGAGGAATAGATATTTTGGTGAAAAAAAAAATCCTCGAGCCTCTTTATAATTAGATCTTCAAATATAGACATCATACATTCCGGATATCTCGCTAGTCAAAGATAGAGAGTGAAGATGGCTCACTAGAGTGTCCACAAGATACAGAAAAATTACTGGAGGGTACAAGGATACAAAAAGTGAATTTTATATTCAAATAACTCTTAAATGATAATTTAGAGAGCAAATTTTAGAAAAGCTCTTGCAGATGCTCTAACAACCATTACTGCACAAAAATATCTTGCATCTAAATCTTTAATTTAAGTTTAGTAGAAATCAGGTGACTCATACTTTTGGTCTAATATTATATATGAAGGTTAAGCATGATTTTATCCACTTTGGGTGATTCGTTGTTAAGAATGGATCGAAGGTAGATTAGACAATTGCCTGCTTTGAAGGACTAGTATCCTAGCCTTTCCAATATAGCAAGATCAAAATTTATCACCGTAGTTAACCCACACTTACTTATGCATCATCATCATCAAATCGATAAGAGCACAAGTGGTTTCAGACTTGAGCCGTGGTGAACACGAAAAGGTGAAAGTGGACATACATGCACGCGCGCAGAAACCACACCACACGGACACGGGAACAGCGGCGACCCAGAGCACCAGAGAGTGCCGGGCACACGTCGAGATATTTTTATTTTGAAGAAGAAGACGGGGGCTTTTATTTCTACCTAATAAATTAAAACCCACCGAAAAGCGATCGAGCAGTACCCTCATTTGTTTCTCCAGCAACAACTTCATTCGTCCCTCGCCGCCGGTGTGCGCGCGTCGCGTGGGTGTGCATCCCTAGCTCTCGCATGAAGATCGGATGCGACGCGTGCGAGCGCGCGGAGGCGGCGGTGCTGTGCTGCGCCGACGAGGCCGCGCTCTGCCGCAGCTGCGACGCCGCCGTCCACTCCGCCAACAAGCTCGCCGGCAGGCACCACCGCGTCGCGCTGCTCCCGTCGTCCACCGCTCGTCACCCCTCGCCCAGTGCCATCGTCGACGACGGCAGCGGCGCCGGTCACCCCGCCTGTGACATCTGCCAGGTACGTAACGTGCGTACGTATAGTATCCTAATCCTAGCTAATAACGGCCGACGTTGTAGCTTGTAATTTTGTATAGGCGCTCGGCCGAATGAGTTCAGGCAGTTCGATCAATTAGCAAGAGAGTACAATTTAATAACTGGTTCTAGATACAGCACAAGAGGTTGCAATGGCCTTTGTATGCAGATGGGTAGCTAGCTAGTGAGATTGGATCAGTATTAAGTCACATTCACCATAGGCAGATGGGTATGAAGGAAAGACATGGAGATAACACCTTCAAGAACTCATTTTTTTTTCTTTAAAATAACTACTACTACTACTACTATGGCTCAAGAAGTATATAAAAAAGTTTCAGACCATAGGGATAGGGGCGGCCTTGGCCCCTGCTAGCTCCCCCTGGTTACGCCTCTGGGTATGAATATTTCTATGAATATGATCAAAATTAAAGAAGCTTCACTTATGATGAAACTAAAAACACATCATACCCGCTAACATTATTTTGAACAGAAAGAGTACAGAGTATGAAGTTTTTTTTGTTACCTCAACAAGCATATTCTCAACTAATATAAGGATACCAGCCCTTCTCTCCATAAAAATTTCTTGTTAATTTCCTGAAAGAAAGGTTTGCCTGGTTGTTGGCTTGTTGCTGCCTCTCTCATCCAATGTGGTCCAGTGTCTTGAGAGATGCAGCTCATGAGAAGTACAGACATGATACCACAACCCGTACGTATCTGATGGGATATCTTTGCATGTGATCTTGTCACGCTACTTGCTACGATCGTTTAATTGCTTGGTGATGCACAACGGTCTATTATCACTGACATGTTATAAATACGCAATATTAGCGGTCCCGCAACCAATGTTATTACGTAAAAAAAATTTCAATTGAAATGATTATGAATCTGAATAAACACAGAGTCACCGTAGATAAATTTGCGCGCGGAAAAAGGAGTCAAAAATTTTGATCGCAACATGACGATATTGAATTGAACAAAGTTTGTTTTGCCTTGCTGCTGATTCCTCCCTCGTCTTTTTGGCTTTTTGCACGCGCGCTGCTTCTGCCCGATGCTGGTGCTGGCAGGAGAAGACGGGCTACTTCTTCTGCCTGGAGGATCGCGCCCTGCTGTGCCGGCCCTGCGACGTTGCCGTCCACGCCGCGGGCGCCCACGTCTCCTCCCACCGGCGCTTCCTCATCACCGGCGTCCGCGTGGGCGACGTCGAGAGCCTGAGCCACCACGTCCCAGGCAGTGAAGGCGTCAGCCCCAGCCCAAGGACCAGCAGCGGCAACGGGAGCAGCAGTGCTCCCTGCAGCTCCGGCGGCAACCCGATGACGACGACCATGCCTGGCCAAGTGCGGCTGTTGTCGTCGGTCCGCGCAACAGCACCGACGACAGAGGGCTCAGACGGGCAGCAGTGGCTGTGGAGTGAGTTCTTGGCCGACGACGTCGGCGTTGGCGTTGGCGTTGACATGGATCAGTGCTGCCATGCTGAGCTATCTGAGCCTGGCTCGTCCGGCATTACTAGATGCTGACATGTTGAGATCTCATCAGATCATTTGAGGTGATTTCTGGAATCAGCTGATCAAAGAACAAATGTACTAGTATCGTCAAGTGTTTGGTGAGCTTTAGCCTCTCTTAACCATCAAGTGTTATAAATTCTTCAGGATTAAAAGAATATAAATTGTACGCCGGTTCCACAACTTTGGTTGTTTTGAAGTTTGGATATAATTGAGGTCAAAATTAATAAATGCTCAAACGGACAGTACAACGCTACATGGCACAGGGACAACAGGTACGACTAGCTAGCGGTGCCACCAGTTGTGCCACGGCAACAACGCAAGCATGGCTTTCCTCCTTGGTCTTAGTCGTGCTGTGCTGGACTGCCGGTGCCAGCAGCACGCTGGCACGACAGGTCTAGCCATATCAGCCCGGGCATGACAACCATCAAGTATTTGGTGAGCTTTAGCCCCCGCGTTGTCCCCGTCGGGCGACCCGGGCGGCACCCAGCGGCTCTGCCTCCTTTCGAACCAGCGTCTCTCCTCTCCCTCGCTGCTGCCGGAGCATGCGGACCGCATGCCTTGCGTGCTGGAAGGCAGCGGTGAGGCTTCTTCCCTGTTCTTTGACCGGCATGCTCATGGCGACGCCGACAGCGAGGCACAGCGGGCGGTGGTGTGGGCGCGGCCAGATCTGCACCCTAGGGGCTCAGATCTGTCGCCCCCATACCGGATTTGTAGGCTACCACTTGGATTGCTGCAGGGGTGTGGTCTACAGCGCGAAGATTCAGCGGTGTGGTCTTCGTGTTTCTCGTCTTGGTCGTCTCCCTCGGCCAGCACTAGCACCAGCAGGCGGTGGAGGCGGTGCCCATGGAAGAAGAAGAAGAAGAGGAAGAAGAAGAAGAGGAGGAGGAGGTCCTGCAGCAGCGTGGCCGGTGGCTTCGGTTGTCTAGCGTCAACCTGTTGGAGGTCCTATGGTCGAGCCCTTCTTGTGGGTTTTGTTGTAGGCGGCGGTGCTCTGCTGTTCTTGGCAGTGGTGTGGCCTCTAGGTGGGGGCACACTCATCTGCTTGCGGCGCCATGGTTTTCTGCCCCGCCTGACGGTGCTTCGGTGTTTTATGTGTGGCATCATGTGACTGTCTTGGCTCATGCATCAACATGGTGTGGTGACCAGAGATGTTTTGGTGCTTGGCGAGCTAGCAGCGGCTATGAAGGGGGCGCCACATTGACGAATCACACTTGCCAGTGACTCGTTCGATGTCGTTGTGAAAGCTCACTGGTGGCGGCTCACTTTGGTTAGATCCATGCTTTGGCTTGTGGTTTGGGGTGGGGCATTGGGAGAAATCCTTGCTTGGCTATGCTGATGCTGACAATGACGACGCCTCAGGGTGTCATGGACATCGGTGGAGGCATTGTTGTGTGCCCTCATCCCACTCCCGCATCTACCTTGGGGTTCTTTTCTTGGTTGAAAAACCTGTGCCGATATTCTGGTTGGCTTGGACGGCATCTGCGGATGTTGTTTCCTCCATGGAGGCATCGCTTAGTGAACCCCTTGGTGGTTGTTGCTACAATAGGCAAGGTGGCCTTTGGTTTTGTGGGCAACTTTGATTGTGGTGGTTGTCATGCCATTGCTAATGTCGTGTGTTGGTTTTCGATGTTTGTTGTTTTCTTTTATTTGTACTTGCTTACTCCTTCTTTATTAATACATAGGCCGGCAGTTTAATCTATCCGCTTCTCTTTGAAAAAAGATTCTTCAGGATTAATAAAACTATACAAAATTGTAGTCTCTCATAATTTTGGTTCTTTTAGAGTTTGGATATGACATTATATGGCACAATCGACACCACCTAGGCACAACACTGCTTTGCATGGGGATGATAGGCACAACTCGCTAGTCATATGTCGCCTATTGTTGGCATTTGTTATGTTCACAGAATCGATCTGCAAGTGCAAAGATACCATTGCAGCATTTCACGAGAAGTATTTCAGATATCGTTGTTTATATTTCCATTGGGAAGGTATTGATGAAGAGTGACAATTGGCATACTTGTGATTATATCATAACTAAACATCAAAGTCTAGATAGGGGTAAATCATATGATGAAAGTAGTGTGACACACACAAAGCTTCTACTTCTACAAAGAATCAAACTAAGCTAGGTGGAGACTAAAAAGAGAAAGCTAAAGCTCCTATCAAACATCCATGCAGTGACATACATGGTTAGGACTTAGTTTCATGTCCCTAGGCATGCCAGGTATCACCCTACCCTACTAGTGGTAGCTAGATGGCGGTGACATCTTACCAATTGCCTATGTGAGAGGATCTATGAATGACTAGAGGGGGTGGATAGCCTATATTAAAAAGTTCCACAAACACAAAGACACTAGGCAAAGTGTATTAGTATAAACGACAATCATAGTAGCCACTACTTGCCTAGCATAAACAACACAACGCAAGCCCCCTACACAATTCTAGTTGCAAGCCTAAATAATTAGGCACTCACACACACAAAGCGACTAGAGGCAACGTAACACCTAACAACTAGTGAGCTAACTAAGAGAGCAACTAGTTTACACTACTCACTAGAAGACTAAGCTAAACTAGCAACTAAACAAGCTAGAAAGCTATCGGTGCTTCGAGTAAACACCAACGAGTAAATTTGTATTATTACGCATTTGGCCCGGATGGTGTGCTAAAAAGACACAAGGTTTATACTGGTTCGGGTAGAATGTCCCTACGTCCAGTTCGTGGTTGCTGCTTGTGTTATTTGCACTAAAAAGTTTATAGTAGGGGGTACAAACTGACGAGAGAGGGATAGGTCCTAAGTCTCTAATGGAAAGGTTGAAAGGGCACTGAGAGCTTGGTTGCTGCTCAGCTATGTGTGATGAGATGTGTGGTGTGTTGAAATCGAGCCATCCCCTTAGTGGGGTGCCCTGCCTTCCCTTTTATAGACCCAGGGGAAGCAGGGATTACAGATGGGAGAAAGAAAAAGAACAAGAGGCAAAGGTCTTTCAAAGGTGCCGGGTCTTCCTTTTCCTCTAAGCGAGCCCTGCTGACACGGCAGACGGTGCCAGGGATAGCTCCACATTGGGCGTCTACCGTTGATGATGCCACGCTCTAACTTGATCAGCAAGTGGTTATGTCCCATCCCGTCCCAGTGGGCGGCGCAACGGACCAGGGTGTTGATTCGCAACCCCACGAGGAGTGGACGGCGTAGTGACTACATGTCCGTCACTGTAGAAGATGTGAGTCTCCTCTTGGACCATAGTGGTTGTCGTGTGGTTCCATCAGGATCCGCGCTTGAGGGCCAACAACGGCACCCATAACACTGTAAAACAAATGTCGGTTCCCACAACACTGTTCGGGCCCTGAAGGGCCTTAAAGCGCCTGTCTTGTCATATCCTAATGGTACTTTCCTATAGACATGCAGGGTATGGTCCTTGGTACTGTGGTTGAATTGAGTGCCCTGCCTTATCTGCGTGTGTAGCTATAAAGGAGAAGCGCGCCGACGTCGGGCGAGGCGGAGCCTGCCCCTAGACATCGGGTGAGGCGGAGCCAGCCCCTGGATGTCGGGTGAGGTGGGGTCTACCCCCAGACGTCGGGCGAGGTGGAGCCAGCCCCCGGATGTCAGGTGAGGCGGGGTCTGCCCCCAGAAGTCAGGCGAGGCGGTGCCAGCCCTCAGACGTCGGGCAAAGCAGAGTCTACCCCTAGACATTGGTTGAGGCGAAGCCAGCCCCCGGACGTCGGGCGAGGCGGAGCCAGCCCCCAGACGTTGGTCGAAGCAGGGTCTGCCCCAAATGTCGGGTGAGGCGGAGCCAACCTTTGGGGGTCGGATGAGGCAGAGTTAACCCTCGGTCGTTGGACAAGAGGTGTAGTCACGTTCTTGCCTATTCGGAAGCTTCAATGTTTGATGGTTTTTAGTTCCTCCTCTTTGGGTACCCTCAGTATTCGGTCCCCGACAGTAGCCCCCGAGCCCTTGGGTGATTCGGATAGAATCGCTTGGAGGGTGATTTGACTTGCTAGAGGGTGTAGCCCCTAAGCCCCCAGGTGATTCGGACAGAATCGCCTGGGGGTGATTCGTCTCGCCAGAGGGTGCGTGCGAGCGCACCCAACGGGTGTAGCCCCCGAGCCCCCGAGTGATTCGGATGAAATCGCCTGGGGGGTGATTCGTCTTGCCAGAGGGTGCGCGCGAGCACACCCGTCGAGTGTAGCCCCCGAGCCCCTAGGTGATTTGGACAGAATCGCTTGGGGGTGATTCGGACGCTTCACGGGTATGGCTGTGAGATTTGTTGGTTTGTTGACCGGATAGCTTAAATGGGACCCTGGTATCCCGTTCGTGG